>NW_024543069.1:12837500-13245000 GCF_018167655.1 Microtus oregoni | reverse complement strand
ATCATGGAACAGTGCCTAAAACCTCAGGTCATTTGTAGAACTCTAAACATTTTTGAGTATAGTTGAGGAAGAACCACCGCTGTCAGATCACTATTCTTCAAACTTGGATCAACTTCAAAACCTCCTGGAGGACTTGGCAAATATAGATTTGTGCCTCCAGTTAGGGGTCTGATTCAGTACATATGGAGCTGATCACAGAGCCTGGAAGCCTAGGAACAACACTACAATAACTTGAGAGATTGCCATTATGTTTAGAGCGACTGCCCTAACAGAGGTAGAGCAAGCTGAATCATAATCCAAGGGCTCTCTCTCTTCCCTTACACACTATTTTGAAAATATTGTTGCAAATATATTAAGGTCCATAAATACCTTTGTGATAGTTGATCTAGTAATTCCAATTAGAAAAATCAACCTAAAGAAATAAATTAGATATGAAAAATAGCTTTCAGCTTAATGCTTCTAAAACTGATTTTTATAACAGTCAAAATATGACATAGCTAAACGTGTCTATGGGTAGATGGCTGGTTTCATAAATCATGAGATAGCCCCATAATAACAAAGTCGTGGAAGTTAGCAACATGGAAATAATGCTTGTTATTTAAACCAAATTTAAAAATACATAAATGCTGCATTATGACCACAAAACAAGTATACATACTAAAAATACCACAAGAAAATAAACCAGAACAATAAATGTCACCTTACCAAAATAGGATTGTGTTGTGTCCTTTTCAAATCTTCTACAGCTGTTTCAACATATGATGCATATATATATATGTGTGTGTGTGTGTGTGTGTGTGTGTGTGTGTGTGTTTAGCATCGAATTATTCTCTCATTTCCTTCAGGTATGGTAGCTTTCTCCTGGATTCGAGTAAAAGCTGTAGAATTTCACCTTTGCTGCAGTTCCTAATTGTCGCTTTTCTTGAATGGCAGCAAGTGTCCTCTGCACCGCAGGGGCTGCTCAGGTATCTTCTGAGTGATGCTAATTACCTCACAGGTGACACCGAAAGAGCTTCAAGGTTCCATTTAGACAGGGAACAGCCAAAGGAGAGTAGTGGGACTGTTCATGTTTTCTTTTCCTGGGGAGTGATGAGCATACCAATGAAGCTCATCTCTATTCACCGTGCCTGCTGTATCTAAAGAACTTTCAAGAGACGTCAATTATTCCCTGTTTTCTGCCCTGGGTCCCCAAAGGAGTTAGGACTTAATTCTATATGTTACTGTATAGGTTGATGCAGTATATCAATTTCCATGACTGGGAATATTCTATCAAAAGACTGCTCACTATAATTGCAATAAATCTGAGAATCAGATCTCCAGCCTGCTTTGAAGACTTCGTTAAGGCTAGACTACCTGCCATAATGCCTCCTCCAGCTTTGACCTTTCTATTCTCAGGACTAGACAGAGACCAGCCCTTGAATAGCACACAGAATTTAGACTGAAGAAAATGTATTTGTATTGTCCTCTGCACTTGTTCAGTATCTCTGAAGACTAGAGAGTAATAGCAGTTTTCAAAAATTGAACCAATTGGGGCTAGAGAGATGTCTCAGGCATTAATAATACCCACTGTTCTTCCAGAGGACCCAGATCAGTATCCAGGACCCACATGATGGCTCAAACCATCTATAACTCCAGTTTCAGAGATTCTAATGCAATCTTTGGGCCTCTTTAGGTACTACATACACATGACGCGTACACACATGCAGGCAAAACACTTGTGTATGTAAGAAAAAATAAATAAAAAATTATACCAGTCATTTTTATAGTTTATTGTCAAAGCTATTTGTATTAATAGTGTTCTGGTAAACTGTCTTTAGAACCCAAAATAAGGATTTTCAGTGTCAAGCAAAGCATTCATTTCAATCTCTATTTTTGGAGGGTATATTTTCTATTGTCATTGTTGTTTATAATAAAAACACATTTATAAACAAATCTTACAAATTTCTTCGCTAACTTCTCTTTCTTCTATTCCACTTATCCACGCCCCTTCAAGGTAATTCCTTGAGCGATCATTTTTGCCCTCCTTAGCTAACTAAGATAGAAATCTCAAGATGTTCCTCTGAACTCTGAAGGTTTTTCCCATTGTTCTCCACATTTCATTCTGCTCATCAGTTTCCTGCCATCTGCTTGTCATTCTGTGTGGGAAACCCTTCTTGTCCTCACACCATTCTTCCTGAATCTTCCACCATTTGACTTCTGTGTATGTGGACCCATATTAAATTTGTGCATTTGTGACTTTTTCGCCTGAAGACTTACGTTTTTTTCTACTTCTAGAAAATTCTAAGTCATTACTCCTGTGAAACATCCCTGTAGGTCCTCCAAATGTCTTTGTCTTCTCTCATAAGTCTCTGGGTTTCATTTTATTTATTTATTCATTCTCCAAAGACTCCCCACTTAGGTTTTTACTTCATTCTTGTCTCATTCATTGTCACTCAATTTACTGAGGATTTTTTTAAAAATCTCATGTTTTTTCCCCTTTTTTATAATTTTGAGTATTGTTGTTTAATAGCTACTTGATCTAGTTTCACATTTTCTTGCTTTTGTTTTCTATATCATTATGGGAGCTCTTGTCTTGATTTCTTTAAAAATCTTAAGTAAAAGGCAAATTTTTCAATGCTCAAATATTTCCCTACCATTTACTATAAAATCTCCTCTTGATTGAAATGTATATTTTGTGGTTTATAAAAGCATATTGTAAATCATATATATTACACTTGTACAACAAACATTTCATGCTATTTTATAGTGATTGATATATATAATCAATTATATAATATATATTGATTTTATTCTTCACTCTCTTAAGAAGTGAGCTGTATCCCGACATTGGCAGTTATGTGCCTTATCCACAGTTGTCCATATATGGCATACATTTGTACCCATGAGCTTATTTGCAACAACTTATTAATTCTCAGTCATACATTGAAATCAATTTAAATCTGCACCAGTTTAAAAGCTTTAAATGTAGGGGGTTGAAAAGCTGGCTCAGTGGATTAGAGTGCTTGCTGACCTTCCAGAGGACCCAAGTTCAGTTCCCAGCACCCACACAGAATGACTTCCAAACACCTGTAGTTCAGCTCCAGGGGACTTCGTGGACACCCTCATACGTGTAGAATACATTCCCACAGACAAATATACATACATGTAAATAAAAATCATCTTATAAAAATGGTTTAAATATAGCACCATCTGCATTTCAGGATTCAGTAACTACCCCAGCTAAGGAGGCAGCGTCACATTGACCAAAGCAGTTCTTGAGGGAAGACAAAGATTTCAACTGAATAATCTCCTGCAATGTGCACAACGTTGTGCAAAGCAGTGATAAACCACATGAGAAGCAACTGTGCTCCCAGGAAAATAGCAAAAAGCAATTTCAGCTTTGAAAACGAGTTTTCCTGAAGCACAGCTGGGTAGTTAATTATAACTTTGTGTTCGTCACACGTCACAGCATGGATCTTGGGGTCAAAGATCCCAGTAGAGACAGCAACACTTAAATTCTTTAAAAAAAATTAACCATTAAACAGAAAACAGTAGGGAAGATTCTAGGCTAGAAAGTCCAAGCAAGTTTCTTGCTCTGAGCAAAAGCCTTTGGTTTAGCAAAGTTTTTGCTTAATGATCAACATCAGTAGGGTTCTGTGAGCATTTTAGTTCTGAGTATCACAAAATGTCCATGGAAAATAGAAGAATCAAAATACATCCTCGGCTTCCTTCCCTCTACTCAATATTCTATGTATTAAAATGTACTGAATAGCCACGTGACTGTCACAAAAAGTGGTGGGAAAATGCAGCCAACAATACCAAGTGCTGACAAGGACATGGAGTATCTGAGACTCTTAGACATGGCTGGTGGGAAGAGACCATAATGCCCAGCTGTTCCATGATGCTCAGCTGCTCCATGATGCTCAGCAGCTTCTTAGAACAAAGTAAGTTAACAATGTTAATAGGGTTAACCTGTGATGTATCACCAGTGCAGGTGAAGTAGACTCATGCCTTTGCTTGCATCCTTTCTAGTCTTGCAGTGGGCCTGAGGCACACAGGAGCTTGTTCCAAGACTAGGCATGTTACTAAGCTGTGAGTCTTAATGCAGCCCAACTTCTCATCACCTTTGGTGGTCCAGGGACCCATTCTTCAATGGCACAGCAATCCCTGGGCTAGCAACCATACAGATGAGGTTCTTCAGCATCCCTAGCACTAGGTAAGGACTTGTGCCTCAGTAGAACTGAATCATTTCTTGACCTACATCAGCCTAGCTCTAGCATAGGGTAGGCCTCAGTGCCCACCTGAGAATATACCTCTTTGAGGCTTTAAGACTGAAACCTAACCAGCTTGAGGTCATCTTAAGTGGAGAAGGGACTGTCAACATAATACCACTCTGACATATGCATTATAGCGTAGTGGGAACTCAGTTTGCTGGGAGTCGGCACTAAAAATATGGCTTAGATGCTGGAACCTAACTCTGGCCAGATCCTAACACTGTCATGCCCAAGCTGGCTTGGGGGTGGAGCCTCTGGAACAGTACTAATACTAGAGAAGACAAGCCACCGAATCTATGAAACTGCTATGCCTGTGGTGTTAGTTCTTAAGTCCACCTCAGCAGTAGGCAGCCCATAACTATGGGTTAAGTGACGCTGTCATGGGTACCTGGAGTCTGTGTAGGCGCCAGTAGGGCCTGCAAAGCCTACTGAAGGATTAAATACAAGACAAAATCTTGGCATGTCTGAGTTTATATTGCATCAATCTTTTTAACTTCCTTAAATTTTGGGTCTGATTTCTGCTTATCTTAGTGTTTCTATTGCTGTGAAGAGACACTATGACTATGGCACCTCTTATAAAGTAAAACATTTAATTGAAGTGGCAGCTTACAGTTCAGAGGTTCAGTCCATTATCATCATGACAGGGAGCTTGGTGGCAGGCAGGCAGACATGGTGCTGGCTACATCTTGAACAGAATGAAACAGGAAGAGG
The DNA here is from genome assembly GCF_018167655.1 of Microtus oregoni. Lineage (NCBI taxonomy): Eukaryota > Metazoa > Chordata > Mammalia > Rodentia > Cricetidae > Microtus > Microtus oregoni. The sequence goes on along the minus strand of NW_024543069.1, from coordinate 13,240,036 downwards.
ACTGTTTCACTAGGAAATATCTTGAGTATAGGAAATGTCAAAGTTCACCCCCACAGTGACATACTTCCTCCAACAAAGCCATACCTAGTCCAACAAAGCCACGCCTCTCAGTAGAACCACACCTTTTGAATTTATGATGGCCAATTACATTCAAACTACCAGACTGCTCAAGTACCTGTTAACCTCTTCAGGAACACTTGTTTCAAACTGATCGTTCCTTTAGTCCTTCAAGGTTGACATGGTAATCAATTGATTATAAGCTATCAGCTTTACATCTTATTTTTGATCACCATTAGGGCATGTAGAATTTTCTAATCATAATTCAAAACTTGAAAGAGAACTAAACCCTGCTTTAACTCTGTCTGATCCTTTGGACTCAAAGTCATGATTTTCTGTGGTCACATTAGTTTCCAGGAATATCAATCTAATCAATAAATATCTTGTGAGAAGAGTTGAAACTGTCACAACCCCTGTAGAAGTTAGCTCGATTCAGGAAATAACCAGGTTAGCTAAAAGATAAAGCAATTATATTTTTTATTTATTGTAAGGGAAGAACTCATGAGATAGGAGTGAGAAGTCCAAGCTGTGCTGCAAGGGAACCACAGAGAGAGAGAGCACCTAGGTTATTCGTCCTTTTTTCTCCGGGTCCCGGAAAGCCACACCCTAACTTGGTCCCACCTCTTAAAGATAATTGGCTAACAAAGCTTCCCCATCACCCCCTTTTGTCTAAACAAGAGCAATCCAAACCCCATACAAAACTATATACAATGGGAATGAATATCAAGTACAAAATTACAACCAACATAAACATTATCAAGCAAGGAACACAAAAATTATACCAATGTAAATTATCCATGAATAATAGCTCACAAGTATTTACTCTATTATCTACTATTATTATCCCCCCACTTTTCTTTATCTCAGAACCTATATAGTTTCCACCCCAACCCTCTACTAATACAACTAATAATCAACAACCCTGAAATGGTATTCCCAACCCCGAGGACAAACTTTGTTCTATAATTTTTTTCAAAGAAAAGTTGGGAGAGGCTGAGGAGATATTTTTGTGGTAGAGCACTACCATAGCATACATGTATCCCTGCATCCAATTCCCAGTATCAGAAGCATGTCTGGGTAGAACAGAGGAATGTGCATATGTTTGGGAGAAGGTGCAAAAATCATCTATACTCTTCCAAAACTGATGTAGCCACATTAATACACTACAACATTAGAAGGGTTTCTTTGCAGACTTTTTGCTAGTTATATTTTTTGTTTTATTTCGTTTTCAGTCCTGGAGATTGAAGCCAGGGCCTTCCTCATGCTACACAAGCGCTCTCTCACGGAGAAACATCTCCAGCCTTTTAAAATGTTCTGTTTTGAAACAGATCTCACTAAGCTGGCCAGATTGGCCGTGACCTTTAACTCAGTCCTCAGCTTGAGTGCAGAGATTGCAGGTCTTTAGTGCTAGTCCTAGTTATAATTTTAATTCAGATAATTTGGGTCACCAAGCTGTGTATATGTTTCTGCACCTGATGCTTTTTGAGGGAGAACCTCAATAAAACCAAGGTTCTCCCAGGTCAGTATCCATCTGCTATCTTCTCCTCTTCCCTTCATGGTTACATGTCTCCAAAAGAAGTGGGCAGATCGGCAGCTCTTTCACCCATTAAAATCTGGCATCATCTTTCCTATTCATGGAATCTGATTGAAATGAAAACCAGCATGGTCCAGCGGTCACGTGATCATCCTCCCTCTGTGTTTTTGCCTCTTTAGATTTCCTTTTTCTGTGATGACCTACTTTCTTTCCTGCTTTGTGTGGTTCCATTTCACAGACTTCACAGGCGTCCTATCATTTCTTAAACACTTAGTTTTGGCTCTGAGTTCCCTCCTGGGTAGGAGGTCTTAGTCACTGACTTCCATGTATATTCCTGATGACTTCCAAATCTTTCCCTCCAAATCCACAGATCAAATCTGTACTTTGATCTTGCTATTTCATGGCTGATGAGGATCTCTTCCTGAGATTTCCGCAGCCATTTGATATCTAATTCTATTCTGTGCCCAATTAGACTCTTTGTTTCCACATGCTCCTCCACGTTCCCATTCTACCCACAGACATTCCTTGAGTTACCCGCCACACGATTGGCACCATCACCCACCCACGTTTCTGACCTAGAAGCACAGAGTCCTTCAGAACCTTCCAAGTCTGACAAAACTAAGTCCTGTGGACCCTTCTCTGTTTCTGCCTAATAGTCTGTATTTGTACTGTCCTGGTTTGGACTTTCATTGACTCTGTCCTGAATTCTTAAACAATCTCCACATAGATGTTTCCTACTCCTGCCTTATACATTATTATGCGGGCCCTGGAGTGAACAGCTTAATGGAAGTTTGACTCTTTCATTCTTCTCTTTGAACCCCCTTAAATGCCCCCTTATTGTTCCTGGCAAACAAAGTACTGTGTCCTCCTGTGCATTTCAAAGCTTTATGTGACCTCTCCCCTGCCCACTGGACTCAGCTCTCTCCACACGTGATTTTAACTGTCCCTCCTAGATATCTAGGCTTATAGTTTGACAATTATTTTAACTCACTGCTCCACTGTCAGTATCTTTAAAATAAAAGAGAGAGAGAGATGTCTTTTCTGGGCTGATGAGACCACCTAGCTTGCCACCAACCCAGATGACCTGTATTCAATCCCCAGGAAACACATGCTAGAAGGGAAGAACCAGATCTCTCTGTCTCTCTCTCTCTCTCTCTCTCTCTCTCTCTCTCTCACACACACACACACACACACACACACACACACAGATGCACTTTTAAAATAGTGCTCTGGAGAGGTGACTCAGCAGTTAAAGGTTTGCTGCCCCTTCAGAGAACCCTAGTTCACTTCCCAGTACATAGGTCTCGCAGCGCACAACCACCCGTAACTCCAACTCAAAGGACTCTGACGCCCTCTTCTGGCCTGCATAGCTATCTGTGTGCATGAGTGAACTTATCCACAGAAACACACACAAATGAGTAATATATATATATATATATATATATATATATATAATGGTCTCTTCTTACTTTTTTATTAGGATAATTTTATTTATTTTTTTATCAACAACACCATTTCAAACACAACAAGGTATCTTCCATATACCCTCAATTACAGACATGTCCACAGCACTCTGCACCCACAAGGGGAGGCAGAAACCATTTGTTTTAAGCCTTGCTCCATCTTCAAATGAGAATTCTAGGAAGCCAGAAAATTTATTTACATGTGTGTATGAAGGCTCCATACAGTACTTGGTGAATACTTACTGAATGAAGTATGGTAGCTGATGTTGTCCCTGAAAGCAGACATTTCAAGAGAAGTAACCAGGAGACCATAGATGTCTTAAGACTTTGCTGGAAGTCACTTGTTGCCACTTCTGATGCATTTCATTTGTGAGACACAAGCTGCTAAACAGTCTCTTCTCAAAGGGGAAGAAGTATAGCCTCCCCCTTATGAGAGAAGGGTACCAGAGAGTCTATGTGTTCGTGTTTGAAATCACTAGAGAGATTTACCCATCAAGGGTTGACAGGGAAGGGTGCTGAAAGGAACTAGCCAGAATTAAAATAATGCTGCAGTGAAGAGGGGCAACGCCAGTGTGGACAGGACTTCCAGGGTCTGATGCAGCCCTAATGGATCTGCATCAGATGTCTGAGGAGCCTGAATGACCCCAGATTCCAGCCTAACACGACTCTGTGATACATACTCTTGACTCGATTTATCAAGTGAATGATGAGGAAAGGACTGATTGAATAAGAGGAGGATATTAAACTATCCCAATTTTAAGTATCCTATGCCATAATTAAACCAAGTTTAATGTTGTTTTAAAAATTAATAAAGGGATGCATTGACGTGTCTGCATATTTTAGGGTTGGGGGGTCCGTCATTGAACAAGAAGATAACACACCTGGCAATGGTTTGCAAAACTCAAAGCACCATGGGAAGCAGTTAGAGTTTCCCTGTGTGTCTGTCATTCTGTGTTTGTAAGCAGCAACCGGGCGCTCCAGTCCAGAGCAGGTCAAAAGCCCTGCCATGCTCTGACGTTATTAGGATGCTGGGCATTACTCCAGAGCATCAGCAAGGTGCTCAGCCACCTTCAGAGGGGAAGAAAGGTGACATTATCATTCTATCTTAGCTGCTCTTGGTTTGATTTTTTTTTTTAAACAGGCTGAATCATTGGTTGTTTTGAAAAGCTGTTTCCCGTCTAGCAAGATGCAGCTAATGAGAGAAGAGCAATTTCTCACATGTCAATCTGAGCCAGCAGGTCTGAGCCAGCTCAGCATGGGTAGAACGTGCCGAGGATGAGAGCGAGCACGACGTCAGACTGGCCATCTCTGGAAGGCTATCTCCAGTCTCAGGGCTCGTTTTCCGAGAAAGGCAAGCCTTAGCATGAGACCACTGAGATGTGCAGACAGAACCCGAGGAATCCTGCAAGCTTTGCATTCAGATGCTGATGTGGGGAACGCTGAGTTCTCTGATTTGCCTTGGAGTTTCTGTTCTAAAGACACTGGATCAGACACGCAGTTCTCACTGGTTTTTTTTTTCTTTTTCTTTAGATAATTTATTCTACAGTTGAAGACATTTTGCAGTATTTATTTTATTCAGCACATATTTACAGAGCTCTGATTAAACATTGGTGGGTGTGTTAAGGCCTGGAACAAAAAGGTGAACAGAAGAGCGGCATTTTCTTCCATGGCATTTACGTCCAGCTGTTTATTCCTGACTAGAAACTCAATGTGGACTCAAATAAACCTCCTGACCTTTACTGCTGCAAGCCTAGAAATGGAAGACAGGGTGCTGTGGGTAGATGTCCTGGGGTGAAAACTTAGGGCTCCATGGCTTACCTTCTTCATCCTTTTGAGTCACGTCGTGACTCCTTATGCTACAGCCTTGATGTTGTAAAACTAACTCACAAGCACCATAAAGGTTGTGACAACTGTGTCCCTTTCAGTGACCTTGTCTTTGTCCGAAGGAGACTTCTCTTCCTGCATGCCCTGGAATTCTTAGTCTAGTGACCACCTGCCAGCCTTGAAGTAGATCCAAAAGTTCAGCTGGAATTTTCATGCCTGCCTCTGTGGCAATGTCCTCTTTGGCAGGTCCTGCTGGGAACGCTCAAAGGGTGACACCAAAGGTTCTTACTCCACCTCACCTCCCCTGCATGTGCTCACAATCATGATGTCTGGGGCTCTCATTTTCTTTCTTCTTATATATTCATCTTTTATCATTGAGATTATAATATAATTAGATCATTTCCCCATCCCTGTCCTCCCACCAAACCCTCTCATAAGCCCCTCCTTCCTCTCCTTATGGTGACAAAAAATCTGGAGTCCCAGGCACCCCATGTTCTCACATTTCTATCTGGGGGAAGAGGAAAGGCTTCAATTGGGCAGTAAGAAGGACTCCTTGGGTCCCGCTGCTCTGCCTTGTTACAGGCCTTTGGGTCTGTTGTTCATTTGGTTTGATTTGGGGGACTGGAGGTTGAACCTGGTGCCTTTATACATGCCTGGCAAGGTCTCTACCACTACGTCTATCCTATCCTCATTTTTACTCTTTCTAGTTTGAGGTAGGGTCTCGCTACATTGCCCAGGCAGGTTTTGAACCCATTCTGTAGGCCAGGCCTTCCTTGAGCTTGTGGTCCTCCTGCCTCAGTGTCCAGAGAAACTGACATTACATGCCGGTGCCACCAGATCTGGCACAAGTTGCCTGGGCAGGGTGGGTGGGATGTGCTGTCAACTAAAGCCAGGGAGAGCATTTCACCCAACCTGGGAATGGATCAACCTCCCAAGCTACTGACAGGCTGAGCAAGAAGCCATTTCTTAAAGGAAGCTCAGAGGCTCTGAGGAAAAGGAAGGGAGGGAGGGTTGTAGGGTGCTGTGTCCTGCCTTTGGTGCTCCAGGCCATGTCCTCTTTAATTTTATAAAATAGGCTTTTCATAGACTATTTTCAGATTGTCAGAAAAATTGATGCGAGATTATAGAGGGAATTCCTATCAACACTTAATTTCCCTATTAATCTCTCATCTTACATAAGACTTTTAATACAATTAATGAATCAACATTCATAAGTAAGGGCCATACCTTATTCTGGTTATCTAAACTTTACTAGCTCTTCCTCTTCTACTCCTAGGTTCATTCAGGATTCTGCTTCACCCTCGTGTGTTCTTAGATGCTCTTCACTGTGACGGGCTTTTTTTTTCTTTCTTCTTGCTATCCTCTTTTTATTCTTGTGATTTAAATCAAAGGTCACCTCTGCAAAGCCAGTGCGCCCATCAGGTAGTAGGAGTCGAGGGAGTATTTGTTGAATTATTAAAAGCAATTTAAACATTTTGTTTATTTAATAGGAGAGATTTTTCTCCAGGGTAACTTGTGCCTTAACTAGAATGTGATCCAAGACAGAATAAAAATGACAGGTCCACGAGAATGGAATTGGAAGAAGGAGTATTTCATTCGTCTACTTGAGACTTAATGGTGTGTCTGAATTCACACAGTAATGTTAGGTTAGGCCTATGCGAGGTCCCATGCCATGGGGAAGAACTTGAACACAGAGCCAGAGATGGACACTTGGGGTGGGGGCACAACTGTTGGAGTGCCTTACATCATCCTATCAAAGGGAAGGTAAGTTTGGAAGTCAAGGCTGGGAATCAAATGCATGACAAGTGGCATTGTTACTTCTGTTGCTCTATTTCTGCAGCTGGGGATTAGGATTGATCATTCTTGCCAAGTTCAGATGCCTGTAGTTAAAAAATCAATGTACAATTTTCAGTTTGCTAGCAGCTAGTTAATGCTGGTCTTGGAACATTCCAAGTCAAGTTATTCCAACCAATTTGACTCTTCCATCCTTTTATACAATGCAAAGCTCAACCTCCTGTACTAGAGGGGACTAGTAGCAGGTGATGCTGAAACCAGGGGACTAGTGATAGGCGACTCTGAAGCCGAAAGAAATAGGAAAGGAAGCTTTAGAGAGAATTGTATGGATTTTTCTGCCCTGGGCCTGTCCTGGTGACTGGCACACTCCTAACCACAAAGGCGTCTTTACTAAAGCCCATTGGTGTTGAGTTTGGTGGAAGGGTTGAGTTTCCCAAGTTCCTTTCAGGAAGAACCAGGTTTGAGTCACGCAGAGAGGCTGCCACACTGTCCCTCTTCTGCAGATACGCTCCTGGGCCTCTGTGAATATGACCTGGGGCTGAGAGTCTCTCTGAACAGACGGATGAAGTGGGCAGGGCTGGTCCTCTTTAACCAAGTGCTATCCCTCCACGTGCCCTTGTTATTTTGTTCTTATGCATGGGTCTGTGTGGGGTGCTCAGGTACGTTCTGGCCTCTATGTCCTGATCTGTCAGAATGTGAAGGACGGCCATATACTCTTGCCGCCTTTATCTGAGATGCTCTCCACACTTTCCTGGAACCCTGGAAACTGTGAGTCAACGCTAAAATAAATCTTTTCTTCCACAGGGTATCCCTGCCAGATATCGAGCTGATAGAGTCACAAAAGCAGCTACTAGAGGCAGTAAGTTAGCCCCAGGTGTGTGACCTGGAGAGGCTGTAGCCTTCGAAGCAAGAGCTAAAACCATAAAAGCAGGGAGATGGGTGGACATGGAGTCCTGGGGCTGAGAAAAACTTAGCAGTGAGCTCAGAGAGACGTGGTCTCAGCTCTGGTCTTACTGCCTATTTGCACGATAGCTTGGGCATTTTGCTGAGTTTTTCTGGGCCTCATCTTCTCATCTATTAAATGAGGATCATTTTAGTAGCTGCCTTGCACCTCATCAGGATTAGGAGTACCCATGGGCTCATTGCTTGGAAAAGTATCTGCTATGACTCGATAGCTCAAATAGCATCTCTGGGTAATTTTGGGTAATGCTACACACTGCACCCAGTCAATTCCAGTGTTAACACAATTAAACGTCTGATATTTTTTCTCATGTAACATTCTGTACAAATGTTCTTGCTCTGAAAAATTCCTCAAATCACTAACTCCTGGGATGCCAGAGACTTGATATTTAGTCAGAAGCAGGGAGTAAAGAAAAAAATCAATTTCTCTTAATATTTATCCGTGCCCAAGAACAATATTTATCTGATGAGAACAGGTCCCTCAGCCTGACCTTGGTTAGTGAGGAATAAAGAACCCTGGGCTTGGCTGTGCTCAATGAGGAGTGGCATTTGGTGTATTTAGCCATCCTTGCCTCTACGGAGGAGATGAGGGGGATGAAGATTGGATTGTGGAATTCTTGATCCTGGGCTGGGTCTCTAAAATGACTTGGCCCCAGAGTATTGAAGCTCAACAAAGCTTTGTCTTATTGGAGACCCTGTAGCCTTCACTGCCTGGTGTCTCTGCTCCCCAGGGTAATGTTGTGACATTCTCCAGGGTCCTTGGAGAAATCAGTCATCTTGTTTGCCCTGTCACCACCAAGATGAAGTGGACGATGGGATTGATAGCATCTCAGTTGGTTTATTAGAGGGAGTTCACGCAGAGGGTTAGCCAAATAGCCCTCCACGTTGAAAAATAATAACACTGCAGTTTTATCTCCGCTTTTATCTGAGGAACTACAAAGTACTTCACAAAGCCTGTCAGCAGCCCCTGAGGTGACTAATATTACAGCTATTTTAACAGGGAGATTGTATCTCTCTTATGAGCTAGTATAAAGCTGCTGTGAAAACACTCAGGCCAAGGTTAAAAATTCTATTCAAGAAACAGAGGGACCCCGATCCCATTTCCCATGCTCCCCATTAGGGACTCTATGGAGACTTATATTTTATCATTATGATGATTTCTTGCCAGCATTCCCAGTACCTTTCAGCACATAGGAAACCATCTAGGCTATTGGAGGTCTTTCTCACACTTCAGCAGGAAATGATTTCCCTTAGGAAGCTTGCCTGCTTTCCCAAGGGGGTGACACTGTGTCATCTAAGTTGAGGAAGACAAAAAAAAAAAAAAAAGGTCTTTTCTTTTAGCTAAATTTACACATTAGTTCATGCCCAGAGATTTAGAGGCGATTGTTATCGAAGGTATATTCATACATGGTCTTGTGCTTGGAAGAGCTGGAATCTTGGTCTCCTTAGACTCACTCTGTTGTCTATTTTGTGTTTGGTGCTGGGGATTGAGGCCAGGCCTCGTGCAGGCTAAATGTGTGTTCTACAGCTGTGCTACACTCTCGTTCTCACTTTGATCATAGAAAGACTTTTTAGCAGGCAGACAAACCTTCTACTACTATCAAGGGTGAAACCAAGCTGGAAGAAACATCTTTTATCTTTTGCACTCAAACTTCCTATTGGGATGCTATGGATGTATGTCCTCTGACTTAAAATGGTTATTTCCACACCGAGAACTTAAGGCGGTGCAATCGTCTAAGACAAGTGCCCAAGAAGTAAGAAAAAAGAACTGCACAGAGTTACAAGCTGAGCTGTGCAGCTCTTGTGCCTAGTCCCACTGAGAACTCTGGAGCTGGGAAGGACCTTCACAGTGGTTTAGACTTGATCAAGATGGGTGTTTTAATAAAACATCCTTTGTCATGATCAACTATTGGATGTTGACTGCCTATGAAGGGTGTTATAAACTTGGACAAGGAAGTTCTCTTCGGCAAAGAGCCATTTCTAGAAGGGGTAATTGTATGTGGTATGTGATCAGTGGCTGATGTGGCGTTGTGGGAATAAGTGTGTTGATACTGAAGTGTGATTTTTCAAGGCACACCAAGTGCTCACTGTAGCTCATCCTTTGTGAGTGTAGATCTGCCGACTTCAGATATTAAGTTCACCCAAACCGGGAACAGGTCCTTAAGAATTATGTTTCCATAAAAATCTTATTGGCTGAAGGTTTGAAAAAGAATCCCAGTGTCTGTTATGCTGCTGTTCTTGGGGACAAAGCTGCTGCCTGTCTAATTACCTTCAGTCACTCGTCCATCTATGAGCTTCCTGGTAATCTATCCATAATTTCTTTGTGTTGTGTGGACTATGCAATACAATGTTTGATGTTGGCAGGTCCAAATGGCCCTTAGGCCATGAGACATCCCAGACTCTCATCCCTGATGGGTAGGAGAGAACTGCAGCCTGCGCCAAAGGGCAATATCCAATCTCTTCAAGTGGAAACATGCAGACTTAAAGGGCCAGGAGAGATGAGGGATGAGGATGAGGGACACAATGTCCCCAAGCTGAAGTCACTAGGAATAATGACAGCGCACCCCTCCCATCCATGCCTACAGATCATATCTGTTGTCACACTGTCCTGAAGGGTGTCATCGCTAAGGTGATGAGAGCTCCCATGAGTTGTAGGATGGTTATCTGAGACCAGAGAATTCTAACCTGCTCCATATATGACAAGAGCAAGTTCTGGTGTCCCTTGGTGCAGAGTGGGTTCTGTGGTTTGGTGTGATGTTGCCTATGCAGGATTTCATGCTGCATGATCAAACAGCATGTGAGCTTTTATATACCAGAAGCAGAAAAGTCAAATCTATACTCAGAACACATGTCAATTTTAATCGTAATGAATCACTAGTCCCTTTTAAATAGAAGGGGTTCAGTGCAATAAACTTGCCACCAAGCGAATGTATAGTCTTCTCAAGGGACCATGCCATATGGAAGGTTATTGGTCTTTTCTTTTTAACTGGCATGTGGGACATTTGTCAGTGGCAAGAGCTCAGTAAAACTTAGTAGCCGAGACTGCCCCTGCTGCTGAGCTCATGTGTACCCTCCATCTCTGCCACCATGGCTACTAGGTTATACAACTGTTCTGCCAAAATCAGTGTAGCCAGTGACAGAGGCCTCCTGAAATAAAGTGATGAAGTCCTTAATAGGCTTTGATGTTTGCTTTTTTTCTGTATCTGGAGACTATATGAATAGTTTTGAGAAAAGACCATTCTGAGGACGGACTAAGGAAATTACCTTTGCACTTGCTGTGATATGTTGGCATTCTTTCTCCTAGCTCACCCTCTCTTTCAGTTAACGTGGTGAAGCTTTAAGAACTTGCTCAAAAATGAAAATTATGCAAGAAGTTGCATACACACACACATGAAAACACACACACAAATGCACGTCCCTACCTTGAATCTCCTGGTACTCTATCCTGAATGTGTTTGTGTTGTGTGGACTATGTAGAGCACTCTCGTCTGTCTTGTTCCTGGAGATGTATGTTGTGCTAACCATGTCTGTTCTCTATGATAAATGCTTTCTGAAGCCACTGCGATTTGCCACTGTTTCTGACGTTTGTTTAAGTATCACCACTCAGTCTCTATCATATGAGGATTTTATCAAATCTATTACTATGGAGAGTCCAGTTTGTTAGCATCTTCTACATTAGTGCTAAGCTATAATGGTTAGATGTCATCGAGCCTCTTGAAATGTTTATACCCCCATCTGCTGCACAGCAACATCCTAGATGCTGTATGTTCTGAGTCGAGTCTATTGGATATAGTAGCTGAGTGATGGGAGGTCTAGCCTGAGTCCACCCCTTTCAGCCTACTCCTACCCTCAGATCCTCGATCTTTTCCTTCTGTCTTATGCCATGGCAATCATTCTATCAGCACATGAACAAATCTTCCAGAATCATCACAAGGACTTTCAATCTTATGACACTGGAGAATAATACCATAACTAAGTTATCATTTATTGAGCCTGAACCAGCACCTGTAGAATACGATTCTATACACCCACGTCCCTTCTTCAGTTGCTTATGTTAGAACTGGGCTCCAGCTGTAGGTCTAGTAGCCAAGAGCGGGCATGGGAGGGTAGCACCATGGAAGACCCAGGAAGTACATGTTTCTGTGTGGTCAAGTTATCTGTCACATTATGATCAAGTCTGTGATAGGAAGATATGGCACCTTTGATTACCTAAATGATTCACTCGTGTCTGGAGTTAGAAGGCTTTTAAGCACATTAAACCAGATTTCCCTACTCCAAACGTCAGGGTCTTATTTCTTCTCAAGACCTTAGCTGCAGACTGGCAGAGTAGTAAACTCAAGCTTCCTTGAAATGTCACTTCCAATATGATTCAACTCTGGTCTTCAGGCTTTTTCTGACTTTCTTACACTTTACTTCTTCATTCAGAAAAAATACTAAATTTTCTATCTTTCCTGGTATACCTGGGCCTGGATTCAATTCCTAGTCCTGATCTTCCCTCCCCCCCCAAAAAAAATAAGTCTAGCATCAATGAAAAACACTTAATAAATTAGTAGCCAGTCACCCTTCGTCTTCTTCTAACGCATTGGTCATACATGCCCATGCAACACAGTTGCTCTTACTACTGACACTTTCCCAGCATCTGCTACTCATTCCCTCTCCATTCCTCTTTCCAGCTCACAGCTGATGATCATTCAACAACCACACTGAGAAAGCTTCATTCCTCCTTCTACTAGAGACAGAATTAGAAAGTCAGATGACTGAAGACGGACCATCTGAAAAATCCTACTAAAGAGTCTCTTAGGTTGGGTCACCCATAACTTAGGTTAGATTCCAGGGAATTGAATTTGAGGCAAAGAATCTAGTACAGCAATTTATTTGAGTGTGCTTTTGAGAATGGTTTCCATCTGAGAGAGATAGAATAGCATTTTAAAAAAAAAAAAAAAGCCAGCAAAGATGGATCAGTTGATCAACATTGAGAGCTCCGGAGTACTGATGTTGCTTGGAGATGACTTAACTTTAGGTCAGGGAACCAGACTGGTACATTGCTACAGTGACCAGTCATAGACACTCCCAAGAAAGGGGTGTGATCCTGTGTGGAAACAGTTCTTTCAACTCAACAGTGTTTCGTAGGAAGGATGACAGCCATGGTCCACGGTCACTCAGCAGAAGCAACATCCCTGACATCAGGGAAATGAGCACCTCGGTGTCTTGAAAGGCCATCCTGGGAACCCACTGCAGCATCCACTAGCTTAGCTGGGCAGGGGACGCAAAGGCAAGGCACCCCCTCCCCACTGTGTAGGTGAGTATAGAACTTAATATACAGAGGTCTGTCAGACTATCTCTTGGGAGGAAAAGAGGAAATGAATGTATTTTTATTGGTGGATATTGGGTAGGAGAAATATAAGATTCCAAGCATAATTTTAACTAGGCTTCCTGTTGCTTATAAGTTCATGGTATGGTAGTGTCTGAAAGAGAATACTCAACAATGATATCAAAGATACAAATGGCGAATCTTTCAGAGGTACTTGCTCAATACTGATGCTCAAGTCTAAGTCCTTCTGCATGATACTGTGCATTACCCGTTATAACAGATAGTAATGTAATTCCCATTTTACAGATTATATATATATATATGGAGAAGTAACTTCCTCAGATTTATGAAGCAAGAGCTAGAGCTGTGATTTTAACCAATGTCAGGGCCCGTGCTCACTGTCGCTGCATTATTTTACTGTAATTGCAGGCAAGTGGTAGCTTCTATGTTTAATATCTTCCAACAAGTCTTTGACATAAGGCAATTTAGTGAAGGAAGGCTGGGCAGTATTTACCTTTAGATCTACATTGTGGTGGACAATTTCATTTAAACCCTGGGGGGCCTAGAGCTTGTGTGTGTCTTTTAGAAGCTTGGTCTTCCAAATGGGCTGTATGTTGGAATCACCCGAGTAACTTTTAAAACTCCCCAGACTCCGGGCCACACGCCAGAACAATTCAATCAGAATCCCTGGGGCCAGGAGACCCAGGCGTCAGTAGGTTTGGAATTTCTCCAGGTGATTGCAATATGCAGTCACGTTTGGAAACTGCTGTTCTGGGGCTCATCTGCCGGTTCTGCCTCAACACAGGGCTCTGCGCTTGGCTTTCTTCCCTCTTCAGTGGGGAGTGTTTTCCCAAGGTGGGCATCTTCATTTTTCTAAGCCTGTGGTGGCTCTTCTCTTTCTTGAGTCCCAGTCTATGCCTGCACTGCTTTATGAAGCAAGAAACATTATTAATTGTCATCTCTCAGAGGAAACAAAGACATTGGAAGGTTGGGTGACAGTGGAAGGATTGGATGCCACACAGCTAAGAAGGAGAGGTAGGCTTCAAACCTGAGCATTCCGGTCCTATAGGCCAAGCGACTATTAAACCACACCACTGATTATATCCATGGCTTGAGTTGTTTTTTTTTAAATCTAGATTTTTTTTTTACTTAAAATTTTCCACCTCCTCCCCTCCTCCCATTTTTCTCCCCCTTCCTACATCCCCCTCCCCCTCCCTCTCCAGTCCAAAGAGCAGTCAGGGTTCCCTGCCCTGTGGGAAGTCCAAGGTCCTCCCCCCTCCATCCAGGTCTAGGAAGGTGAGCATCCTACAAAGACTAGGGTCCCACAAAGCCAGTACAGGAAGTAGAATCAAAAACCAGTGCCATTGTCCTTGGCTTCTCAGTCAGCCCTCCTTGTCTGATACGTTCAAAGAGTTCGGTTTGATCACATGCTCCATCAGTCCCAGTCCAGCTTGCTTTGGTGAGCTCCCATTAGATCAGCCCCACTGTCTCTTGAGTCTTATTTGTTAAACTAAAATAGACTTTTCCGCATTCAGCTTTCTTCTGTGCCCCAGCCCGTTAAAAACACAAAACAACAAAGTGCAGTTTATTTTCCAACATTCTTTTTTTGTCTTCTTTTGTTAAAGGTGCCTGACTCATCTTCCCACTTGAAATGTAAGGTTTATCTTTAATTCCTGTGCTCCCTTTGCTACATGTATATAAGCAAACCATTCAAGAGAAAAATAGGAGCCATGGAGCTGATTGAAATGAGATTGAGAATGTGTGAAATCTGCTCAGTCCTTCCTGGAGGCAGGGACAAGTTAGCAAATGTTGAAATCCATCCAGATACCACTTCTCATTGATTCTGCCCCCCTCTTAAATGTCTTACCTCTGTCGTTTTTTATGGTGATTGTCTTTGCCCGAGCCCCACCCACCGTTCCTTGGCTTCTAAACCATTGTTCATGTCTTCTGATTCCTTGCTTTTTCTTAAAACTGTCTTTGATCCAGATAATGCTGGCTTAAAGGCAATCATATGAGCCTGTCTAGGTCAGTTGGAAAAAGATGCATTATTAAATCTGAGCACAATTTACAAAATATCATTAGAAATCTTAGGAAATGATGTCAATGTGTTCAGCAAGAACCAGAAATATAAAAGCAAAAACTTAAGGGCTGTGGGGTCCATACCCAAAGCCAAAAGATTGTTACCTATAAGCAGGGCATGTAGGTGTTGTGTGGGTATACAAGAGTGAAGTGGCTCTCTGACCAAATCATTGCTTGGTAGCACATACCAAGCCAGAAATCCCAATGCAGTGTTTTGGTCTTTAAATGGTGGAAACCCATTTCTATTTTTCACTATCGGAATGAAGGTAAACAAACTGTGTGCTGGGTCATTGTGTTCTATGGACTCTGTTTTGTAACCAGCGGTCCAAGGGAGCTTGTTTTCTCCTCATCCTCATCGTACTCTGACTCTTTGGTTGAATTGTAAATGCCCTAAGACCATGCATTTTAAAAGTAGGTCTTGTAAATTCTAATGAGAAGTGCTCTCCAGCAAGCTCTGACATGAGCATTATCCTATTAAACAACAACTGTGTGACAGAAGCAGAGATGTTTCCTTAGAGGTTATAGGCTTACTAGATGGACTGTGACATTCTAATCAGGCAGCAAAGCATGTGTACAATGTTCTTTCCAGTACCATCATTGCCTCACAAAAGTGAGATTCTCCGAGTCTCGGCAACTAGAAAGAGGGAAGAAGGAAAAGACGGCATCTAACACTACTAGGCATCTAATGTATGCAAAGGATGTCCCAAGCAAAATAAGCACCCCATTCTCGTTGGCATGGTGGAACTTTTACTGATGGAGAACTTACTTCCTCTGGGAAAGTTTCCATTTAGGCAATCAACTGACATGACCAGGAGCTGCAAGTTTTGCCAATAAGACATTAATGGTTGTTTCTGAGGTAAATATCTCAAAAAAAAGAATTTTTTCCTTGAGAAAGCTGTGAGTTCAGGCCGGGGTGTGACTCAGTAGTAGAGTGTGGACTTAATGGCCTATCCAGCAGATCCGGGGTTCATTCGCTAGTGGAGAGGTAGGGAGAGGTGATAAAATAACTCACCAAAGACTTTATAGCTAGTTCTAACTAGTAATAAAATTCAAGAACAACCTCGTGGGATGCTAAAATATGTGTCCCTTCCATTGCCAGTATTTTTCTTTCTAGTGAAGGAGGTTGAATGTTGGGCAATGGTACCGAGAGTGACTAGATTTCAAGAAGCATTACCTTATGGTCCAGGAAGATGGGTCACTGGGTAAGGACTGGTTCTGCAAGCATGGGGACCACAGTTAGGATACTCAGCATCCACAAAGATGCTAAATGAGTATGGCACCCTGATAAAGACAAGAGGTCCCTGGAGAAAGCCAACTAACTAGACGAGGTGACTCAGAGAGCTCTAGGTTCAAGCATAAGAGACCTTGCCTCAGTGTATGATGTGGAGAGCCCTTAAAGAATACATGTGAAGTCAACCTCTAGACTCCAGATGCATGTGTGATGTGGAGAGCCCTTAAAGAATACATGTGAAGTCAACCTCTAGACTCCAGATGCATGTGTCCCTGAATACATAGCACAAAGACACAGATGCCTATTATCAAAAAAGGAGACAGAGAGAGAAATATTAACTTCCATTATTCTGAGAGATAAGAAATTTCCCCCAAAAGAATATGGAGATAGATATGTAAAGTGCTTTTCATTAATTTAGGTGATTTAATTATTGTATATACAGATAGTATAATAGGTATAATAATACTCTCCCAAAATGTTTCTATATCTTTATCTCTTGAATGTATGTGTGTCTTAGTTACTTAACTATTGCTGCAATACTCTCCCAAAATGTTTCTATATCTTTATCTCTTGAATGTATGTGTGTCTTAGTTACTTAACTATTGCTGCAATAAAACATATGGCCAAGGCATTGAAAGAAAGCATTTAATCTTGCTCACAGTTTCAGATAGAGTCCAGGATGGCAGAGTGAAAGAGCATTTGAGAGCTCCTATGTTGATGTGCAGTGAGAGGCAGAGAAAGTGCTTTCTGGAAACGGTGTGAGTCTTTTGAAAACTTCAAAGTCCACCCTCAGGGATACATATCCTCCATCATGGTCCCACCTCCCAATCTTCCCAAACAATTCCACCAACCAGGAACAAGGATTCAATCAAAAATATGAGTTTGTGGGACACATTCTCATTCAACCTAACACAATATGGTAAAGGGGACCTTGTGTGTGATTAAGTTAAAGAATTTGAGATTTGTAGGTTATATAAGTGGACTTTTGTTGGTGTACAAAAGAGTTTCACAATAGCTTGGAATGAAATATAGTAAAATTTTATTTATCTGAGGATAAACTCACAGAAAGAGTAGCGATCTGCAGTCCTCTGTGTGTGTTGGGAACTGGAACCAAATCCAACAGTCAAGAGGCTCACACATGCTTTTTGTCTGCATTTATAGTACATGAAACTATGCCCAAAGTGGGCTAGTATCTTAAAGGTTATTGGCTGAAGGAGTTCCCACAGCATGCCTCCTTTTGTCTAAATAAGAGAGTTATAAGCCTAATACAAAACTATATACAATAAGAACAAATATCAAGTATTGTCCAGGGAAAAGAATAGGCAAAAACATATGCAAAAATTAGAATTACAACCAGCATGAGCAACATCAAGAAAAAAATGCTAAATGTTTCAATAGTTATCCTATCCTAGGAGTCTAAGTCTTGGCTCCTCTTCCTTGCCCCTTGTAATGCTTTGTTCTTTGTTTCGTTTTTATTTTAATTTTTTCACTTTATTGGATTAAGAAATACCTAGGGCATTAGGGAAGTCCACCTTTAGGTGTGTCTGTGAAGTCTTATCCACAGATTAACAAAGGAAGAAATCCTCCCCTGAGTGCAACTGCACAGCCCCTCAGGTTGTGATTCTAGTCTGAATAGAAAGGAAAAAGGAGAAAACCCATCTAAGCAATGTCATCCCTTGTCTCTGCTTCCTGGTCCACAGTGATGTGAACAAGCAGCCTCATGTTATGTCCAAGCTGGTTCCCTGGCCCTGCTGCTGTCACAGCTTTCCTGCAATGACAGACTTCACCCTTAAGCTATGAACCCAAGCAAACCCTTCCTCCCAAGTTGCTTCTTGTCAAGTCACAGTGCTAATACATCAGATCACATAGCGGCAGCTCCGAATCCACCATCTCACCCAGGCTATAGTGACTTTCCATCCCTTTTCTTACTTCTGCAGTTCTTCAGCCATGAAGTGAGGAGACAAGTTGCTTGTTCCTTTGTCACATTGATGTTGATTTGGTTGCAGGATTTGCCTTTTTGGCATTTATGGGTCAGTTGACTCATGGGCAAAGACCTCCTTCCCCAACATACAGAGGATTGGGTAATAAAATACAATACACTGGGAAACAGAGGATGTGGATGGGTTCTTTCCTACCCCATTCAAGGTCGTCTGATGTCCCAAAGAGGTCATATTAATTCAGAGGCAGCTCCCTCCCTATTTATTTGAAATGATATGCAAAGCTCTCTCTCTGTGTGTGTGTTCCTTTAATTGTAATATTCTAGCGGTTATGTATCTTCTCATCACTTTTGGAATAATCCAAGAGAAGAGTAGAGTAGTCTGAGAACTGAAGGCAGGTAGAAATTACTTGGCAGATTGGTATCATATTCTAAACATGAAAACTAAAGGCCAGGTTTCTTATCAAACCAGAATCATATGAAAGAGAACACGTGATTTTGTAGCAGGTTTCTCTGTTTCTACTCCCTGCGGGGATTTGTTCTCCACATGCCTCCTATGGATGACTTCTCTCTACACCTGAGGAGGACCTCAGGGTGAAAGTTGGTTCTCTCTAGGAGTGAGGGTAAAATGGGCTACTCCTTCCTGGTTGCTTCTGGTCTTCTTGGCGCTCCCTGATCCACACCTTAACTGACACAGTGCAGGGAGGCTCCACAGCGGCAAGCTGAGCCAACATTTCAGGCTCAATCACCGCATTTGTTCTGGGGCTAAGCGGCAGTTGAGCACAACTGTGCAGATTGCCGCGTGGAGCTTCGGGTAGGGAGGGAGCTGCCTCAGTCAGCTTTCTTTTCAGCCCAGTGAGCACAGCTGAGCCCAGACAAGTAACAATTCCTTCTTTTCCTCTTATAGAAGGTACAACGGATTTTTAATTGACTCCTACATTTCTAACTGCTTTTGGACCCGTACTTGCTAACCGTTGGTGCGTCTAGAATACTGGGAAATGTCATTAACTAAATCTCTTTCTATGGGCAGTTTATTCTTATAGATGTGTTGCCTGACTTCTGTTAGCTTATCTGGACTTTCCCTCTTTTATGCAAAGACTAAGACCCCAGCATCACTGAGTGAGTTGGCATGGGTAGTTTCTGTCTGCCCAAGTCAATCAACCTAGGTGTATTTCCTGAAGGGATATGAGGCAGAGGTTTGCGCATGTCAGAAACAGTTATGAAGAGGGTGGGACCCGGGGTGATTATGCTTGCCTTGAATGACAACCTCGGGACTCACTGTTAAGTGGTAACAAGAACTTCAGTTCACAGCAGTGAAGAGGATGGGCAGTCCAGCTCTCGGATTTTCTGATTTAGTTTGTGTCTTGCAGTCACAATGTGGTCCCAAACATCACAGTAAGCCTTAGTCATCTGTCCCAAAAACTAATCCATCCCTGCCCTACCCTAAGAGGTCTAAAATCTGTCATTTGTATATCAATAACATTGCCAAGTATATGTGGTGTCTGAGGAGAAAGACACTCTCCTCGTGTGTGTGTGTGTGTGTGTGTGTGTGTGTGTGTGTGTGTATGCCTGTTATGGGGCGTTGGGGTGTTTTAATGGCAAATTATTTCTGTGTCTAAGAAGGTAGACTATCCTTGTGCAAGAAAGCAGATTAACAAGATAAGATGATAGAACTCTTATGTATGAGAGTCAGCTCTGTGTGGCTTATGGAAGACACAGGGTCATGGTTCTGATTATAAGAATGAGCTCTAATAGGTGTGAGGAGGCGGACGTCCATGGGCGTAAAACATCTGGACCTCCTTGTGTGAATGCCCACTTAGGAGAGAATGTTACAGCTGTAACTAACTTCCTAAAACCTGAAACTTCATCTTACAATGTATGAGGCAAGAAATGGAGTCATCAGCTAGCGGCAGGGGAGGAAAGATGAGAATGCCTCACTAAGAAAAGGTACCAAGCCATGTAGCTAAATATAGATAAAAATTATGGATTAATTTAAATTGTAAGATCTAGTTAATAATAAGCCTGAGCTAATAAGCCACGCAGTTTATAATTAATATAAGTCTCTGTATTTCTTTGGAACTGAATGGCTATGGAACTTGGTGATACAGAAACTTCTGTCTACAACATACTATTCTAAAAAAAAAAGGAATTTTCATACAGAGTGTATGTTCTAGGTTTTTTTTTCTATTGTTATAGAAAACACTATGACCAAAATGTCAACTTGCTGCTAATTTGATTACCTCGGTAGAGGGCTTCAACTGAAAAAACTGTCCTGATTGCCTTAAGTGATGTGGGATGAACCATCTCAGTTGTGGGCAGCAGCTTCTGGTAGCAATGCAAATAAAAGGGCAGGGCAGAAGAAAGAGTCACCTTTTGCTCACACACCCCTCTCCTTGCCACCAAGCTGCTTTACCCTGTTGCCATTACTGTTGATTCTTTCACTGACATTAGAGCCAGCATGTTCAAGCTTCCATCACATACCAACCATCAGTGGCTCTCAGAAATGTTGCAAGTTTCAGTGACAGATTGGTACTACTCAGGCGTGCAGCTGTAGACTGAGCAACTACTGGGTTGTTGGCCTCCTTAAAGAGTGGTACCCAGTCTCAAGGACTGAGCAGCTACAGAGTTCTCAGCTTTTTGGATGTGATTCAGCTGTTATTGCTATTTTAATATAAGCAGGATATATATATATATATATATATATATATATATTTCACTTTTTTTTTTTTAGAAAACCCTGACTAACTCAGGAAGACAAGAATTTAATTGCCTTAGGCTTTAAGCAAGAACTGAGGCAGAAACCATGGAAGAACATTGCTTATTGGCTTGCTCCCTTAGATAATTCCTTACAGAGCTACAAATTAGCTATTTCCTTATAGAGCCCAGGACTATCTGCCTAGGGTTGCCACCGTGCACAGTGGGACAGGCTATCCTATGTCAATCATCAATCAGAACCATTCCTCACAGGTATGGCCACTGCTCATTCTGACCCAGGCAATTCTTCAAATGAGGGGCATTCTTCCCAGTTGAGCCTAGTTTCTTCAAGTTGACAATAAAAACATATCTAAATAGATAAATGCCCTTTCTATTTTTGCACTATAAAGTCAAAGAATTAACCTCATAGTTTACAGTCTGCCTATTTTTACCTGCTTAAGAAACTCACTTGTAAAACCCTAGAGGTTTAAGCATCCATCTGTGTGTGGGCATGAAACAATACAGACAATAGCTTTTCTTTAATTTTTCCATCAGAATTTTTCTTATCAATAATACATGAAAGATAAAAGCTATGGCATTTTGAAATGAACAGCTATGGCTTATCAAGATACCAAAAAAAAATCATCAAAGACAAGTAAATGTCCAGTATACTATTTTGATATAAAAAAATAAAAAGATGACTTTGAGAATCACTTGACTGCTACAATATATTGTTTTTAGAGCTATTTCTGCTCTGGAGTCATGGGGATAAGGCATCATATTCTCACTCATGGAACTTGTAAATAGGATTTCTGATCATTCATCAAACACCGATAAGAAGGGAAGTCCGTGTTTGAGGAATGTCGTAAAACATGTCTAAGAAAATGACTCTGAAACGATCTATCTTTAGGGGGACATTTGTGATAGTTATTAGAATTCTAGCTCCATCTGCTTGGCATGGGGAGAGGTGATAACCAATTTCCTCTTGACCCTTCGAGACACTTGAGAACTGTGCTGTTTTTTTTTTTGTCCTAGTGAGCCTCCTCAGCTGAACAAGCCGGAAACAAATGAAACAAATGCCGCCAGATCGGACTTCATTTGTACACTTGCTAAGAAAGAAAATACACAGTGGTTTGGAAGCAATTAGGGCCACGGTGCACTGCACCATTGTTTTAAAAATTACCCCTTAGCGCAGTTTTGACAAGATAATGAATGTGCCTTTGCTGGTGTGGGAGTGGAGCATCTTAGAGGGGAGGAAAAATGAGCTCATTGAGTCTTCATGGACCATCAAGTCCAGAGACCTTTCCCTGTGAAAGTGCCCTGTGTGGATGCTGCTGGGGAGTTCCTGACAGATGAGAGAAAAGGGCCCAGACTATTCCTCAAAGCCATCACCAAAGTAGTTGTGCTATGCTCATTCTAAATAGTCCTGCTGGTGCCTCTGGCTTCTAAACTCTTCCACCAGCTCTTTCTGCCAGAAGAGGCCTCAGCTCATGTGCTTGACAGTTCCCAAATTGTCCCGTGTGCTCTCTGCCTGATGACAAGCTCTCTGTGGTATTCTGAACTCCGCTGTTCTCCTCTGAGATAAGGCTAAATAGAAACCTTTCTTTCCCACATCTTGCATTCCTTATTTTTCAATCCTCTCACAGGGCATTCTTCCCTCACACAGAGCATTGCTCCTAGAGAAAGGCTTCAATTTATAAAGAACAATTTCATTTTCTCCGAATTTTTATTCACAAGAAACCTTTGCATTCATTCAAATGGCCTGAATAATGGCTTTCCTAAAGACGTGTCTATGTCCCAACCCTAGCAGCACAAAGCTGATAGAATTTGGAAAATTAATCTTTGCAGATGTCTATGGGCATGTGGATCTCTGACTTTGAGATTATTTCAGATTAAATGATGTCACATCCAACGGAAAGTTTGCTTACAAACAACAAGATCAATATAGGAAAAGAAGCAGAGAAGGGACGAGAAAGAGGGAGGAAGAATTTGGAGTTCTGTAGACAAGCCAAGGAAGACCTGGATCCATCAGCAAAGGCAAGCAAAGATTCTCCACTGGAGCACTGGGGAGAAGGCGGCACAGCTGCCACTACTCTGAAGCCAAGAGGTGACATTTTGCCCCCACTTTTGAGGACCCTGGATTCTAGAGATTACATTTTAGATGACATAGTAGGACATAAATAAACTCAAGGACACAATGTGTATCTCAATAAATTGACAAAAATAATAAGTGAGTCGGTGAGCAGGAAAAAAAAAAGCCAGGCTATGGGCTACCATGGCCTCATGGAGGATGAACCCAACCAAGAGTGGACCAAGGGGAGTGGTCACTGCTAGACAATAGGGGTACCTCATCTGCATAAAATTCATTTAATTTGTAAGACCGACTAAAAGTCAGTTCTTAATGATTTACAAGAGCAAACAATTATAAATGATATCAGGGACAAAATAGTCCCTCTCAATATTTTATTAATAATAATTTTATGCAACCTCTACAAAACTTTTAAGTTTAGATGCCATGTATACAAATCAAAAATAGGCACTTTTTTTTTTTAGTTTTTACTTTTGTATGTAAAGCATTCTGTACTGGATCGAATTTGAGTTGTGCAATGGGCACGTACATAGAGGACTCTGATCCCACCAGAGGCTTAGTTGTTCATCTGTGCATAGTGCTACCCACAATGGCTAGGAAACGGCACCCGCTCCAGATCCATGGACAGGTGAAGCATAAGGAACAGGTGGGACATACACACAGCGGAAAATTATTCCGCTGCAAACAAAAACGAAATCATGGTACTCACAAGAAAATGGGTGGGACTGGAAATTGTTATCTAGGTAAAGTATTCCAAGGCCAGAAAAACAAATTCTCGTACGTGGGTCTCCCCTCCCCACTTTCAAATTCAAGTTTCCAAAATACATTCCAGCCCAGGCTGCATGTCTCCATCTTCCAGTGATGACTCGGTTTCTCTAGGTGCCAAAGTAGGCAGCTAGAAGCCATTTGCCTCCCTGGTTTCCCATGCTGGCCTCAGGCCTATGAAAGTCACCCTTTTCAGCCAGCCTATTACTAGGCCACAGACGTGTACACTGAGAGGTGGTAGCCCCTGTTCCTCTGGGAACTTGGGGACTCCAGCAATGCCTCCCGCTGCTGCTCTTGGCTCTTTTTTCTCCTTTTCTGGAATCTAGGGGTTTTTCCTTTCTTAGCTTTGAGTTTGGCTATATGTCTGTAGTTTTTCTTCAAGTTCATCGGAAAGCCCACATGTTTGGACCCGGAGGGTTATTATTATTATGTTATTATGCTATCAGCTCTCCTCCCTCTGCTGCCCCTCAGGGAAATCTACTGCTTGCTTTAAAACCCTTTCAAAAGAAGGCTTTGGGAAGAAAAACATCTTTTTTCTCTATAATTTCTTCTTTTCTTAAATTCCTCCAGCACAAAATATTCACGGTACTGGGACTCCAGTTTGTTTGTTTTTAAAGACAGTTAATCAAAAAGTATACAAGTTTGCGTATTACAAATTTTGTATGACAACGGGCCTTATGGAAGGAAGACCTGAATACATGGCTAATCCTAGAAGGTGTTTTTTGTTTAGGATGGATGAAATGCAGAATGTCACGAAGAAATTTGATCAGAGTTAAGTGTGATAAACCAGCCAGAGGGGTAGCAAGGCTGGCTTGAATTCCTCTCAGTGGCCTTTATCAGCAGCAATAAAGCTGCTCCTTCACTTGGTATAAGGCAGAGAAGCATGTGGTGGTCTCAGTCACACAAAGGCCAGAAAGCCCCTCCTCCACAGCGGCTTCTTAAACTTCTTCAGCATAAAAGTCTCAGCATATCACAGTGCCATAATTTGGGGGTAACGTGTCTTGAGCTGATCAAGGGCAAAACCATAGTTCCCATCCATCTAAAACTGTAAAAACTAGTCGAAGTGTTCCATTATGATTGGGTCAAACAAAAGGAGATAGAGAGAGAAAGGACAAGGTGGAGGGACAAGAGGGTACTTAGGTCAGAAATATTGAAATGTGAACCCAAGTGGAGGCAAATTTACCTTCTTCTAGAGTGAGAGGGAAGTTGGTTGAGCCTGTACTGGACTGGACAGTCTATGTCTCTAGAGAGAAGAATCACTCTGTATCACTGTGCGTTTTCTGTGGACTATGGAGCTGCAGAATACCTCAAAGCTGATGAATACCTGGACCAGGTAGCCCCCAAAAATGTGCTGAATATGTTGGCAATGCCGATTCCTGGTTGAAGCACAGCCTACCCCTCTACTAAACTGTAACGGTATCGTGGGTCTTGTCTTCCACCTGATGAAATTTCTGTCTTGAACTGGGCTGGTTCAAGTCACTGGGGATCTCCAGAGCTCTGATTGGCTGACCACTTGGCTACTCGGGCATGTCTCACTGGCTGCATGGGATTGAACAAACACACCCACCTCTGGTGGGACCTGGAGGGCTTTTTTCCCCTCTCCTAAAAAAGGAAGACGTTTCAAAATAATAAATAAATGTGTAGGGTGTGTGTGTGTGTGTGTGTGTGTGTGTGTGTGTGTAAAGAACCCTAGATGTTCTTCTCTCCTCCATTGTTCCCCTTCTGATGCTAACTCCAGGCACACAGGGGGCTTGTCCCATGATCGCCTGTCACTCATCCTCACTCCACCACACTCTTGTTGGTAAACAACAAATAAAAGATCTCTCCTCTTAAACTGCCAGCCGGATATAATTTCTAAGCCATCCTTGCTGAACTCTCCTTCTCTTGAAAACTGATGCTGCCTTCTCCTCCTGGAATCCAGGTAAAGAAGATTCTTAATTACTTCTGTTTCTGCTGCTTCTATGTCTAAATTGCCTAATGGCTGCTGCCCTTAGGTCCTGCCCTATCAGGGCTATCTTCCCGGCCTTGCCAGTAGCACCATCCGTCAGGTAATTTGCATGAGTAGTTCTTTAATAACCATCCAGCCCCCGCATCCCCATCCCTGCAGGATTCTCATTAGTCAGGAACCTAATTCAAGCTTGAAAGATCTCTCCATTACACTGCCCTTTGTTTCCTGGCCATTGCCTAATTTTCTGTTCAGCAGGACATTTTTTTTTTTCTGCAGCCCGTGACTTGCTCCTTGACTGGCCTCATGCATTTCTCTTTTGCAGGATAAATAACTGCACAGTGGCACACTTTCCATCATCTGTTAATGGTGTGTTCACTTTGTCAGTACAAATGAAAGGTCACGGGCATATTATCAAAACAACCCCTAAAGTTACCTCTGAAAACAAAGTAATGTAATGCAAAGATAGAAGTCAATGATCTGAGAGTCTGTGTGAAGGTGAACGGACAGCCCAGATCCCAGGCTTGATTTACCCATTGACAGCGTACCTTCTGTTTTTACCAGTTTAACAGCTTGCTTATTTCTTCAAGTTTACGTAACAAGTTTGGGTTGCTTGTTAATAGACATTCATAGAGTTAGATCGTTTAGTACAAAAGTTTGGACTCTTCCCAGACTCTTAACACTTTACAGACAACACAAAGCTTACAGTTTGCACCTCTCTGCGTGCTATCATCACTGATGCTTTTGAGTACATCCCATCTACACTACTCTCACTCAGTAGGCTTAGGATGCGGCCTGGCAACTTGTGAATTTCCATAGGTATCTAGTATGCTTGGTATGTAACCAGAGTTGGCACATTTCTAGAAATTTTGTTTTCTACCACTCTTGCAACATTTAGTTGTTAGTTTCTCATTATCAAATGACTAAGTTATCGTCCAGATTTCAAAATGTCTCTTCAAGACGTGCCCCTTTAGAAAAGCAGAGCTTTGTCTTCCATGTCTGCTGGGTGTTCTTTCTTGCTTTGTTGGCCTTCATCTGGAGTATGGATTCCCCCTTACACATACTATCTAGGAATAATGATCTTGAATTACATGTAGTATTAAAAATAGGATTCCTCTTGCAATGTAAACCAAGGAGAGTGGTCTCTTACTTAAGGCATCCTCCCTCCTTCAGCAGACACCCCCCCTTTTTTTTAGCTCTCCCCAGTCAGAGCATTCTTGTCATTTTCCAGGCTGCCTCACAAGCCTCTTCCTCTGATTCATCTAATCTCTCACGTTACTAACTTTTCCTACCTCTGTGACCCAATACCGACAAGAAGCAACCATTTTAAGGGAGGAAGTATTGCTTCTGACTCATGGTTTGGGGTTGCAGAGAAAGCATGAAGGTAGGAGCTTGAGGCTTTGTGGTCTTGTCTGCGCAGACCAGGTAGCAGAGGCATGGGACAAAAGATGAAGCCAGGCTGCATAAACACAAGGCTTGCCTTGAATGATGTACTTCATTCAGCTGGGCCTCCTAAAGGTGCTAGAACATCCCATCACGGTGTGCCAACTGGAGATCAAGTATTCAATAATGCAAGTCCTACGGGACATTTTATATCTAAACTGTGCCACCAACCAAGTCCTTCCTTCCCAGGTCACAGCTGAAACATTATCTTCTGTAGACTGACTTCCACACCTGTCCTCACCTCATTACTTCCGTGTCCACATACAAGCTTGCAGGGCCGACTCCTATGTGAAGATGTTCACCTATTCACATTGACTTTCTTCCTTTCCCAGATCTCCTACTAGAATAAAAGGCGACTCGAGGACAGGGACTATGTTATCTTCATTACTGTAGCTTTTGGTGGTGGCAACACACCAGGGTAATGGTGATTAACAACAATAATAAATAACGATAAAGTATCTGGTGGCTCTCACTATGTATCAGTTACTGCTCTAAGTACTTTTAATTATTTATCGATACAAGCCTCAACAGCAACCACACGTGGTAATTCTTGCTATTATTCCCATTTTAAACATGATCAAATGAGCATTCATCTCTCTCTTCCCCCCCCCCCAGTTCATTATATTGAATATTGTAGTTCACAGAGCTATCAATTAAAATTGCTGAGATCTGAATCCAAGCATTGTGCCCCAAAGCCCACGGGTTCTTAAATACTGTTGAGAAAAATGTAGTCACAGGCCCTAGGGGACGTGGCTCTTACTGAGTGCCGCCCTAGAGATTGTGCAGCCAGAAACAAACAGCCTCTGCTAACAAGTAGTATAGCATCTCCAGAGCTCAGCTGACTCTGGCCTGGCTGCTATCACATGTGGACTCATGTGATCCCAACAGGCCTAAAATAACCTCCCCATCTCAGTGTCTGCAAAGTCCCCGTGCCTTACAGGTTAACACATTCACAGTTGTTGGACTATTTGGTTGGCCTTACTGTATCTCCTAGAATCTCCAGTCAAAATGACCAAGAAAAACATCTCTGATGGAGGGCTATCCCCACTTCCTGGGCCAGTTTAAAGAGCACTGTGGAAGACAAAAGCAGACACAGACCCTTTTCTCCAAACTTTGATCTTTGTAAGGAAAGGGCTGTTTAAATAGAGATGTATTGAAGAGGGATAAAGGAGTTCTTCCCCAGCCAAGGGAAGAAAAAGTGTTTGAACTGTATAGCACGTCTCTACGTGAGACTAGTGTAGGACCCTCTCTAAGCATTGAGTGGTCAGCAGAGGAGACAATCTTTTGACATTTAGAAAACACCAGACCATCTGATGCCCAGAAGAAATGGTCTAAATAAAACTTTTGGTTGTAATTTGCTAAACATTAAAAAGCCAATTCCGAGATCTCTCAAAAGAACCACAAGGTTTTAGAGTAAACTATTAATAACCTCTCTATTGCTAGAGAGTCTAACGCTTTCCTTCTGATCCTGTCTTAGTGATGTGGAAGGATTGGTCTCGTTAGGATGGCAGCGTTGGGAGGGGCGGGATTCATGTATCCACGAATAAGTCCAGGCCCAGGTTGAAATGACTTTTCATAGCTCCACTTCATATCCAAACCTGCAATTCTTCCTTGATGGCCAAGACCCCAGGTAGGAGAGGGGAAAAGCCTGTCTAGTAAGATGCTTTCCTGCATGCCCAGTGGTGTCTCTTGGAAGAAGTTTGACAGGTTTCTCTTTGTGGTTTTGAAATTCCTCCTGTTGAGGCGTGGAAGCAGCCTCATGGAAGAGAGATGAGCACCCAGGCAGTGTGCTCCATTCTTCCCACAGCACAAGTTTCAACGACCAGCGTACTCTTAAGAGGCTTTGATAATCCATTTCACTCACACTTTATAGGACTTTAAAAGGCAGCTTCAGCAGCAGGCAAAGGGGAGGGAGCTTATGAGACAGAGCGGAGGCATTGTGTGCTCGGGCATCTGGGAACTGAGCTGTGCCCCTTTCAGGTTCGTAGGCTGAAGTCTAACCCCAGAATTTTATAATGTATTTGGAGACAGAGACTTCAGCTGAGGGTCATCAAGATGAAGCTCTAGTCCTGCCAGGCTGGCATCCTAATAAGCAGAGGGAAAGACAGAATGGAAGTATGCCCAGCAGGAGGGTCATCAGGACACAGCTGTGGAACAATCCTTTGCAAGTCCATGAGAGGCTTCAGAAGAAACTAATCCTGCTGGCACCCCACCTTGGGCTTTTAGCTTCCTGCATTATTAAAAAATAAAATAAAATAAAGTACATCTCTGTATGCTGTCAGAGCAGCCGAGGAAACCAGTGCCATTGCTTATTTATCTGGCCTTGAAGGATGGGAACTGCTGGCAGCTGGATACTTCATTTCCAGCACCAATGCAGTGAAACCCAGCAGCCCAGGTGGGTCCATGGTGACCATGGACCACAAGCAGACATCAGGCATGTGGTTTTAAAACACTAAGGCTTCAGGAGTTCCATAATTTAGCTTTGGACTATCATTTGGTCTCTGTGACTGTATGTTTATACACAGGCATTGGAAGCTAGAGAAGAATGGCAAAAGTCTTCTACTGCGGCACATCTTAGATCTTTTGAGACAGCATCGCTCACTGGGGCTGAAACTTGCTGACCGCTAGGCTGGCTGACCCATGATCTCCAGGGATCTGCCTGACCTGACTTGTAATGCTGGGGTTGCAGGCATGCTCGACCATGCCCAGCTTCTCACATAGGTGTTAGAGGTTAGAATCGGGTCCTCTTGCCTTCCTAACTCACCGACCCATCTCCCCAGCCCTTTGACTGTTATTTTTTTCTGCCAAGCTAGGAAATGAAGGTGATCGTTCATGTAACTTGCCAAACTGTCAGGCCTTCAGGTAACAGTTTCGGCCTAACTGTCTGTTGTGATTCCATGATGCATCCAAATCAGTTACTGTTCGAGTGCTCGGCTATTCTAGACGTTGATTTCAAAGAGACCTCATGTATTCTGAAAAGAGAGACACCAGCATTTGAAAATGTAGAATAAAACAGCTGATGGCAGTTGAGCCACTGAAGTTGAAAACAACACCTGCTTTTTTGCTTGGCTGTTTTCAGATTTTTGTATTTGTCTTACCAAAACATAAGACAAGTAACCAATATATAAAAACAAATATATATATATATGTATGTATGTATATATATATATCATATGTATTTATATACATGTGTGTATATATAATATATATTTAACAATTATAATTTATATATGTTTAATCAAATCTGAGACCCCCGTCCTCTAACATCCTATATCCAAAGAGGCTGGAATGTAATATTGAGTTGGAAGTGTCACTCCCAGCGTGCCAAGCGCTGACCACTCCCACAGGGTATTTAGGGTCATGTGGGAACAAGGGACACGTGGTTTTGGGTTTGCCCGTGTGCTCCTTATGTCTGTTCCTCGCCATGCTCTCCCGGTGTCGTCTACTAAACACAGGCATTCAATTTGGCTTAATCTGGTTTGATTGGAGTTCTTTGTGCCAGTGGAGAGGTTTTTCTTAACAATATATTGTATACATGCACATATCCTTATGTATACTAATATATTATATATACTTATTGTTATAGATATACACTATAATTGTATGTATAAATATATAATATTATATATAACGAAATTATATATATTACATTATACATTACAGTATAATGTTTTGACACACTGCATAGCATTTAAATCAGGATTATTAATTCCATTTCCTTGTTTGTCATTTCTTTATGATGGAAAAGTTTAAATTCTGCTTTCTTCTTGGGCAGCACACAGCACTCTTTCTGCCTACAGTCACCATGCCATCGGTACAGCAGGAGGACTCACTTCTCCTTTGAAACTGTACCCCATAGACCAGTCTTTGCCCATCCCTGTGCCTGCTCCCCTCCACAGCCGCTGATAAACACCATTCTACTCTATGACGTCAGCTCTTAGGTTCCACATGGGTGGCATCACATTGCATGTCTCCTTCTGTGCCTGGTTTATTTCATTTAGCCTAATAACCTTCAGTTCTACCTTGCGGCTACCATGAGCATATTTCATTCTTCCTATGGCTGAATGTGTTCCATCGTGAATTTGTGTCACACTTTATCCATTCCCCAGCAGAAGGACACTTACATTGTTTCCGTCTCTTGCCTTATGTGAGTAGTTCAGCAATGAACACAGATTACAGATGTCTCTTTCACATACTGATTTCAATTTCTTTGGCAATACACCAGAGAGTGACATTACTGAACCATGTGATAATCACAGTTTTGATCTTTTGAAGAACCTTCATGCTCTTTTCTACATGGTTATACTAATTTACATTTTCATCAGCAAGGGAAGAGTCCTGTGCCCTCCACATCTTCAGCAGCACTTTCTGAGACCAGCTAGTCTTTCTGGAGCATAGTTATACTATCTTGGGATGTTGACTAGCATTTTTCTGAGATCAGTGGTGTTGAGCATTTTTTTTCTCATTTTTTCCATGTGCCTCCTGGACATTCGTATATCATAAAGAGACTTACTGGCAATTTTTAATTGATTCTTGCTACTGAGTTTTTACTCCTTTTGTATTTTTCATGATAACTTTTTGCCAGGCAGTATTTGCAAGAATATCTTCCAACATTCTGTAGATTATTTCTGAACTCTGTCAATGGTGACTTCTGCTGTACAAGGCTTGATAAGATCCCATTTGCCTACTTCGTTTGTCTTCCCTAAACCTTGGGGGTCATTGCTAAACTTCCTGTCCTGAAGCATTTCCTCTATGGACTCTCCTGGTAGTTTCACAGTGCCGTGTTTTATATTTAAGAATTTTATCCATTTTAAGGTTTTTTTTTTTTGGTTATAACTGGTGGCAGATAAAGATCTTGGCCAACTCCTCCGCACGTGGCTAATGCTCCTATCCCCACTGCATTTCCTGAAAACACTGTCCTTCATTAGACACCATTCTTAGCAGTTTTGTCAAGGTCAGTCGGTTGCACGTGCCTCGGCTGACCTCTCGCTCTCCATTCTGTTCAACTGGGCTTTGCAGTTTTTTGTAATGCAATTGGTGCGCATGGATTGGACCAAGCCTGCCTTCAATAACTGGGCTGCTTTGTGTGACTCTGGGTCAATTTTGTGGTGTTGTAATTGCATCTTTGAAACATCACTGACCAAAAGAGTGTCTTATACTTTGGGGCCAATTTACTAAATATAATAACTATGGAAGCTTGACACCAAGGGCACCACACTCTGTAGGCTGCTTTCCCCAATACTGCAGAGGCTTGACAACAGACTTTCAAGGGTTAAGTAATTCTTTTCTGAAAACCTGTTCTTAAAAGGGCCTGCCCTGGCCATAGAATTCTGAAGGGAATGTCCCTGCAGGTGATTGCTCCAGAGTGTTTCCCACAGAGAGCAAAGTCATTATAAATTATAACAATTTCCTCTAAGTAGAGACAAACACCAGTGCTTTGAAGGGCACTAAGGTCCTGCTGCCACCTCAAAGGCTCCATGGAGACTCAGATGTGGCCCACCTGTCAGCTTTTCTGTCTTTCCCACAGTCCAGAGTTTTCTAAGCCACAGACACCCGAAGTCTCAGTACCTGAAGCAGACCAAAAAAAGGAATGTTTTTTGAAGCAGCTTTTAAAAATTGTTTCAATTTCATTTACTCTTTTCTGTATTGGAGGGGTTTTCTAAGAGTCCTCATCTCTGCCAAGGACAGAACCAAAAAAAAAAAAAAAAGAATTTAAAATAGTAGAACTGAACATTAAGCTAACAGAAACACAAGACAGAATAAGCACACAGGTAATTCCATAAGAGAAAAGGAAAATTAAAAAAAAGAAAATGAATAATAATAATAATAAGGGATAGGAGAAAAAAAAGAGACAATAGACCAAACATTGAAAATCCACGGAAAGAGCTAAGGAAGTCCCTCCCCAAGAGCAAGCCTGGAAGCAAGGGAGCAGAACATTGGAGTTACAAAGGCAATATCCACTGAGCATAAGTTCTTTTTCCTCTGGAAGGAGCCAGTGCTTCTTGGGAGACAATGGTTGATTCTGGGTTGGTGTCAGTAAATGTGCAGGTCCAGGTGGATCTCTGTGAGTTCGAGGCCAGCCTGGTCTACAGAGAAAGTTCCTGTACAGCCTCCAAAGCTACAGAGAAATCCTGTCTTGAATAACCAAAAATAAAAAAAAAAAGGAAATGGTGCTATGTGAGAAAAGGTATTCTCAAAGGTTGATGCTATGTTAATTCACTCTTGATATCTAAAAAGAAGTAATGAAGATGGAAAATAGACGACTAATTGTCAAGAGTCAGGAGATTTAAGATGACAGGCAGTTGTTTGAGGCTATAAATGGATACTGTGAGGAACTTTATGGTGAGGAGACCCTCTCCAGATGAGATGTCTTCCAGGATCTCCACATCTTTGCCAGGTCCTTGTAACCACCCCACCCCCCCATTGGTTAGAATTTTTATGTAGGTTCCATTACATAAGCATGATTGATTAAACCCTTTATTAGTGATTATTTTATTAGTGCTTATTATTAATAAACAAACAGCCTCATCCTGAAACCATCTAGGGACCCAATTACCAATCATCTCATTAACATATGAAAGGCATTGTTAAAACTTGGAGATGTCAACGCTCTTATAAGCCTTTATAATCAAGAGACAGGATTAAGGCCAGTTATGAAAATAAAAGATGCGTCCCAGGTGCAGTGGCACACTGGCCTGTTATCCCAGAACTTGGGAGGCAGAGAGAGGGAAATTGTTACAGGTTTGAGATGAGGCTGATCTACACAGTAACGTCTGCTTTAAAACAAACAAACAAAGAAACAAACAAACACACAGCAACACTCTGCCTTAAAACAAACAAACACTTTTACCAACAACAAAATGCATATTCCCACTGAACACTTTTCATAACTTTCTATGAATCTGTAATTATTTCAAAATGAAGAGCAACGTAGCTGAATTGCTAAGAGCTCTCCTCGTCTGCACTAATAGCTGGGTTGGCTCCCCAGCACTGCAGCACACTAGGCATAATGGCGCATGCCTGTGATACCAGCACTGAGGGGACGGAGGCAAGATGACCAGAAGTTCAAAGTCATCCTGAGCTCTGTAAGGAAGACATAGCAAGAAGGAGGCGAGGGAACTGTAATCAGGGTGGGACGCGTTAGGTAAGGTTTCCTTTCTTGCCTTGGAGAACAATTACAATAATTTACTTGATGATCCACCAGGCTGCCCACGTGTTGCACGCGTGACCATGTGCATTAGCAGGCACATCTACTCTGCCTGTGCTCAAGTTTGTGGAGCAGGGTGAACAGGGAGCCGCTGGAGCACCCGGAGCAGATTGCTTTCAGCTAATGCCAGCAGCTGCTGAAATCGGGAGGCTGGATGGGACAGAGCATTGCTCCTAGGTTTATGTCTCTGTATGATGGGAAAAACCTTCAAATGATCCAGGTTTAAGTAATAGCATACATTCTAACCTAATAAAATCAGACAGTTGTGGGAACAGCAAACATAGCAATTGCCACGTTTCACCTAGAAAATGTGTGTTTCAAAAGATATTGGGAAATCCATAGGTTTGGCGGTGGTGAATTACAATCTAATGAATTGTCAATTGCTATAAATTATTTAGCCACCATAAAATTGTAGCTACTGAATTTCAAGGCATATTAAAGCTTATAACTCCTCTATTGATATCTTCAAAACCCTATTGCCCAGAGTAAGCACCTTTATTATTCTGTATGTGGCGTGGTAGGGCGAAATATCAGATTCTTTCCCTTAAGGGAATGTTCCAGAATGTATTTGACTCTGCTCAATTTACAACTGGGTTAATGCTGGGTAATATAATAGCCTCTAAAAGTGGCATTATGGATTCAGGGACTATCTCTCTACTTCATAGTTGTTGATAGGCAGGACCAGAATCCACCTCAACAGACGCTGGTTACCTGGAAACAACTCTATGTTCATTCTTGTTCATTCTGGCTAGCACAATCCACGGAGAGGATTCTGAAAGACTTCCAAAGAGCAAAGTAGACAGTTGAAGTGAAAACGTGCTGTAGCGGCTCCATGGAAAAAAAGGAAAGCAGTCTTCCAGGGCTTCCCAATGCAGAGAGAATATGATGTTCCTACAAAGGCACCAGGAGGTTGCAGTCAGTGGAGAAGTTAGCACACTAGACATGAGAATTTCACTGATAACAACTGTGACAACTTCATGCCAAATGCAGAAGAAGGAAGCCTGGTGAGGAGTAGAATGAGGATGAGAAAGAAGAATACTAACCAAGCTGAAGATGAGAGCTTCCTGGGGCTCTGCATCGAAGCTCGGGTCACACTTAGGGACTTGGCCAGTGCTGGATAATGGGGACACTGTTGCATGCTTTTGCTCTTGATGTTTTCCTTCCTTTTTTGTCCTCCATCCATATATAATTCACTTTTCTCTGAATATATTTCTACTTGTCTTTTTAAAAAAATTTTAGACAGTTTTGTCAATCTCATGACCACACAGAGATTAACATCTAAACACCCTAAAAGCAGCTGTAATGGCAGAGGGCAACTGAGGCTTGATGTCTTCTTTCCACATATTCCAGACGGCTACCACAGTCTGAAGAAGAACTATCAGTTATGATTTGGCTTGGCTTTAGGATAAAACATTTGTCTGTATCAAAGGGTTTCACCTACTTATTGCGACGCAGCTTGGGGAATAGCTAGGACTCTGAAGTGTAGTGAGCACTAATGGGGGACTCTCCCATGTGAGCAGAATAATACTAGATTGCTGGAAGTTTCCTGTTGATTTTAAGTGATGATATCCTGTTTCCATGGTTCTCCTATCACTTTCTCCTTGTGTGGATTTGTCTATTCAACAAAATAAACACTTGTTTTAGAATGTTTGACTCCAAAGGGTTGTTCTTTTTCACAAGGTCTGACCTCCAGGTGTCAATAGTCACAATGTGGTACTCGGTGGTTTCTAATCAATTAAAAAACACAGGGATAAAGTGTGTCGTATTGGCAATGGTGTCATGGCTCATAACAAAGCTCCTCTGACACAACGTCTTTGTGCATGACTTTTCTTGGTCAAAAAAATATACTCATCACCCCTAATTCCCACCCATAGCAGTTAAGGTTTGAGCTCTGGGGGCTTTTTCAATCTCTTCCACTTTCCACATGTTGGTACACCATTCAACTTAGCCAGTGAGGAGCAGCAGCGCCAGGAGCTCTTGAGCCCGCCTTCCTTAGCCCTCTCCAGAATAATGTCTTTCAAGCTCCGTGCATATGCAATAGATGTGCACCCTGCTCCCAGCCTCAAAATGTACAATGGTTTGTGCGACTTTAGAGCATCAACCTTCTTAGCAACGCTTGGAATTTCATACAAATAATATACGCATTCAACAGAAGACACCACTTAGCTTCAGAGGGATCATACAAACAGAAGAGCAGTACAGTGCACCGTAGGAATGATAAATGAAACATGCCTGCTATCTTCACTGTGAAATTTAAGGACTCTCCCTATGGATGGTCAGCACCAAAGAATATTCAGAACACTTTCAAATTTATCATTGTAATCAATCATTCATAAAATGCATGGTAGCCACTGATACCATCACCCAATGAATGATGAAGCTGAGACCTAGAGGGGAGGAAGCCAGTTATCAAAGATCAGACGGCAAGCAGGTAGATAACGTGAATGTGCCAGACGGTCAATCTGAGCATATTGCAAATTATTGCAAGGTCTTCTTTTTTTTTTTTTTTTTTTTTGGTTTTTCGAGACAGGGTTTCTCTGTGGTTTTGGAGCCTGTCCTGGAACTAGCTCTTATAGACCAGGCTGGTCTCGAACTCACAGAGATCCACCTGCCTCTGCCTCCCGAGTGCTGGGATTAAAGGCGTGCGCCACCACCGCCCGGCTGCAAGGTCTTCTTTATGAGCACCCTTGGTGAGGTAAAGTCACTGATTACCTCATTCATGGGACTGGAGTGGTAAGGTAGGGTTGGGATTATGGAATCGGGCTGCTCAGATTGCATCTAAACTGCATGTTTTGCAGACGTGATTTTGAGTGTATATGGGAATGTGTGAATGCTCCCTCAGTTATGTGCAGGTGTATGAGGGTATGCCCACACCCATGCATTGTTCATGCTTGTATGGGTGTTTTGGTGACCAGAGGTCATCTTTGGCTGTCGTTTCTCAGGAGTTGCTCAACTGCTCAACTTATTGTTTGAGACAGAGATTCTCTGGGAGATCTGGGGCTTCCTGATTAGCCTAGGCTGACCTGTCTGCAAGCTCTAGTGATCTCTCAGTGTCGCCGCCCCAGTACTGACACTACAGGCGTGGGCACCGTACTGAGCTTTCTATGTGGCTACTGTAGATTGGCCTCAGGTCCTCACGTGTGCGTGATAAACACACACTGACTGAACTTCCAGCCAGTGCCGGCACACATGATTTTTAAAGTTACTTGGTGCAAGTAATAAAATTCATCAGTTAGTTGTAATAACAGTAGTTCAAAGAAACAAAAGGATATTAGCTGCAGAAGGTAGTGCTCTTGTATATAAATCACACTTTGAAAGGAAATTTGAAGGATTTCTGGTGATAAAGGAACAAAACTGTACATTGGGGAGCCGGGAGTGGTTTTAGTCCCAAAGATTATTTTGATTTAGGCCAACGGTGAGTTTTAAGATCACAGATTAAATTACTGGAAATAAAGGCTATGTGGCCCTTCTATGAGAGTTCGGTGAATAATATAGGTGAATAATGAGGCCCAGAGTGATGGTGGGGGTAGAAGGAAGGGAAGGAGAGTGGGTGGGAGGGAGGGTGTGGGGATTTCTACACTATTACTCCGTGAGCACGTAAGGAGCACAAACTCACTTTCCAGCTGCACTAGGAAAGGCATCTCCTGATAAAGGTTTACTGCACAAAGGGAAGCACCCCTGAATCAGGTGTAAGCTGGTGGGGGATCATGTGCTGCTCTGATTGCCAGTGCTTTGCTGTGGTCCACAGCACAGAGGAAGTGAAGTTGCAACACGGACTCGCTTATCCACATTTGCTATCCCGTCTGCGTTCTGAGAGGTATTTCTGTGTGAGACTGTGTGCTTTTTGTATTTGAGTTCTCAGTCTGAAGTGTGGTCTCTGATATTTTTCCCTCCAGAATGTAAAAATACAGAAAGTGCAAAATTCTTGTATCTAATAGTTCATTTTCAGCTGATTTTCTTTTTATGGCTATCCTGCTGTTAGACTGAATATACTTTTTGAAAACAT
Source organism: Microtus oregoni (assembly GCF_018167655.1). Classification (NCBI taxonomy): domain Eukaryota; kingdom Metazoa; phylum Chordata; class Mammalia; order Rodentia; family Cricetidae; genus Microtus; species Microtus oregoni. The sequence continues at coordinate 13,201,698 of NW_024543069.1, read as the reverse complement.
GGTGTGTGTGTTCGAGCGTGTGCACACACACAGAAGCCTGTATGCATGTGTGTGAGTACCGAGGTATGAGTGTTGAGATAGCTAGTGGGAACCCATTCTCTTTTTCTCCCCTGGGGACCCTGGGGATCGAACTCTGGCTGTTGGGCTTGACCGCGTGCCTTTATTCTCCAAGTCCCCTCATCAGACCTCTAAGTAAACTTTGAGTAAAGGGACGACTTTTAAATCATGACTAATAATGTTTAACAGTTTTACATTCTGGATTTATTAGCGTGTGTAAGATTCTTCACAGTTAATGTTTTCATTTTACAGGGATAGCAATAGAATATCAGTGACCTGAAGTTAGCAAAAGCTCACTCGCAAGAGCACACTCCAGCTCACAAAAGAACAGAGAGGGCTTTTCATTCTGAAGCATAGTTTTCAAAATACCATGGGGCTGACTGACCCCAGCAGCTTATTCCAATGCGGATGAAGGGCTGGCCCGGATGACATCATTGTCAGTGTGTCTGTCTAAAAACACCATACACTCCAAGATATTCCCAAGGACTGAAATCATCTCACACCCAGGGACCTAGGACAATGACTCAGAAGTTTAAAATAAGTTTTATGTAACACGGTCCCTTGGCATTTGTTCAAATGAGTTTGACTGTTCAGCACTCATATTTGGCAGTCAAAATCTGGGGCATCCTCTGCATGTAATATGACTGACCAGTGTAGCTGGAGGCTCCTTGTTTGTTTCCCAGCCTCCCAAACCTGAAATAATCACACAGAGACTATACTAATTCGAACATTGTTTGGCCTTATTTATTTTATTGTCTTTACTCCTTTAATCTATGATTGTCTGTACTCTTTTATATTACATTTACCGTTTCTTTACTTTTGTTCCTTCTCTCTCCCAAGCCTATGTACATTTTTTTTAAAACACACTGTGTCTTGTTTAGAGGTCTTTTATGTCTGAATCTGTCCTATTGTGTATCTGAAATCCTTTTCTGACAAAGAGCATTTTAAGATGGTAAGGAATATGGCCACGGATACTGGCTCTCCCTCTCTCAGCCTTTTAACACGGCAGAGGTTGTCCACTGCCAGCTCTGGGACCACGGGGAGGGAGCCTTGCTCACCACCTCAACTCTGAGAAGCAGTTGGCCCGTGCTACCACCAAGTAACTTGTAACACGGTGCCCACAAACCCCATTCAAGTGCTCGGCCTCCTGAAAGAGCCAGAATTCTTTTTTTTTTTTTTTTTTTTTTCGGTTTTTGGAGACAGGGTTTCTCTGTGGCTTTGGAGCCTGTCCTGGAACTAGCTCTGTAGACCAGAATTCTTGTATGTTTCTTATGCTGAGTCAATAAGCCTTCTCTTAAAGGAGCCACGAAAATACTTGCACACCACCAGCAGACGGAGCCTATCTGAAAATATATGCAGCTACCAAGAAGCTGTGTTTAACTCTGTTCTTTTGTGTCTAGAATCACTTCCCAAGTTCTCTCAGGTTTTATGTGGATGTGTAGTTGCCCACGTTGGTGCCAGGTCTGTAAATGGAGGCTGCTTATTCATTTCCTGACTGCCCAGACCCAAAATAATCACACAGAAACTATATTAATTAAAACACTGCCTGGTCTATTAGCTTAGGTCTATTAACTAACTCTTACATCTTAAATTAACCCATTTCTATTATTTTATGTTTTTACCACAAGGCTCATGGTTTACCAGTAAGGTTCCGGGTCTGTCTGTCTGTCTCCTTCGGTGGCTCATGGCGTCTCCCTGACTGGCCAGACAGGAATAGAGTGAGCGATGATATACTTCCTGTGTGTCTTCAGTGAGTCCCTAAGTTTACTGTGGATAGAAACCCTGCTGTGAAGAGGCACAGGGAGGCCCACACTCACTCAGTCCCTCTCCTGATTGATAGCTATGGCCATAAAGTCGCCCTGCAAGCAGAGTGACTGTCAAGCTGTCCTCTGAGTGCTGGAAACACAAGAGTGTCTTTTAAAGTCTACCACTCACCGATGTGCCCATAACTTACCCGAATGCGCCCCTTAAATGAGCTGTTGATGTCGCATTAGCCATTTTTTTCCTCCCACGGAAATTCATGTTCAGCTGCTAGGTAACTTCCCGGCGTGAGATTTAGAGGCCTGCCAGCCATAAAGATCCTGAATGCATAATACATAAACAAACTGCGTGCTCTTTTTTACAGAAAACACGTTAAAAAGAAAACAGCAAAAAGAAGAAGAAAACTCGTCTCCCTTCTTCCAAAGGGAGTCTTTCCAAAGCATAAGTCTTGCATTTTTATTTTTGATGGCTTTTTGCCTTTAAATATATGGGATGACTATTAATGCCCATATTCACAGCAGGGATTGGGGGAAATGGCGGTAAATTGTAAGCACATTTACATTATAACAAGGCCCATGGACGCGTTGTATTTCACACAGTTATTTCAACAGAGCTTGGACTCCCTCCAATTTAATTTTCTGAAGTTGTGTTGTGCAGCTGGGTCATCCCTGGTCTAATCTGGGAAATGCATCTCTTAAGGCTGTGGATCAGAACGCCTGCCTCCCAGCTGCCACCAAGGGGCATCATTTACAGCTACTGGGGTTCGAGGGCAAGACATCAGACCTACTTTATGTGGACACAGCAGCCTAGCTAGCTTCATAAACCCTAGTACAAAGTGCAATAATCAATATTTCATGTTTAATGACGCAGAGCCAAAATTAGTATAGATTTTATGTCTTCTACTCTTCGAAATTATGCAAACATTAGTAGCCCCCCATTTAGAGCTCTTATTATACTTCCATTTAAAAAAGATCTGGCGGGGGGATTGGTGAGGAAACCTATTAATATTTAATTGAATGATTAAGTAGTCAAAAGCATCAAAAGCGCATGTGGCTTTTAACTTTTGTTAAATAGTTACCCTTAGGTTAATATGGAATTATTCCCAACACACACACACAGAAAAAAGGTGATTTATGTGAGTGTCACTGGCTTTGTCATCCATCGCCACAGAATGAACTGAACTGTAGACTGTGTTCACATTTTAACTTTCCCTTGATGCTCTGGGGCATGCTGGGAATACTGTAACTCCAAAGAGTTAAGAGGTTGTATTTAGACATAAGTGCACGTTAGAGGAAAAGCAATATTGAAAAGATTTTTGATTTTAAACCCATCCAAACAACATAGCCTACTTATTTAGAACATAGATGGTGTAAAGATAAAGAAAACAAATCGACAAGACCGTTTGATTACTGAGCAGGTCCAGTAGCTGAGCATAGAGTCACAGAGATGAATTTGCCAGAGTCTCCTGCCTCTGTCCCACTGTGTTTGACAGGACATTTGGCAAGATTAGGGTGGGAAGGGGAGGCCAGATGCAGGAAATCAAATACCCTATCGGACATTCATTCTAATATTTCACTCGCAAGTTACTTCACAAAAACTCTCTTGGCAGTGGGTAGCATGACGAGTAGCTGGCCAATTTCTTACCATAATGGTATAGCTTACGCTCCCTGACCACTCATAACAGACTTCATTTGGAAGAATTTGCAGGGCTGTGTATGTGGGTTGCACTGAGTAATTCAGCCTGTATTTTGCAGAGGCATTGAGTTTACCATTTTTTTTGTAGCCAAATAGAGTAGGGTAGGAATTGCCCTATTATTTTTTTTGGGGGGGGGGATGAACCTGAACTGTGAAATGAGTTTGGAGCTTTGGGTTGGGACAGCTTCTCCTACAAGGGATCATCTTTGTGTGGATGTACTACTTTGTTATTTAATATGACTGATTAATTTTGTTCATTGTGCTTGTTGGGATGGCCAGGTAGGACAAACAAAAGCAACGTGAGATTCTTGGCGTTTTAGCTGGGGCCGGGGACTAAAACAGATAACTGATTTAAAAGGGTGATTTCAAAAGTACAAGGTAGTGAGGGCAGGGTCTAGGTTAATACTCCAGGCTTGGAGAAGAATCTGGAGCCATCCAGGGGTTGTGTGAAAGAAGGGAAAGGAAGAGGAGAAGGGGAAGAAAAGAAAGGGAGAGAAAGTAAGGGAAGAACTGGAGGGAAGGGAAGATGCCGGAAGAGGAAGGAGAGGGAGAAGTAATGAGATTAGGGCTGGAAATGGCATGAGAGAGAGGCCACGGGGAGCTGCGGCCTTCACCTCCTGTCAAGCTGTGTTCCAGCAAAAGCATAAATCTGCTGACTTCTTCCTTCGGCTCCTCTCATTTGTCTTGGTGACCGCCTCCCAAGAGCCGTGAACACAGGGACATAGCTGATAGAAACCCAAGTCATAAGTTCCCCAGGCCACAGAGGAGAGTGGAAAGCAGTAAAGGGACCACGTGAGAGAGTGGAGGCTGTGAGCCTCAGGCCGTAAAGTGTCCGCATCATTGCCACAAGTGATTCGATTCATTCACTCCACATGTGTTTAGTAAGCCATAAATGCTTCCTTCTGGGGATAGGTACAGCAGGTGACTGAGACAGCAGCCCTGACCCCCAGGAATATCGTGGGGGAGGCAGGCAAAGAGTAAAATGAAAACTGGAATGGCGGCATGTTGCTGAGGAACTGGGGCTGGAGACAAGAACCCTTCTAGAGGATTGGGAAGATCTCCGCGGAGAGGCAAGGGGTTAAAGTCTTCCTGAAGGAAGATGGGATTGAACTAACAGAAAGGTGAGAAGACTCAGTCATTGAATGTCATGGAGGAGAACATGTGGCTTCTGGAACCGTGCGGCCTTTCCCCTGAGCAGGCTTACAGGAGTACAGGAAGAGAGGAGGTAAAACAGAGAGAGGCAGGCTGGCCTCTACCATATGAAGACGTCAGCCATGGGACGGAATCCATCCAACAGCATCAAGGAGCTACCGATGGTTTCTGAAAAGAAAAATAACAATGACAACAAAAAAACGTTGTCAAATACAAAACCAGACACAGGTAAGACTAATGGGAGAAAGTCACGATGGCAGAGTCTCTCTGTCGATGTCTTCAGTGACAACACAGAACTTCCTCAAAGACAAAGATTGTTGAGCAAGCCAACTTCCTAATTCATTTCTGAGAAAATGAGGATAGGCTTTGCAACTTCCAGGTCAACTGAAATGGGGTGCTTAAATAACCAGATGACGAAATCAATCTCCAAATAGTCAGCAGAGCAGCTGCTCAGAAAGCCTGGGTCAGTCATCGACCGTATGTTTAATATAATTTCCTAGAACACTGAGAGTCAGACTGAAGGAAGCACCCTGTCACAGCCTGTCCCACCCAGAAGACTCCCAGAACTGAAAAGATGGAGGAAAGTGAGTGACACAGAGTGGCAAACCCTTTCCTTCCTGCTCTCCTCACTGAGTGCCCTAAGATAGGAGACTAACAGTGCACACCACAGCACACCATGGACAAGAAAGGACAAGGTCTGCCAAGCGCTGGCGCTCTTTCTTAACCATAATGTGGAGGGTCAATAGATGTGTAACACCTACAAATTCACCTCTGGCTTTTGAAGATAATTAAGGACTAACCCATCCCCCGTTCCACTGCCACCACCTCATATTCATTCTCTGTAAAAGCAGGTCTCAGAACTACCATTTATACAACTTGCATTACTGATTATGGCATCGTGGGACAACAGAGTAAGAGGGAAGGATTAGAGAAAAAAAGACAGGTGTAAAGAATAAGTTTCTAAAACTGAAGGAGGAATTTTACTGTAAAAGCAAAATGCTAAATATAAATTTGAGAAGGATGTTCTATATAGGTTTGTCACCTACCTACCTGTCAATCATCTATCTTTTTTTTTTTTATCTAAACTGCATGAAATCCCATAAGAAGTTGGGTCAATAGCAGTAAGGATGACAGACAGGGCAAACAAAACCCAGAGTGGGTAGCTGGCATGTTGCGGAGGAACTGAGGTTATGGAGGAGTTGAGGGAATCTAGAAGACACAATCAGGACCACGTAGCATGGAGCTCACATAGAAGAAATGGTTCCCTCTTCAGAGGGCTTTGGGAAAAGGCATCCGGACAGACTCAGCCAAGTTTGTCACTGGTAAAATCCCGTAAATGCTGAAACTCTTTTCTAAACAGTCTGTTGATTTTGCTCTCAGAGGAACTTAGCTGTTCCCAGAACCTCAAGGCATGGTTCAGCTAAAACAAGATAATTTAGGGAGTGTTCAAAGGAATTCAAGGAAGAGGCTTCTGCTACTGATGACTGAAGTTGCAAACTGCCCAGTGGAAAGGCTAGAGGGCCTGGAGAGAGGTGGGGGTGGGTCAAGGTCTGGAATTGCAGAACCTGCAGTGCAGGTATGATTTCAAGTGTGCGCCAAGAGATACGTAGGGTATATACAAAGACAGGCAAACATCACGCCACTTTGCATAAGAGGCTTGGGCACCTGGGATACTGGGGTCCTTCAAAATCCTAGACCAATACCCCTCCAACAGCGGGGGATCATTTCAGTTCCGATTGTGCCTTGCGTTGGGGACTGGTCACTTCAGCACTTTCAGGAAACAGGTTGCATAGCATGGCTGCCTCAGGGAATGGTCTTCTCAGGAACCGAAAACTATAGGCCTGCTTTATATTTCATCTTCCATGACTTTAAGACTGAAGACCTGCTGGCAGTGCCATCAAGAACCCATGTCAACTTCTGTAGTTAATGAGATCACAGTGACTGCAGATATTAAAAATGTAGAGGTGTGTGTGTGTGTGTGTGTGTGTGTGTGTGTGTGTGTGTGTGTGGTGTACAAGTGCTCATGCGGACTACATAGAAAAGGTTACCAAGAGAAAAGAGAGAAGGTTTGTCATATGGCCAAACACAGCACACATCCATGAGAGAGCTGAATTCAGCAAACAGCAAACTACTGTGGACTCATTAATTTAGGACGAGTGTATGTATGTAGATTCATAAAAACATACCCACCCTGGAAAAATAGCAGGAAGCATTCTCCTTAGTGATGAAAACAATCAGTCCATTTATACCATAGCACTGTATTCGAGTTGAAGCAGGGCTTACACCGTAATGAGTGTTTAAGGACCTAACAATTGCTGCTTCCTCCTCCAGACTCAGCGGTGGCTTGCCTCAGTGCTGCTAACAGCCACCCTCAGATAATATTGCCAAAATTACAAGTTAGCAATTACTGATTTATTTTTCTTTTTTACAGGAAGAACTAAAAAGGCTACAGAATCCTTTAGAACAAGTGGATGATGGAAAATACTTGCTTGAGAAGTAAGTAAGAGTTCAAAGGAAGTTAAACTATTTGCAAGCTTGAAGAGATGACACGAAAAATAAATCCTGACCAGGCAAAGTGAACAAGCAATTTTGACAGTTGCATATGGTGTCTTTTGGCTAAGAAGTATGCTGTGTTTGAGAGACAGTTAGACAGCTTAGGGCTGGTCCCGCTGCTTAGCTGCACAATGAAATGCATAGACGCCCGCTGTAAAGGTCCGAGAGCCTGAAGCTTGTCTCATTTTCTGCTTGGTTTTAGTCACAAGAGGCAAGCATAATTTTGGACACAAGGCGAGGACAAGCTAGGCTAATAGAGTGTACATTCAAAATAGCACTTCAACGTGAAATAAAATTAAAAACAGAAAGATAAAAGTATCTTACAGTTACATTTTGAAATCAAATGCTATTCAGAGTGTATGAAAATTCTATCCTGATTTCAACTTGAGGCCAAAGACTTCAAGGGTTTATCAAACTTTAGCATGGCTTGTAAGGATTCTGAAACATTAACGTATCCAACTGATGAACAAGGACGGTTCATCAAGACAAAGGTAGAGAAGATAGCCATCTGTTACTGAGGACTTACAATGCAGTCTGAATTACTAAAGCTTAACATGCCTTTGCTCAACAGATTCGGACTCTGGCCTTTGACATAGGCAGGCTTAGGACCTCTTCACCAATAAACGAGGAGACTCAGAGAAGGGTCAGTTATAGTCCCAGTATACTCAGCTGGTTACCAGTATATTAAACTGGTTACTGGTATATTCTGCTGGTTAGTTAGTACAGATGAGGATGAAACCTGGCTCTGGAGGCCTCTTTACGTCAACCATCAGCTGAATCCTCAACTGAGTCCTCACATACCACCGGCATGGATGCATGTCCTGTGGGGTTCTGGACACTAAAGAAGAATGTTTGTATCCTCGAGAACACAAAAGTAGGTAAATTGCAACCACGAGAGCTCTCAAGTCACACAAACGGCTACAAAGAAGTAAGGACGAGGGGCTTGGGGAAAAGAAGGAGACTCTCAGCAGGAACACAATGGCTGTTGTTAAACGCTTGCAGGGATGGTCCTTAAGGAGCAGCTAAGTTGCTCTTCTGTTCTAGAAAGCGGAACAATGATTAGGGAGCAGGGTTTATGGAAACAGCCATGTTAGTAACAAGAAGGACAGTGATTTTGAAGAGCCATCTTGAGCCACACCAGAACAGACGTTTTCGTTCAAAATTGAGTGACAGGCACAAAGTGTGTCCTAGAAGAGAGTAATGAAAACACTCAGGGTGTAGAAAAGACTCCTGTAGGTGCAGCACCTCAGGTGTGGTTTCTCTTGCAGCCTTTTCCTGCCCCTGTGACTCTGGATGCACCATTTAACCATCAGAGCCCCAGGGTCAAGCATCTTTAGAGAGATTTCATTGCTGGCTGGGAAATCTTCCTGAAGGCATCAAATGAGACAATGGGAGCCTCGGTGCCAGCTCCCTGCCCTTTCCATCTGGCTGGATGTTTGGACAGGGACTCTCAGATTTTTCCGTTTCTGTGGTCTATGGCCTTGCCATGTCATCACTGAAGGAAAGTTTTCTCGCTATTGGTTAGATGAAGTTTTTGAGTTGCTTGCTCATTTGATTTAGGGCATTATTGTTATGCCTGGCCTCATAAGATGAGTAAATAAGAATAAAGGAACTTATCCATTATGGAAAATGCTGTGAAAGTCCCTCAAAACTTACAAAGTAGAACTACTTCATGATCTAGAAATTCCATTACTAAATATACATCCAAAGAAATGAGAAGAGTCTACCAAGAGACTCCCACGCCTTCTGCAGCATGGCTTAACACCACCAAGACATGGAGGCAGCCTCAAGGGCAGTGAGCAGATAAAGACAGTGTGCTCATAGATAGAATGGAATATTATGCATCCACAAAATAAAATCCTGTCATTTGTTATAATACGGATAAGCTCGGAGAGACTCTATTAAATAAACAAGCCAGGTGCTGGAAGAACCCTTTCAACTCATGGGAGTGGAGAATGGAATGGAGTTTCCACAGGCCGGGGGGGAGGGGGAGGCAGCCCAGAGGGGTGGGGAAGTGCGTACTAACGATGCACTTTGGTATATTTCAAAAGAATGCCAGAAGAAGTTATAGTAAAAAAATTATCATAAAGAAATGATAATACGTTCGAGAGGACAGATTAAAGTAATTTAAATACCAAACGATGTTTGCCTATTTGGAAAATATCACATTAATGCATATGATTTAGAAACTTACTTGTCTGTGTGAGCCTCTGTGTACATGAGTCTTTGCACACATGTGTGTGCGTGCTAACTCCTGTACGGGGGCATGGAGTCTAGAAGAAGGCTCTGAGCCTCCTCCCATTTCTCTGTTTATTCCTTTGAATAGGGTCTGTCTCTCCACAGACCTTTGGCCAGTGTTTTCTTGACTAGGATGAAATCATGAGGACCCCAAAGGTCGTCCTGTCTCTATCTAGCTTGTGGGAGCTGAAGTTACAGGGATGTACCAGGCTCTGTGTTTGTCTCAGAAATCCTGGTGTCAGATCCTAGGCCTCATGACGGCACAACAAGTATTTGTAACAGCTGAGCCACCTGCCAACCTTAACATGTCCAAGGATTACTTATTAGTTGAAAATAAACTTAATTTTAAAACTAGTTAATCCTTCCTTATGAACACGTTCACCAGGTATATGTAACCAATAATAATGATGATTTTGGCTCATTCTGGAAAGGTTGTTCTTCTATGGAGTCTCATGTTGCAATGACATGAGCTCTAACTAGGCTTCTTCATCTAGGTATTTAGAGTCAGCTTAACAAAAATGTTCTGACTCAAGCCCTACCCCAGACAAATTGGATCTGCAGTCCTGGAGACAGCATTTGGCCTCTTCAAGTGGTTCTGAGGAGGAGCTGGGGTGAGGACCAGTGCGCCGCTTTTCTTTTCAGTCGGGGCAGTCACTCAGAAACAACCAGAGCAGCCACGCTCTCTGAGGATGCACTGCCTCTGTGACGTTCAGCCCGTTCCTTCATCCAACCTGGCTACATCTGGCTTTCATTATTGATTTAAATGTAGGAAATGAACTCCAAAAGTTGTTTTTTTTTTTCTTTCCTTGCTAATTGACCACAACTCCCTATTAAATCTCTCAGTACAACCAACATGAAAATTCCCCAGCTCTCTGCTCTCAGGAGGACATGTGGACATTGGTGAAGTACGTGTGTGTGTGTGGGCGGGGGGGACTTGTTCCCTCACCCTTCCCTCACTCCTCTCCCACTCCTCTCCGTCAATGCCAGCTTATTCTTTCTCTTGTGCCAGCCAGAGACCCAGGAAAGCTAAAAGCTGCTGAGAATGGCCTGGCTGTCTTGCAAATTTGTTCTGTTCTCTTGTGAGGATGGAAGATTCTAGGGATGGGAATTGGTTCCCCTCAAAGAACACAGAGAAGCACAAGTCCTACCACACAGGGAAAAGTTTCAAAAGAAACTGTCTCTTTCCTGCTTATCAATTACAGAGGGAAAAAAAAATGCAATGGGCACCGGACCACAACATTTACACGGATTTACTTGCTACATTTGCATAGATTGCTGGAAATTTTTCCTGGTCTACTTCCAGGCCGCACTGTGTCCTTGATAACTGTCAGAGTTGATTGAAAAACCTCGGGTGCTTCAAGAGAGCAGTCCAGGCATTTCGTTACAGCTGTAGCTGACTTAGGTGTCGATGTAAATCACCTCTGCTATTCAAAATGACCGTAAGTTAAGTGATCATGGTGTCATTGCCGTTGATCGGTTATTCCCCCTTGGAATATCACGTTTATTCCAAGTGCTCAACAGGGTTTTGTTGTAGACAGTGTGAAGGGCAGGGAGGCTACAGCTCCATACCGTGGAAGGCCGGTTGAGAGCATTTACCTCCACATGCATGCATGCGCACATGTGCACACATGCACACACATACACACAGGCACCATAGAGCTTGGCTCGTGTCCAAAAATAGAGGCAATTAATTGGTACGCTATTAATTAGGAGGCTTCTTGGGAGTTGATTGTTAATGATAATTACTTATTAACTTATGTAAGACCTTAGTCTTGAGTGCCTTGCTTTTTTGTGATTATTGAACCAGGCTCTTTCTCTGGTGGAAGACTTGTGATTACTTGTTCCACCATTGTACTGATATATAATGACTTGATTAACCATAGGAAACTATTGATAAGATGCTCTAGTACTAGCTAGCTTAAGCCAATAGATGTTTGTCACTTATAGCTTGTTGGCGATGTGTAATTTATAAGCCAAAATTAGGCCATATCGGTATTTTCTTTATTAAGCAAAAATTCACTATGATTGTCTTTGATGATCGCAGGCTATATTCCCTATTTTGCAGGTACTCTTCGCAAATTTGCTAATTGGTAATTAATGGAATGCTTAATAGAATCAAGCTTTAAAAAACCCTGGTTAAAAGGCTGCTACCCCTACCAGATCATGTGATTGCGAAGTGCATCACTGTATGATCCTCTTCCCTGGATGAGGTCCATTTATGCCTCCTCTTTAAAGATAACATTGATTACACTTACACATCATCATACACATTGCGCACATTTATAATACACACCTCCCAGGCTGAAAGAACAGGGACTATGGTTAGTGTTTTCACCGTTTTGACCCCATGCTTTGAATCATTCCTGGGGCACACATGGCTGGATAATAAAGAATTAACAGCAAATGCTGCAAACTGGTGCCGCAGAGTAAAAGAAGGTTTTTCTACCTCTCACCCGTCAGGCGGTGCCGCAGCAGAGCTCTTTTGGGCTCGTGGCACCACCTAGTGGTCGTAGAGAATTCGCCTGTCTGGTCACGGTTCCTCACTGGGAGGCTGAAGGAAGACAAACCCACGTGACGCTAAAGGGTTAGCGCTAGGACATGTTCCTCCTTCTGTGCCCCCGTTCTTTCCTGCGGTCTCTGTCAGGGTTCTCATTCATTTGAGTGGCCTTTTAGCTAGTTTATCTGCGTTTCCTTGATGAATCCCCTGCACCAGTCTCGATGTTTCCCTCCAAACTCCCTGCTCTAAATCTTTGCTGCCCGGCAGCACTGGCTTGCTTACTGGAGGTCCCCGAATACTGGTGGCATTTCACAACTTGGTAGGACACCACTGGCCTTTGAAGGAACCTAGACACACAAAAATATCAAAGTACTGCATTAATTTTGTCAGACACACACACACACACACACACACACACCTGTTGGGGACCAGCCTCGACAAAAACACCGCTCACCAGGGTAGAGGCATGGAGATTTAGAAGTATAGTAAAGAATATGAAGACATGAATGAAAATAATAAAACGGAGAAACATGGAATAGTATCGAGAGGGAGTTCCAGTGAGTAGTGAAAATTCACCCGCATTTAATTTCCAACTGCTTAAAATACCCCTGCCCCCAAAAGGTAGGAGTAAGACAAAAAACTTGCTTCAACACGATCTAAGGAAATGAACAGACCAGTTGAAGGTTGTGGGCTACAGCCATAGTTAAACATTCTGTTGCTGGAACAGAACAAGTCACGCTCACACCCTAGAACAACACCTTCTGTAGGCAAACCAACCCCTGGGTGGAATCCAAAGTTATCTCCTTAAGGGAGCAGGAACTTAGTTGGATCCTTAGACTTTTGTTTGAAGTAGAAACAGGTTTCCTTCTCTATTCCTGGAGCACGAGGGCTGGCTATTAGCCACACCTGTTGGCGATAACCTTGAGAGAGGCCAACTCTCTGGTCTACACCTAGGTGGGATTTTTGAGGTAGAAGCACAATGACCTTGAAGGAACTAGAGGTGAGTTCCAACTCTGACCTTTGGTCACCGCGGAAACGGGCTCACATCTTTGGGCTCCCCACACCTCTTGCCTGTACTTTACAAAGGATGCCCTAGTTTGATTTTCTGTTGCCGTGATGAAGCACTGACTGGAAACAGCTTGGGGAAGTAAAGGTTCTTTACAACTCCTGGGTAACCGAGCTGTCTTTGTGAGAAATCAGCTCAAGGCAAAAACCGGGAGGCAAGGACTGTAGTAGAGACCCTTTGCCTAGAGGAATGCTTTTCCTGATCTAATTTCCAGCTCATGGTCAGCTACCTCCCATGCCCACCTGCCCAGGGGTGGCACTGCCCACAGTGGAGCAGACCCTTTCACATCAATCGATAATCAAGGAAATGCCCCCACATACACGCCAACAGGCCAATCTGACAGAGGTCCTTTTTCTGTTGAGGTTCTCTCTTCCCGTAGGACTCTAACTGTGTGCCCAATTGACAGGCAACTAGCCAGCAGAACAGGCATGGGTCCTGGACAGTGCTGAAGAAAACTATAAAAGACTCAACCTCTCAACTGCATTCGGTTGGAGCAAGTATCTCAAGACTGGTATCAGCTCTTCCAGCCAGTGTCTTGCAAGGGATGAGTAGCAAGACAGGGTCCGTACAGTTCTAGCAGCAGTGTGAAATAAACTTCACTGAACTTTGGGTTTCCCAGCTACATTATGACAGTGGAATCTTTGCATTTCCTGCCTACTCCATATCATGTCTTTCTAGCCTTCCCCTTTGACATCCACTTCTGCTAAATTACCTCCGCTTTATGTTTCCTATTATTTCACTCTCAACTTTGCATCCGCTCTGCAAAACCTAGCCAAGGACAGCCTTCAGCCTGGCCAGTGAGCAGCCAGTCAGGGGCCACAACATCCACAAGAAGCTGTGACAATGGGACTCACAGCTCATGCTCTCCTCGGTGTGAGCTCAGAAACAGCTTAGTGGTTTCTGTAACGAAGGGAGAAGTTGCTTGGCAGTGGTGTCCTTGAGGATAAATAAGGGATAGAAATAAGAAGAAAGTAAGAGTTAAACTGAGTTTTCTTCAACTGCCCAGTCATTTCAGAGTGTGTACTATTCTCCTTCGGTCTACCCTCTCTAGGAAAGATCTTCATTTCTTCTTTATTTATCCCCAAAAGGCCATTTTTTTATGCATTAGCTGGGAACATTTTGTTGAGTAGCTGAGAACACAGGATAGAAGAGGCACCAGAGAAAGGCAGTATTTTCTTTCTAGAGTGAGGTCACCAGTGTTTAGGATTCTGTTAATAAATCCACATCACCTTTTTAAAAAACCACGTGAGTTTGGAGTGTTTTCACTGTGAAGAACAACTTCCGGGGTTGAGTTACTGACGAGCTCTTTCTCTTTCTAGTCACCAGCTGGCCATGGATGTGGAGAACAACATTGAGAAGTTCCCCCTCAGCCTACAGCCCTTGGAGTCAAAAGTGAAAATGTGAGTCCTTGCAGAGTTACACGAATCAATTCATTCTGCAGGTGTGTGTGCATCTGTACCCCTGAACACACTCAGAGTGCATCGGCACCAAACCACTCTCCTCTCCATTTCTCATTTGCGTGCTACAGGTCCAGTCAGGGCTGAGGCAGAAACCAAGCTGCTTCTAGCCTACACCACCATCTGTGGGTGATGGTAGGTAGTATTTGATGGAATATTCACTCAATTTGGGGTTTTCCTTCAGGTCTCGTACAGCTCTTCCTATCATATTTCATTCTTCCATCTTGTCCTTGAGGCCCCACCTTCCATGTGTGTGAAACCAAGGCCCTCTAACACCCTTCTTACTTCCTGATTCCATTCCCACCACCAGTGTTGGGGGGAAAACACATCTTCCCCACTCTTACGACGGTGGATGATGCTTCTGCACAGTCTCACCCAATAAAGACCAGTGTGAGGCCACCTCCTGCTCTAAGTGACGATAACAATGAAACTCTCCTAATCCCACTGCAGCATCAATAAAATGACACTAGCAAAGTGAAGCGAACCCTATTATAAGGTAATGAGGGCTTTTTGGGGGCCAGCCTCAATGCCCTTTTAAGGTCTAAATTGGAAGCTACAAGAAATGAAAGGGACTTTTTCCTCTGGCTAACCTGAGGGTGAACAAGGTCTTGTGTGCTTTTCCAAATCAGTCTCTTTATTCATCTGCATCTATTCCAATTCTGTTATCCTACTTCCAATTTCTCCTAGCTTTTTCTCCTCTCTTCTTCTCTCCCCAGTCCCAAAGCTTTCTTTTTTCCATGAGCCTTGAAGAGATAAAGAAAACATAAAAGTTGTCTCTCATTGGTCAAAAGCACATTCCCAGGGCAAGCGATAGGGAGTTGAGCCATTGCCATGGCAACACAAGGGTCCATGGTTACTGAAATGAGATCAGCTTTGAGACATTGGTCTTTTGTTAACAGAGTGGCAAGCCCAGAATTGCCATGCTTTTCTTCTAACCTTGGTTAGACATCTGCAACTCTGACCTTGTGCATAGCTGCAAAGTTCCAAACTTATGATCTATTTACGAAAAGCCTTTAGTTTAGTTTGAACTTGCTCTGAGGTGAAAGTGAGCTAATCGTGTGCAGTTAGTCTGAGCCAAAAGGAACAAAGCAGGCTCTTAAGTGTCTACAGTCTTCATGGGACAAATAGATCTAGTTATGAAGCATGTCCTAATATATATGTTCTATATATCAAAACCATAAAGCTAAAGGAAAAGTCATCTTTCTGACCACCCACAGATATATGTGCCCGTAAGATGGAGATGTAATCTTAAGACTACATACACACATCACATGAGATTATACACTTCAATGACGGTAGTTTGGGGAGACACCAAATTGCTTAAGCAGAATGACCGACAGCTTCCAAAGTTTATGGCCCTTGCCCAGACAGGATTAACCTCTATCAGATAAGCTTTCCTCTGGTGGGGTGACATCAGAACACTAGGTGCCACCTGCTGTAACTCTCATGGCCCCTGACAATAAGACAACTTATCAACTTTTTAAAGGTATTCTTAAATAGAGAAGGAAGCTATCAGAATCTCACTGTGCCACAGAGTATCCCCTTCATGACTAATTTCTGTGCTGAAGGATACTCCGAGTCTCACTCAGAGGCATAAACAAGAATTACCAATGCTGGTTGGTACATGCAATCTTCCATTCCCCATTAAAACCCCAAAAGTTTAACACCCACAGAGTTTAAACGTGTCTGAACTTGAGAACCACAGATCATTTGCAGAGAAGCCCGAGGAAGAAGGGTGTGTGTGTGGATATGAATTTGAACAGTAATTCATTCCCTGATGAAGGCATTTAGCCAGGAATGGAATGACAGATTTATGGTATCCTGACGAGTGAAGAGGGACGTCCATACCGCTGTGAGTCTGCGCCAGCCTTACACATCCTTAAGAAGATGGCCATCGTGTGAGCATCCAGCCTACTCTTCAGGATCAGCCCAGAGGCAGCTTCTGAACCAGCCAGGTGTCCTGCTAGGAAGCTCTGTGCCTTGCTTCCTGATAGAAGGAATCTGGCTATTGAACATTTTGAAGTGCGAGCACAGGTTGCCGGGGTGTTAGGAATCTTTTTAAGATGAGGTCGTTTTAAATGAGATGTTGCTACAGAGGAAAGCTGCCATATGGGGGAAAACATGAAAGAATCATTGGACGATAGAAATAAGTTAGGAAATGTTTTTAAGTTTTATTTTTAAGTTTTCATCATCTTTAATATATCAAGGTAGAGGAGTGGGTGCCAAGAGGAGGAATAAGTAGAGAAAAAAAAATTCAAATCTCTCGAAATCTCTCGGTTTGTGAGTCAGCCCGCTGAGAGAGCTGAGGCCTTGTGAGTTTATGCTTGCTGGTTTGCTGGAGGAGTCTCAGCTCAGTGAAGTATAAATTAATGCTTTTTATCTCTCCTAATAACTCAGAATCCCATTTCCAGTCACTGATGGGGGCTGAGGGGAGAGAGCTTAGTCTTGCCCAATAATGGAATTTGAGTCCTATCAGAGAATTTACTCCAGCTCAGTGAGTTTTGTCTAATTTGGTTATTAAATTTGTAATTTCCATATCTTCCCTACACACACACACACACACACAAAGAGAGAGAAAGAGAGAGGGAGAGAGGGAGAGAGGGAGAGGGGGAGGGAGAGGGAGACAGACAGACAGACACACACACACAGAGTGCATGTCCTATTGACTACACCTTCACCTCCTCTATGCCCACCTCCCTCCCTTCCCTGCTCCTTCCCTGTTCTTCTTTCTACTGTAGGCTGTTCTACCTCCCCTGTGCTAAACCCCTGGGTTTCCTGCCAATGGTGAGCACTCGGGCTTCTAGGCAGCTGTCTCCTTTAAAGTGGCTCCAAGGCTTGGAATCTTGGAGAATGGGACCACAGGGCCCCCCCTCCCCCAGGAGCCCTCACAAAGCAGAGTTTTACCTGCTCATCGGCTGAGTTTCTTGTTCTTCTAAGCATATCTTTTGTGACAACCTTCCCTGCAAACCTTGGCATCCTTACAGGGGAGGCATGGCCGTCCTTGCTTTCCAAGGGACAGGTGTTCAGGCATGAAGAGAACTAATACAACTTACAGGGGAGGCACGGCCGTCCTTGCTTTCCAAGGGACAGGTGTTCGGGCATGAAGAGAACTAATACAAGGGCCTTTGTCTGAGCTCTCAGAGTCACCCTCCAAAGTCACAGGCTTTGTCTTAGGGCTCCTGACCTCTTTTGGTAGTGACAACGTAAACATCTCCCTTCTCCCGATGAAAGAGAAGAAGAAGGGTCTTTTTCTCACACAATCATCTGGGGACGTACCCCTCCTACCTGATGAAGACATACTGTAGGCTCCAGGGCAGGGTACAACCGACTGACGGGGAGCCCTGAACCGCAAAGGCCGACAGACGCTCAGATCACAAAGACAAGCAAGAGGAGAATTTGTCTCAGTGTGGGCAGCTTGTCCTGTGTGAGTGTGAACCCCAGCATGGACTGTGGAGCAGGACAAGATCCCTTCTGTTGGCTTCTCAAACTCTAGACCTTGCGAAAAGGAAAGCATTTGAAAGAAGGGCCAAACCAGGCATTTGGTAGGGCAAAGTCAGAAGAAGGAAGTGGAGGCCTCAATAAGTGACCCACTAAGAGGGAGAAGAAAGGGAGGGAGGGAGGGAGAGAGATAAGGAGAAAGGGAGGAAGGGAGAGAGAGAGAAGGAGATTAAAGTGCCAACAAAGGACATTACCTACCTCACACATCTGTTAAGAGGTCATTCTGAGTTTTAGACTTGGATGATCGATGAACTATGTCAAGAGGAAAATAATCAGGACCACACAGGATTCATGGAAGGCATTTGGGGGCAGCGAAGGGCAGGTTCCCCACACACCAGGAAAGAGCAAACCTCCATCAGACAGCCAAGTGAATTCACCAGATGAGGGATGCCAGCACATCCCGAGGAGTCTGGCTGAGCCTTCCCTGAGTGGAGGCTAGAACGGGTTGGTCACGAAAGTGTGCAACGAGTGAGTAGCAAAGTCCTGAGTCAAAAGGAGGAGGGGACCCCTCAGACCCCCGAGAGTCATCCTTCATGTCTGGGCCACAGTTTACAAAAGGAGGAGGGGACCCCTCAGACTCCCGAGAGTCATCCTTCATGTCTGGGCCACAGTTTACAGGCTATAGGTGAATATCAAAAAATTCCTTCCAATTTAAACCACTATTTATGCTTTGATAATATTTTATGATAGAACGACATATTGGTATATTGAACATTAATCACTTTTTCATTTGAAAATGTATTTGACAAGTTGCAAGGGGGAAAAAATTCCTGTTGAGATTTCAGAATTTGTGAGACTATTTCATTAAAAAAAAAAAAGGCATTAAATCTCATTACTTAAGCACAATCTTGGCTTACTTATGCTAGTTAGTTTATATCAGCTGGACACAAGCCAGAGTCACCTGGGAAGAGAGACCCTCAGTTGAGGAATCACCTTCATTGAGTGGCCTGTGGGCATTTGGGGAAGCATTTTCTTGGTTAATGACTCATGTCAGAGTTCACCATGACCCAGCTGACGCAAGGTGGTGCCATACCTTGGCGGACAGTCTTAAGTGATACGAGAAGTCAAGAGAAGCAAGCTCACAAGCGGCATTCTCCAGGTTCTCTGCTTCAGTTCTTGCCTCCAGGTTCAGGCCCTGAGTTCCTATTCTGGCTTCTCTCGATGACGGACCCATGTGCTGAAAGAAACCCCATCCTCCCAAAGTTGCTTTTGGGCAGTGTTTTATCACAGCAACCGATACACGGCTGCAGCCAAAAGCACAGTATGTAGAAGTTATGTGAAAAGGGCGGTTGAGAGCACAAGCTTTGAATTCAAATCCCAGCCCAGTTCTCACCTCCTGTGAAGCATTGGGAACCCTGGCAGTCTCTGCCTTCCCTGGTGCTCTGCCCCTAACAGGATCATGATGGTTTTCTGGGAGAACAGCAGAGAAAAATATTCAGACTATTCTAGCTATCCTATCCAAATCTGTCTTTTCCAAATGTATTTATACATTCACCTGGTCCTCCAAAAGAAGTTGTGGGTCCTTTGGGGGACCAGAAGAGCACAGGGATGTGGGGTTTACACATCACCTGAAAGCCTTTGCTGCGTCTTTTGTTTTCTGAAGCAATAATGTTGGCTTACCCAGGCCTGCTCTGTGTGTCAAGTGTGAGGCTCAACCATCTGTATGTGTCATCAGCTGCCCTCTTGAAAGAGTTCCTAAGAATGCTTTATTGCATGTTCCTGTTGTGGAAGGGCAAGACGTAGGCCAGACTGTTTAGCATTTTGCTTAAGGCCACAGCTAATGAGAAGTCAGGCCAGTCAGGACCATCTATCATGCTCGACACACTTCCTTGTGAGGTAGAGCTTTTTCTCTGAGCTATTTCTAGGACATGATGTTAGAAAAAACACATTTGTTCATCACTACTCACCATTATCCCGGAACTACCTAGACAGTGATACATATATGTGGGAGGCCATTGCTCGGGGGAATTTAGTCTTGTGGAGGAAACTGGACTTGCTGGGAAAGAGACCCACAGTCTGATAGACGGTTTGATGCCATGTTGGGGAAGCTCTCCTCTGTGCTGGACTCCTGGCTCTCATTTCAGAAGATCTCTGTCGTTCTCATGAAGAGTGTTACAGAATTAAGATCTAGGCTGTCTAAATCGTAACCTGTGAGGGAACCGTCTTCACAGCCTGCTAGCTTCACCAACTTCCCTGGGCCTTCCGCCTGATAGCTATCCTCTTTTCCCGTGTCTTTTTCGCCATCTCTGTCCCCCCTTCAATCTGATCCACCCTCTAGGACCGAGTTCAAATCCCAGAGCTCCCCAAACCTTCTCTGAGCATCTCAGTCCCCCTACGGAAGCCCTCTCTTCTCTCTCCTACCATATTTGGTAGCAATGAGGGTGGTACCCACTGTCATCCCCCTGCTGCAAGATAGACATAAATAAACAGACTTAGATCAGAAGCAGCAAACAGCCTGAGGAAAGAGACAGAAGACCTGAGAGCCAAAAAAAAAAAAAAAAACCTCAAAAAATGTTCAGCTTCTATTACAAATGATGCTTATACTTCAAGATGTTGGACTGAACAAGATATACGCCCTTATTTCAACCAGTTTTTAAAAGCATTATATTGATTGCATAGTTTATTTTTAAAAAATAAAAATGTCAAGGTAGTCTGTATGCTGCATCCATAAGAGAGATTTGCGAGTTGGAATTAAGGTAGAGCTAGCATGAATGGCTGAGCAGCTTCTACGTTCTCTTTTTATCCCCTCCCACAGCAGTTGAAGACGGTACTAACAAGACTCGATATTTAAACACTTTATTATTTGAAGGGCATGGTAGAGGTATTAGTAGTGTTGGCTAAAAACACTTTTCTTGGGCCCAGAGACTACTGATATCGTGACTGCACCATTAAAATATAATAATGTCATAATTTAGTGCAGTAGGCTAATGTGACATAAATGGCTTGCTATTCTTAACCTCTGAAAGAAGACATCATCCAGTCTGCAATGCAGTCTTTAAAACTACAATTATTGAGATCAAGAATAATAGGGTAATATGCTTTCATCTACATAGGATCATTTCTGTGTATTCCACAATGGCTATACTTTAGGTGTTCAAAAATGATACAAAATGTATTAAGGGATTAAGGGGACATAGAGATGTTCTAAAACATATTTTAAAATAGTAAATATATTTTTGTACAATTTAAAAGGCATTAGACATTGTTGCAGAATTTATCAATGAAAGAAGCTGTCTATCCACTTATAAGAAATGAATCCTGCTTTCTTAACCTCCGACTTACAGAAAATTAAAATGTCATCCTCTGGATTCCACAAAACTAAGGAAAGGGGATGCTTAACCAAGTTCACCTTTGCAAAGCCCTCACTTTGAGTTTAGCCAACATTGATTGGGTCGCTAAAGAGTTACACCGCCCCCTGGTGTTCAACATGCCAAAGTGCAGCATCCCTTCAAATTACACCTTTGAATGGTCAAGGCAGGTTTTTTTTTTTTTTTTTTTTTTTTCCTTGGTGTTTGCTTCTTTGTTTTTTAAAACAAAGGCTAGGGAAGGATTCTTTGGAGTCTTATAAACTCTTGGATATTATATGGATCATAAATATATTATTTAACTTTTCACTTCTTTTACATGAAATGTCTTTTGAGACCTTAATGGTCAGTGTTTATCCCAAGTGCCCCTGAAGCATTTGCTAAGCCCCAGAGGACCTCCATAACATCAGATCTCATGATTCGCTGATGGTTTCCAAAAGTTTTTAGCTCTCTAATGAAGACTGTCCCCAAAGAAGCTGTGAGGTGACCAGCCACTTGTAGGTCTTTAAAATTCTGCTTAAAACCTTAAAGCTGAGGAAAAATCAGCAAGGGCGCATTCTGTTCAAGCAGCGAGCAATAAAACAGAGAGCAATTGTCATTCGTAGCAGAGTCAGAGCTTGCTTTAGGGGGCTGAACTGTTTATGATGGACCCTTGTCTTTGTTAGGGTTTTATGGCTGCGAAGAGACACTGTGACCACAGCAACTCTTATAAAAGAAAGCATTTCATTTGAGCTGGCCTACAGGTTCGGGGGTTTATTCCATTGTCACCTGGTGCGGGAAGTCCTTCTGTCTATGTGTTGCTTTTATTGGTTAATAAGGACGCTGCTTTCGGCCAATGGCTTAACAGAGTAAAGCCAGGCTGAAAGAGATATAGAGAGAGTAGGGAGAGTTAGAGAGAAGCCATAGAGCTGCCAGAGGAGAAAGACATTAGCTGCCAGCTGGAACCTTGCTGGTAGGGCATGAGCCTTGTGGTAAAATATAAAATAATAGAAATGGGTTAATTTAAGATACAAGAGTAAGCCAGAAATATGCTTGAGCTATTGGCTAAACACTATTACAAATAATATGGTTTCGGAGTGATTATTTCAGGTCTGGGCAGCTGGGAATGAACAAGCGGACCCCAACACCAGTCACCATGGCGGGAAGCATGGAGGTGTTCAGGCAGACATGGTGCTAAGAGATTCTTTATCTGGATCAGCAGGCAGCAAAGGGAAAGAGAGAGAGAGGGAGGGAGAGGGAGAGAGAGGGAGAGAGAGGGAGAGAGAGAGAGAGAGAGAGAGAGAGAGAGAGAGAGAGAGAGGACTGGGCCTAGCTTGAGCATTTAAAACCTCGAAGCCCACCCTCAGTTACATGCTTCCTCCAACAAAGCCACCACACCTAGTAACACTGACAGTTCCTGGTGACCAGGAATTCAAATATATAAGCCTATCAGGGTTATTTTTTACTCAAACCACCACAGCCGTTAAAACTCTTACTTTAGAATTCTACACAAACCACAAGGAACCTAGAAAAAAGGTCCCAAAAGAGTAATCTGACCTCCAGGCATAAGCCCCTGTTCTTAAGCTCCACAGCTCAAGTCAGGCCTCTGAGACCAAGGCATTGCTTTCATGGTTCCTTCTGGACTTTTCCTTGAATATTATAACTCATAAAACCTCAATTAATTAGGAAAACAATGAAGTCCAATAATATGATGGCATTTTGTGTTCCTTCTATCCACGGGCTATTGAGAATTGATGGTATTCAATTCAGCCTGAGGAAGAGGTATGAGTTTGCTCATAAGTCAATAACTTTAATGACCCAGCTCACATGGGAGAGAGTAGAAGACCTGGTATGTCTAGGCGTCTAGCAGAGGCAGTGACAGATACTAACTTATCACGTTAGAAAACCAAGTCCTGGCAGCTGGTGTGCACGTCCAAATGCCCAGGAAAAGTTCCAGCACCTTCCCTGATGACCCACAAATTGGGACATTTCACTGTCTGAGTGTGGAGCTGGTGGTCCACGAAAAACTCCTTAACTTTAGCTCAGAAACAGGACAGGTGCCTATTTTTCAGGACGGTCTTTTGTTTGTTTGTTTTTTCTGACATTAGCCCCAGGTTAAAAATAATAAACTCCCTAAAGTGAAATAGTAAAAAGCCACCTAAGGACCTGTTACTTTCATGTCTTCCATAGCACAGGACACTCAGAGAGTCTTTATTACCTGTGTCAACCCACAGTGTGTCAAGTAAATGACTGAAATGTTTTTGGGGACTTGTCCCCATGTCAGGGCCACCAGACCACGGCATCTGGCCGTGCAGGCCTCCTGCCCAGTGTTGTGAATGCCACCTTGAGGTCTAGGTGAGTACAGTCCCAGAAGTGTGCTCTGTGGTCTACATCCAGAGCCTTGGCATCGGGTGGACCCTCTGAAGTCATGCAGTGAGGGAATCCATGTATCATCCTCAACTATTCGCTTTTCTCAAAGATGGGAAATTGAAATATTTGTTGTACCCTAAATCCAAGCCCATTTAGTGCCCAAACTACTTTGGCTTTGACTGATGCTCCTCCCTATCCCCCACCCTCCGACCTTTGGCTTAATTGACTTTTTCAGGCTGAGTTAGCCTAGTCAAGTCTGAGAAAGACAGTCTGGTCGGTTTTGCTGTGGTTAGTGCTTTTAAGATCCGGCCTTGATGGCCAAAAAACGCAGCTAAAGCCCAAGTGTTCTTTCTGGAAGCACAATTTATCTTAGAGTTTCTCCATCTCTAAAACCAGTCCCCGCCTCCGTGCCCTTCTGAGTCTGTGGGTGATGACTGGCAGTGTGACATATTGCCGGGTTTCTCCGCAGCATTCAGCGAGCATGGCGAGAGTACTTGCAGAGGCAAGACCCCCTGGAGAAGAGGAGCCCGTCCCCACCCTCCGTCTCCTCAGACAAGCTGAGCAGCTCTGTCAGCATGAACACCTTCTCCGACAGCAGCACACCCGTGAGTGTCCCTGCCAGCTTGCTTGGGCTGGCTTGCGCCGCATATGGATGCCACCCCCCACCCTGCCCCGTGCCGGCTCTTATTTCAAGAAAGATCTTGAGGTGGTTTGTGATGGGGGTGGTGTCTGTACCACAAGGAAACCCACAGTGAGGCTCTTGACATCTTTGAACTAAAGACAAGATTCGTGGGCCCAGAATGAACTTGACCGTGTCCACAGATTTTGTGAGATCGCGTTTCTCTGCCACTGAGGTGGGCGCTGCCTACCCTCCCTGCTTTTCTTATGGTGTGTTGGCTCCGGTATGTGCCTGTGCGATGCTCGGCTGGCTTGAAATGTTGAAGGCGATCCTAGACTGAAATGGGCTGATTGGGGTTGAGTATGCGCATGACTAAATGGGTACCACGTGCCCCTTCCTAACCGGGCTCCAGGAAACCTGCACCTACGTAGGTGCAGGACAGACAGTGAAGGAGCACAGCTCTCCAGGAGGAGATGAGAGAAGTCCAGAGTTTTAAGTGATGCTGATTGAAAGGGAAGCATGGTTTTGTACTCTGAAATTGGCTCGCTGACCACCAGTTATGAACTCTCGGTTAGGACATAAGGTTTTGGAGTGAACGCGTCTGCTCTAAGTCTATGTTTTAAAAAGCGCTAAACGAGGCATGGGCAAACTGGAGATCAGTGAGTTTCGCCATTATGATCGTCTAGTTATAAGCAATCAATGAAATGATAAAAAGTTGGGAAGAAGTGATTATGTAAAGAATGTTATTTTCTTTATTTTTTTTTCCCCCTTGGCTACTTTGCTGTCCTGTGGTTTGTTTTTTTTTTTTTCCCCAGTATTTTAATGAGATCAGGTAAAGGTTACATTCTTGGAAATGTTTTCTGAAGATGGCATGGCTTGGCATGTTATCTGATGGTTTTGTGTGGGTGTGAGTTTTTTAAAAGAAAGAATAAGCTGGCTTTACAGCTGTTGAAGTAGAAGGGGAAGATCTGTTTCCATCTGGCCCCTGACCAGGATCTTTGGAGAAACCTGTCGCTCTCACTGGTATCCCGGCCACTAGAGGGCGCCTGTGAACCACGTTGGGAAATGCTGCGTCTCCAAGTTGGGCAGTGCTCTTGATTTATGAGAAAAAGAGAAAGTGAAAATTGAGTCCTTTGGATGCCTTTGCTGTGAATGCCAATAGAAAATGCAATTAAATGATTCAAAGATTTTTGTATGAAGGACGGAAACTCGATTTCAGAAACCATTTTTATCCGTGGATTAAGGGTTCAGATTTGCCTGCCAAACCTGCGGACCCCCCCTCCAAAATTATTTACATTACAATTCATGACAGTACCAAAATAACAGTAATGAAGTAGCAACAAAAACATTTGTTTTATGGTTTGGGGTGGAGTCATCACAACATGAGGAACTGTATTAAGGGTTGCAGCGTCAGGAAGGTTGAGAATCACTCACTGCAATTCAGGACAATTAGATTGAGTCTGGCAACCCACTGCTTGCATGTGTCTTTAGCCTTTTGGAGTTGTTGAAAGCTTAGATCATATCTTAGCCCTACGTTTTTCACCGATTCAGTGTTTAACCTTTGCACCTCAAGTGTTCTGTAAGTAAACACTGGTTTGTCCGTACCTGTGGGTCTGTCCTCTTTTTTTGTGTCTGTTCATGGCGTTGAGTTCTTTAAACCAGCATAGCCCGTGCGTTCCCTGGATCTTTTTTTCTAATAGAGGAGCTTTGCCTTGTCTAGATGTTTTCTAACAGTTGAGTTTTTCATAAGGGGTGTTGATCAAATGTCATCTTTTAGCTCTGTGGGTTGAGGGACAAAGAAATGTCTAGACATCTAAAAAATAATAGTCAAACAAGTTTTTTAAAAAAAATCATTATTGTCCTCTGCTATCAGAAAGCAAACAGAGACTGCTAGATTCTGATAGAGGTTATTGACTATAACAGTGACTTCCGGATTAGTAATGGCAGTCATCTGACACCAAGTGTACAAAAATAACATGCGAAAGATACATACAGAATATAAGACATAAGCAATGCTCGGTTTGAACTGCTTCCAAGCCTCCAGGCTGCCAGGAAGGCAAACATCCAAGACTTCATTGAACTCCTTCAGTGCTGAGCATCAAGTCTACGTGGGCTCTGAAAGTACTGAACTACATCCCTAGCCCTATAAGGTTTACTGGCTTGAAATGAGTATAGATGGATAAATATTCTCTTCACTTCCATGATTATCACATTGACAGGTTCCCTAACAAGAACGGTATCTTTATATCTTCTGGGGGCTTTGCCACCCACATGGGAACAAAGTAGAAACTGATTTTGATTTACTTTGAGTCACATGCCAGACACGCTGCCCCGACATCCTCAGGAAGGTCACTGGGAGGTTTGGTTTCCTGCTCACTGTGAGTGGGGTGGAAGTTTATGCAAGGCATAGGATGGTCCCTGGTCAAACAAGGACTAAGGCTTTTGTGTGTGGGGTGGGGGTGAAGCAAGGTTTTTCTGTGTAATAGTCCTGGCTGTCCTGGAACTCACTTTGTAGACCAGGCTGGCCTCAAACTCAGAGATATCTGCCTGCCTCTACCTCCTGAGTGCTGGGATTAAAGGTGTGGGCTACCATTGCCTGGTCTAAGGCTGTCTTAAAGACAGGAGGTTCAGCAAATATCATTCTGAATTTGGTGCTTCGAGCAATCAGGTCGCATGCACCCGAGCGTATTATAATTGTGTGGTCTTTACTTCCTCAAGTCCTCAGCCAAAGTTAAATACTATTGGAGAATTTCCTGGGCCTGACAGGTGCTTCTTCTCTTCCATTTTGCTGAACCTACTACTGCCTAGGAAAACCTATTCTCGGTTTTCCTGAGCCTGGTCAACTAACTGCCTGTCTTGTCTCCTGAGCCAGACCAGTTACACTCCACCCCTACTTTGTCACAGCTGCAGTTACTGACTGTCCCAGCTGCCTGTCCCATGTATGGGCGGTTCACGTGAAACCAGCTCCTTGATCCGATTTAATCCGCCCCCTGAAGAAAGAATGGCATTTCTGAGTACTTCTGTTCATTATTTTGGCAATATGTAGCAGGTAATGTAGTTCTCAGAATACATCTGCTTTAAAATACAAAACAGCAGCCACGTACGCACAGGCTCCCAGCTTCAGCTTAAGAAAAGCTGAAGACTTGTGTGCTGAGCCCTTGGCTAACACTTTCCATGGGTTCCTCATCCAGTCCTCTCGAGGACCATATGAAGGAGGCACAATCATTAATTTCCATTTCACAGACGATGAAAATGAGACTTAAAACATAAGTAGCCGTCCTTGGATTATGCATTGGGCTGGAACTCGCAGGCTCCACTTCTCCCATCATTTCCTAACACTTGAAAGCAAGCCCGCATTTAGGCACGGTCAAGCTGGAGGGGTAGCAATCAGCTAACCCATTTGTAAGACGACCCTCCGATTTGATAGCTCTAAACAGTGAATGAAACAATTGGCGGAAAAAAGTCCATCTGATTTTATAAATTGCCTTATTCCATGCTCTTTGATTAAAATCTCAAACCTCAGCTGTTCGGCGCCAAATTAAAGAGCTACAGGAGGGAGGATAATATTAAGTTATGTGGGCAATTTGCATATTAAGTGCCCTCATACTGTAGTGCATCATGTGGTAACTGGGAAGTTTTGTTTGAGAAATAAGAAACTTGAATAGGAACTGCCATTGGGAAATGGAAATTGTAGGTGTCCAAGTGAGAAAGAGTTAACGTTTCGGCCTCTGGAAGGAGAAGAATAATCTGCCATGCCCTTACTGTGTGTGAAATATAATCTCTCAGGAGATGCCTGCTCATGCTAACACAGACACTCAAATCCTGTTTCATTCCCAGAAATTGAAAGTCTTTGGTAAGAGTAACACTAAAATATATGCTTAATTATGTATTCTTTCTATTATGTAGATCACACGTGTGTGTGCGTGCACATTTAAATGTAATGTATACACACCCACATATATTCCTTCTAGGACAAGTTGATTCTGACAAATTCATTTGCAGAATCTCAAGCAGGTCCTGGGCCCAATCAGTACCAAAACACAAACTCCCTTTCTGTACTGTGTAAGCAGGACATTGACTAATAATGTTAGTCAAAAACATGCACTAATTTGCAAGAACAGCAGAGGTTACACCATGTACTTTTTATTAGTCAGACCCCTGGTTTAAAACGCACTTAGTTCTCAGCTCTGAATAATTTGTTATTTGATTAATAGAATACAGTCTCTGAGACTGGTAACCTGTGTAGCACCACTAGCATGTATTCCCGCAAACTCTCCGAGGTGGTTAGGGCGTGGTTTTGTACCATTTGTCTTGACTTTGTCAACAAAATACCTCCTGACCTTTTAACCACGCCTACTTCTTCTTGTTGGGTCTTCTATTATCTTCCTGGAGTTCACCCACGGTTTCCCTGAGTCCAAGACATCTCTTGAGCAGTACTTCTTCATCTGCAACTGGAAGTAACACCCACCTCGCAGATGGATTGGTATTGCTATGAAGATTAAATGGCATGCCATCTGTAAGTCTCAGCATGGAGCCTGGGCCCCCGGGCTCTCAAAGACATGTTTGGTAGAATCTGTTCTTGGTAATATTCAATGCATTTTTCTCATAGCACTGCAGAAAACTTACACAGTACAGAAAGGGAGTTTGTGTTTTGGTACTGATTGGGCCCAGGACCTGCTTGAGATTCTGCAAATGAATTTGTCAGAATCAACTTGTCCTAGAAGGAATATATGTGGGTGTGTATACATTACATTTAAATGTGCACGCACACACACGTGTGATCTACATAATAGAAAGAATACATAATTAAGCATATATTTTAGTGTTACTCTTACCAAAGACTTTCAATTTCTGGGAATGAAACAGGATTTGAGTGTCTGTGTTAGCATGAGCAGGCATCTCCTGAGAGATTATATTTCACACACAGTAAGGGCATGGCAGATTATTCTTCTCCTTCCAGAGGACTATGAAGACTCTTGTCTTCAGGAATGAGGGGTAAGCTCCATTCCCTTAGCTGTGGAAGCCCAGCCCCGAGGGGTCACCGCAGTCCCAAGGTGGAGGATTATAGTTCTGAGCAAGTGCAAGGACAGAGGTCTGGACCACCTGATCGTTCTAGTCAGCCTTAGTTAGCCTAGAGAGAAGGGCTGGCAGCCAGTTTGATTTCTGGTGTTGTTTTAGTGGCCCTAGCTTTTAGCAAGAGTGTCTGGACATTCACTGATTGGTGGCCATTAGAGCCACCAAAACTTTCCAAATATTCTAAAGACCAGTGATGCCCCTGAAGTCAGATCCACAGCCTGTCTCATATCACCCTCAAGTCTTACTGCTCATTTTGTATCTCTAATATCCAACTTTAAATACACCAGGAGGAATCTGGTGACTAAAGGGGTTGACGATCATGGTGTGCCCACTCGGGGAGGGCTCACTTGGCCCTCAAAGAGGCTTTGCAGTGCCCCGTTCCAGGACGATCTCAAGTGTTGTAATTGCACAGACTGCAAGCCTTGCGATGCTTAATAATTTAATAGCCTGAATTTTCCAGGTCAGGGATAAGTTACAGGCTTGTACCCAGCCTGTACGGATTTAGATCCCTTGAGTCTTAGTGTTCCAGGACCCAAATTCCATCTTCCACCTTTTTTCTCCGACCCTCACATAGCGCAGGGAATGGAGGACCATTATGAAACAAAGGAAGCATTCTTGCTAGTTACACAGGAGCAGATGCATTTCTCGTTAAATCTAAGTCGTTGAAAGTACATTTGCAGTTTCAGAAATTATTTTAATAATATGTAACCATGAATGACAGTGTGTAAAAGATGTTTTTGTATAAAAGTGTCTTCACACATTACCATTACATTTTCAGTGTTCACTGATAATACAGGTTCCTTTCTCTAATATTCCTTAACTTCATTGTTTGAGGATATTTTCCCCCCTGGCAGTGTTTGAAAATGAGCAAGTTGTTTTGGTTTAGGGGTTTATAAAACCTCGAGGCTCAGGTAACATTGTGAAAGAACTGGGGGGGGGGGATATTATAAGAGTCAGAGGACCAGGAAATCTGTTCTTTGTGTCTCCTAGTTTTACAACAAGGAGGCTTCACCCACGATACCACAACAACATGGCTGCCTAGGCAGGATCTAAGCAATAAAGACATTAATAGGCATACTAACGTGCAAGGGGAAATTCTCATGGGGCTCTAATTAAAGAACTACAGCCAAGTAACAGCAGCTGAAAAGGGGAGAATTAGTCTTCCCTAGGGATGAGCCTCGACCTGGTTACCCAACTCCTCTCAGTCATCCCTGAAGTCATATAATACAAGCAACACCAAACTGACCTAGCAAGTTGCATTTGTATAATTATGAACATAAACACCTACACAACCATACCCCAACACATACCAAGAATAATTAAGGAAAAAGAGGCCAGGGATTTGACAGGGTACAGGAGGAGACTTGGGAGAAATTTGAAGAAAGAGAGGAAGGAAAAAAGGATGCAATTATATTTTAATTGAAATAAATGGTAAAATGCCATGAGGTTGGAGAGGTGACTCGGCATTTAAACGCAATGGCTGCCCTTCCAAAGGACCTGGGTTTGAGTATTAGTCCCTACATTGTAGCTCTCAACTATCTATGACTTCAGGGGATTGAATGCCCTCTTTTTTGCTTCCACAGGTACTAGGCAAGATTAGATCCACCTTGTTAATTGACCTCACTCTTTCTGTAGCTCTCTGAGTGCCTATTGTGTGCTAGACCACTGCACTAGACACTGGGACACAGCAATCACCATTAAATCAAGCAAACCTTACAACCTGTGTCCTTGCAGGATCCCTACAATTCCCTATGCATGGTTGGCAGTTCCTGTAACAAACTGGTAGCTTAAGGGAGATACTCAAATTTGCACATAACCAATATTAATTTTATATTGTCAGACAATTGATCCGTGGAGCTCAGCTGGAGCAAGGTTAAGAAAAATTCCATGCATTGGCATTTATAAATGGCTCAATAATCAAGTTTATATGAGTTGATGTATAATACTTCTAGTTAAGACTTTGGCATCTCGTTTATAGGCCAATGTGATAGAGCTATATTATACAAATGGGCGTTTTATTTATTTAGTTTGCACACAAAATTTCTTACATTACCTGGCTTGTAGCATGTATACACATCAAGTCTGGCGAACAGAGAGATGTGGTTGGAAGGTGGTTTTCAAAAGTTAGCATATAGCTCTTTTCTCCTTCCCTATTTAGAAACTTCTTCCTGGGAGATGAGAGAGGTAGGCAGAGGGAGATCCAAATCTAAGATTTATTTCTCACAAAAACTGAAACATGGCTATAACTCAGACAGAGGCCACACTGAGCTTCCTTCTATTAGAGTCTAGAATCAGAAATGTTAGCAGTCGCAGGCAGCACTGGAAGCCATGAGCCTCCTGCACAAGCAAGGCCAAGGGAGTTCTGAGCATGAGGTAAATCTGGACCATAGAGGCTCTGGTTCCTCTGGCTAATCCTTCAGCCTAGGTAATTCCTTCTAGCTCTTTGAAGAGGAGTAAGGGAGAAGAGAGATCAGTGGTCCTGGGCTTTTAGGAAAGGGGTTCCTTTGGGGAACCTGAAACTGGAGGAAGGAAATTCACACACTCCAGGCAACATGATACATAGCATTTTTCTTTTTCATTTGCTTTTATTTTTATGTGCTTATATACAATGTAGTATATTTACCATTTCAATGTTGTATCAATAAAACTTCTGTGACAATTCTTTCATTGATAATTTTATGCATGCCTTTAATGTGTTTTGACCAAGTCCACCTTCATTCCCTCTGCTTTAGTTCTCCCTCTCCCCTGTCTTCTCCTTTCCCCCCACACACATGCTCCCCACCCTTTTATAATCTACTGAGTGGCAGGTTTGTCAACTATACTGAAAATCTTTAATTAGGATATGTAACTAAATAGAAGTAGAAAAGAAGCTACTCAGAATAAAAATAGGCTTTCTTCTCATAGACCCCTTAAAACTATGCCTATGTGTTACCTAAATACTACTGGTTTATACAAATTGATCATAGTATAGATAACATTTCAATTATTTTTTCATTCTCAATTTAAAACATCTACAAAGCAGTTAAAGTTCTCTACCAACTTTTGAAAAAAAATCAAACCTTTCAGAAAAAGCAAGTTTTTAATGCTTCTGAGATGTTCTAGTTCATTACAAAAAGTATTGTTAGGAATCAGAGAAAGTGGCTTTAACTTTTATTTTGCATTCATCGTGGTCTGATTTGGAAACGACTACAGTTTTTAACACGCTAAAAATTCTGAGTTATTTTCGAAGTCGATTCTGTATCTGAAGAAATCCTCTCATTTCTGCTACAGCTCCTGGGGAAGGGAAAAGGGGCTTCATCATCAGGTTCTTTGAGAGTTAATTTTAATTTACTCATCTCCTACGGCAGCACTCGAAGCTCATCCTCACTCACCCAGAGGATGCCGCACGTGTGAGCCGTGAATTGATTTTCTCTTGGAGGCACCGGCTTGATAGGGTTAATTATATTGATAGAAGACCAAATTATTTGCTGCAAATAGATTTTCAAGAAAATCATTATGCTAAATACTTAATAGAAGGACTTCATCTACATATGGCCGTAACTGTGACCCGCTTTCAAAATGACATCATTGGGTGTCATGTGGTCTTTATGCACTCCAGCCTCAGGAAGAGACACTCTGTGAGAGACAGAAGAGTCTGCTCTCTACTGTGAGAAGCTTCAGCAGACAGGAGCCGGGGCTAGAGGGAGGCTGTGTGCACAGTGCGTATGAAGCCTTGTGGAATTTTCGGCTTTATTTCCATTTTTTTAACTAATGTAGATGAAGTGAATCAGCTGCGTTGGATTAACAGGGGCTTGTTCTCATCATAAAGATCAAGAGTTTTTCTGGAGTCCTCTGCTCTCTGAGCCATCTGGTTGTCTATGTGTTTATTTCCCCCCCAGTTAGAAGAACGCAGACGAAAACCAGCCAGCCGCGTCTCTCCGGGGACGTACTCTTTTCTTTGTTTTGAAGATTTTTGCTTCAAAATCTGCTTTGAGCTGCCCGGGTTGCTAACCAGAGGGGAGGATCACTCCCCCTCCCCGCAGCAGATCTGTGGGACCTCACCGGGTAACTTTGTCACTAACAAAGTGGCCCTCTATGGATGCTTTTCCAAGCCAGGGTCCCTGAGCGCCTCTTCCTTCTCATATGGATCAGGGTAACAGTTCAGCACCATGGAGAGTTCTGAGCAGCGCTTAGGGGCTGCGTGGGATGGTGACCCAGACAAGCCACCTGACAGTGTAAGTTTTCCTTATCCAATCATCTATTAAGTATTCACCCTATTCTAGACATATGGGGACAGGTAATCCCCAAAGTCCAAGCAAGTGACCGAAGCAGACGCTATAAAGATGAGGCCATTTAAGGCAAGAGAGATTTTTAAGTTTAGAAACAACCACTTACATATTATTTTAGGTAGTGCTCAACCTTCCTAATGCCCACACCCTTTAATACAGTAGCTAATGTGCTGAGCACCAATCATAAAATTAGTTTCGTGGCTACTTCAGAGTTGTAATTTTTCTGCTGTTATGAGTCGTAATGTAAATAGTTTCGGAGATACGGTTTTGATGAGGGTCATGACCCCACAGGCTGAGAGCCGCTATTTACGATGCTAGTTTAAAGAATGTTTTCATTTGTGTCTTTGATATGTAAATGTCTGTACCTTGAATTTTGAGAATGTAAAGACATAAAAACATCCAACATCAATTAATTACACTGAAATTGAACAAAAGTTGTCTTGGAAATAGCATTTTATAAACATACACAAACAGTTTTAAGTGTGCAGTTTGTTGCCCTTGTGAGCAAAAGGTTCTGGAAAGTGGTTTCTGGTTTGTTGTTATTTCAAAGAGCAGTTAAACTCTTTCACCATAGGTCAGAGTTTTGTTTCTGAAAGAGCTCTTGTCTGTGTTATTGCCGAAACACACGGGGAATGCTCAGTGACTTAACGCACTGGCATTAATGTATACAGTTCATCACAGGTTCACAGTGAACACTGGTAGAAGTTAGAAGCAGCTTTTTTATTTTTTTTTTTATTTTTTTTTTAAATATTTATTTATTTATTTATTATGTATACAATATTCTGTCTGTGCATATGCCTGAAGGCCAGAAGGGGGCGCCAGACCTCTCTACAGATGGTTTTGAGCCACCATGTGGTTGCTGGGAATTGAACTCAGGACCTTTGGAAGAGCAGGCAATGCTCTTAACCACTGAGCCATCTCTCCAGCCCAGAAGCAGCTTTTTTAGTCAATGCTTAGACATGGGCTGCTGAAGTTGTTATTTCAGCAACATTAGAAATATTTATTTAGTTTCAAAATTTTCCAACTTAACTGTTTAAATAAAAATTATAATAACAAGTTTTTTTCCCAATGTAATTCTTTAGTCCACTTCCTTAATGTCCTTGAGATAATTGTATAGTGTGATCTCACATAACCAATGGAGAAGGCACTTTGATTTACTACCCAGAAGATATTCAGAGTTGTCTAATAGAACATAGAGGATATAAATACGTCTTAAGAATTATCTTTCTACAGGCCAGTTAAACAGAGTTCCAGACATTTACGCTGAGCCTTTTGCTTTGAAGCCTAATGAAGCTCTTTTAACGTTATTGTCATATAAGACTTGCTATCTCGACAGTTTTTATATTTGAGAACCTCAAATTCGTTTAGACATTTCTTTCTATTATTCATAATTTTCAGGTGAATTGCTGTTAATCTTAGCTCTTCAGTAACTTGGCACTTGATCTTTCGATAAACGGTACTTATTCTTGACAGTGTATGGAATGTGTAATTTTAAAAGATGTGACTTAATTTTGTATTAAGGTAATATTGTGGCCTATATTT
Source organism: Microtus oregoni (assembly GCF_018167655.1). Taxonomy (NCBI): domain Eukaryota; kingdom Metazoa; phylum Chordata; class Mammalia; order Rodentia; family Cricetidae; genus Microtus; species Microtus oregoni. Next base: position 13,166,565 of record NW_024543069.1, on the reverse strand, counting down.
TGTCAGTATTGCCCAGTGGATACACAAGTGTTTTCCTGAGTTGATCTCAATATTTCAAAGAACTAAGACTTTTGAAATGTGTGAAAGGCAAATTTATCATCTGGCTCTTTTAGCTTTGTTGCCTTTGATTTTATGATTCTGCATGGATTTTTAGCTGTGATTTTTTTTCCATAGTAAGCATACTGTGTAACTTCAAGCTTAAGTTTCCCCTCTCTCATGCGCTATGTCTATTCCCCAAGGAGGTGGACCTTGGACAAGCCTTGGGTGGTAAAAGTGTCATTCAATAATACACAATGTGGGGCACATGTCATAGCCAGCACCTTCCATATGTTCTACAACTGGGCATGTGAGGCATGCTGGATTCAGAGATCTGTTATCTGTCAATCTTTTTCTCTTTCTCAGTCTCTCAAGGACATGAGACAGGATGATATTGCCAGGAGCGTAATATTTTACATTTGTTCCTCTTTGGAAAATATTTCAGTGATGTATTTATAACCACAGCTACCTAGCTTAGACATTTTGAGATATGGTTGTTTATGTATTTGCTTAACTAGAAATTGTTGTTACATGACACACCACCAACAGATGTTAGCCGCTGTTCTGATAGCCTTTCAATCATTGTTGAAAGAGTACAAATCACCCAGACAATAGAGAAGATTCAGGGCTATTTAGACTGTGAGTTATCCCCACTCCTTTATTTTTCTCTTTCCTTTTACAGCATTCTGTTGGTAGCAGATGTGTGTGAACCATCTTAAATTTAGTTGACTGACATTTTGTTTCTCTTGCCAATGTAAAAATATGCTCATAGTTTTATGGTCCATGCACCCTGGCAAAGCTCTATAACCTTTGGCTGCAAAAAATGGGGGATGTATCTGTTTAACAAAATCACTGTAGCAAAAATCCTTTGTTGGGATGCTGGCACCGAAGGGGATAATAGGTATGTTTTCACTGATTTTTTTTTTTAACGCTTTTAAGGCTTTGGAGAAGTTGACTTAGAAATGGTTCTTACAGGGTAGAAATGGTTCTTCCTGTTACATCAGTCTTCACTGAAATTTCTTCCAGAATTGACGTCTCCAGTTAAATCATGGTAGAGTCCTCACAGGGAGATCTTGAGAGTAAATGGTGGTGAAAGGAAGTAGCTGTTTAGAGGGGTACTGGATCCCTGGGGTTATTTAAATTGGGATGTTGTTTTATCCCAGGTGATTTCTAGACCTACTGGATGTCAATGGAGGTCAGGGCCCTAAGGGCAGAACTCAAATTCCCAAAGAATAGGTCAGAGTTTACACATCAGCATAGATTCACTTAGCTCTCACATGCTGAGTACCCATTATCTGAAATGCCTAGCATCACAGATTTTGAATTTCAGACTCAATTCTAAGCACACAGTTAATTTTTCTTATATATACTTTATGTCTATAGTTTAAGACAATATAACTATTTCAAACAATTTGTGCATTAAATAATGTTATTACATGACATGATACTATAACTCAAATCTTATATTTTTAAAAATTTTGAACTTGGAATATTTCAGTTGCAGGTTCTCCAATGAGTTTTGTCTTGGCTTCTGTATTTTAATGTTCGTCTTTTACTTTTGCAGTTATACACATAGGAAACATTCTAATTCCATCTTACGTGCTAGACCTCTCTAAAATATATATAATAAAAATTTAAGATTTATATTAATCATTATTAGAAATAATGGAGTCATCTGAACTATTTCAGAGAGTTGAGCCCAAAAGAACTTAGGGACTTTCCATGGAGGTCATCTATGCTGCTAAAAGATTAAAAATGAGACTTAAGTCTAGGTACTATAATTTTCTCATTTTAATTATTTGGATTTTACATCCTAGATCCTGTAAGCAAACCTGGTTCTCTCTTATAAAACAAACAAGCAAACAAACAAAACCAAGTCAAAACAAAGCCAAAAAAAAAACCTAGCCAAAATACAGAACACACAAGCTTAAACCCATGTAGCTAGAGCGTGTCATGGGACCCCACACATACCATGCCCTTCTTACCAGATGACATTATCACATGCTTTGAAGTCTCATCTTACTTGGAGGGTTCTTACATCCTCTCATCTGTACTTCTTCATTCAATACGCTGCCATGCACAGCCTGGCTCCTCTAGGAACATTTTTTCCTGTGATAGCCATTCAGAATCCAGCACTCTACAATGACATCGGCTCCAGTCATGGCCAGGATGCCTCTCCGAGTCTTCATCTCTGGAGTTTTTCTCACCACAGTGGCAGGGAAAAATGCTTCTCCACTAGATTTGTTTCGGGTGCATTGGAATCGACGAGACTGCAGTTGGTTAAACAAGCGTGTTGGCTCTCCGTGGTGGATCACTTTGACTTTCAAAGTGGTCAAAGATTGGTTGAGTGAAATGATTTGAGAGTAATCCAACAAGGACATAAAACTTCAATACCTTAGAGAAAGCCACACCAGTTTTGTCCATGTTTCATTTGTGTTGGGATTACTTAGGAATGTCAATACAGGCACTGTACCTAAACTTATTTGATTATTTCATGTCTTTGTGAATGGAATCGTAACTCTAATTGAGGATCGTTTTGGTTAGTTAAGTAGTCTTACCAAAGAAGTGTTAAGTAAGGAACTGAGTGATCTGGAGTCAAGTCTCTCATGTACATTATGTGTGTACAAGTGTGCCCATGCAATCACATATGTGCTCATGCTCATACATCTGTGTACACATGCACATGTATTGGACTAACTAATCTCTAAGGCCTTCTCAAATTTGAACAAAGAGGGGAAGCAAAGGTGTGATGTTTTCTTACTAGAAATAGAAAGGACTCGTGAGACGGCTCAGAAGTTAAGGAGTTCTTGCTGCTCTTTCAGAGGACCCCGTTTGGGGCCTTGCACCCCATCTTGGGTAGCTCACAACTACAAGGAACCTGATTCTCTCTTCTGGCCTACACAGGGACTCACACACAGGCACACACACACACACACAGAGAGAGAGAGAGAGAGAGAGAGAGAGAGAGAGAGAGAGACTAAATGAATGAATAATAAATAAATAAATAAGTAAATAAATAAATAAAATAGAAAACAAACCTTCATCGGTTTATTGGTTATATACTCAGATCACTCTATCAATCTAAGGACTAACATGATTAACTGGCCATTCCCGAGCCCTCCGAGAAACCAATCATTTAAGAATGACGAGAAGGAAGCCGTAGACTGAAAAATAAGCTTAAAGGAAACTAAACCCCAGGAGTTAAGAAACATCCAGGAAGTAGAGTAAGACACATGACTTGGAGCTGTTAGACAAAGAAAACAATGGAATAAAAGGGAACAAATGAGCCAGAAATACAACCTATGTCTTTGTTATTACATTGCCACAGTAGTATGATGATGATGATGTGATGTATGGAAAAGACAGACAGGACTATTGATCTCTATCCATCTCTGTGGCTGCACTCCAAGTCTTGTAACCTCCAGTGGACCACTGTGCTTCTGAACCTGCATCCACCCAATCTGTAGACCCTGAGAGTCCCAGCTGTCAGCACTTCTTGTTTATAATTGGAGGAATTCTGAAACTGTGTGCTACCAGTTCAGAAGCTCCGCGCTGTCAGCTTTGCTCTGAATGTGAATCTCTGTGCGTTTATCTTTAAATATATGGGAAAATATAATTATTTTGGGCTCATTCACAACAAATAGAACACAATAGGTGTAAAAGTTCAGATATAAAAGAAATTTGTCTTCTTTTAAAAATATTAACTAATGTATGCGGGGAGGCAGAGAAAGGGGGAGGGAAAGGTGAAGAGAAAGCACATGCACAGGTCTGCACATGCCCTTATTCTCGTGGAAGCCAGAGGATAACTTCTGGGGGTCAATTCTGCCCCTCCATCTTGCTGAGGCAGGGTCTCTCTTGTTTTCACCACTGGACTCCCACATCTGCATCGCTGGCTTGTGAGCTTCTGGTCAGCTCTCCTGTCTCCTCTACCCATCTCGCCGTTTCTAAACACCGGGATTACAGAAGAACCCTCCACATTCATCTTTTTACTTGGGTTTGGGCGATGGAACTCAGGTCATCAGTCTTGTGTAGCTAATGTTTCTGTCTGCGGAACCATCTCCCCGACCCAGAGGTTTATTTCTTAATTAGACGTTCGCACTGGATTGATGAGCCAGCCAGTGGCTCAGCCTTTCTGCCTACACTTGTTCAGAAAGCTCAGAATGTCATGAGCTCTGCCATCTCTAGAACGAGGCTATCAGAGATAACATGCTGTGAAAACCAGAAGTGGCATCCAGAAAACCAGAAGAGAGGACACAGAAGGAAGAATGGCACACGTGAGAGACCCTCGCGAGCCTCTTTGAGAAGGGCACACACCACTGCACCCGCGGCACCTCTGACTGAACCCAGACCACATGGCACACCTAACTGCCTGGAAGATTTCAGAAATTAATTCATTTCCAGAGCAACAAGAAAAGACAAGGAACTCTAGAGCACGCGATATTTTCTTCCACACCTTGAGCTCTGCTTTGGGTCTACATCTTCCAGGCAAAAACCATGGAAGCTGCCAGGGGTTAGTTTCAGACATAAGGTGATGCATTAAAAAGACACCAATTGGTGGGAAGTCTGGAGAGTTAGCGTTACCAATTAAATGGGAACTAAAAGAATTTGATTGTTCAGAACCCCAGGCAAGGGACAATATTGTTGAAGTACATTGGACACAAAGGCCATGGTATTCTGAATTGTTACTTGCTCCTCTGAGAGATGCTTCATTTGGATTAAGGATTTTGAGCTCACCCAACAACCCATCACCTGAGTTAGATTGCTAAAAATGCAGGAAGAGGCAGATGCTACTGTAGTTAGGGGCTAGAGACCCCTTCCAAAGAATAACTTCCATAATAGGCTTTATAGCCATAAGAAAGGGGAACTCAGACACCACACACACACACACACACACACACACACACACACACACACACACCACTACCGTGCCTGGGCCTACAAAAGTCCCCTGCTGCCTCATTAGATCTTGTGATGGCCCACACTGGTTATCACCCATCCCAGTTGGTCATATGCCCAAACTGCTTTATTGCTTTGCCTAAGACATTGCCTCGTTGCCTCTCCCAGGAGTTTTGATCACGTTCACCAGCTGATTACCCTAATCCATCTAACACCCCGTGTGTGCGAGTCCTGCTCTGCTCCTTCTTGATGCTGGCTGAGCTTTGCAGATCTTTTTCTACAACACTTGGCCTTGTTTGAGAACTTCATTCAAACCTCTGACATGTGTGATAAGTCTCTTTGACCATTGCCCAGACATCTGACCCATCTCCTGTGGGGGTTATTTTTCCTGTAAAATGAGTAAGTCGGCTTCATTCCCATTAGTCTCAAAGGGACACCAGGCTTAACGAGATGGTGCTTCGAGATATTTGGAACACAGGGTGGCATTATCACTTTATTATATCCACAAGCTGTTAACCTGAAGGGAGGGGAAGAAAGAGTGAAAATTTAGTGCCAGAGAGGTTATTGGCACTTTGTCAATTCGACATTAGCTTTGAGGGTTTTTGGAATCTTGCCTTCAATTTTCATCACCAAGCAGCTAAAAGCTGTGTTTTTTTTTTTCTGGGTTCCTGATGGTCCTGTCCCTAAGGGATGGCATTCAGCATTTGTGAGGGGTGAACTGTGCCAGGCCATCTTCCAGCGCCCACCAGCAGTCACAGGAAAATGACACGCTGTAAATCGTTGCCGGCACCCACTGTTCACACTTGGCATAGCACCTCTGACTTGTGCCAGTAGGGTAGGGCTGGGGAAGCAGCCATTCACACATTCATGTGTCAGGGAAGTTCCCTGTGCCCCATGGGCTTTTATGGCTGGGTGGCTTCCGCGTGGTCATGTGGACCCTACCAGCAGTCTCAGGAATGTTTTAGGCTTTTTCAAGTGTTGCCCTTGGCAACTCAAGCACAGAATGGGCTAATTAAAATGTAGCGCAGAGATGTTCACCCTTTTGGAACTTCGCTTTAATGATTTTGGAAGAGAGAAGGCAGGAAAACTCACCTGGTCCAAAGAAGTTGGTTCCAAATGGCTTCCTCCATTTGGATGGAGTTCATTTTCAATTCTTAGGAGCCCATATTTATGCCTAAAACACAAACTTCCTTAGATTTGAGAATAGTGATAGAACATTCATGTATCAGAGTGTAAGGAGTTAGGGAGACTCATTCAGTGCCAAGGACTACACAGCACTGTTTAAAATCTACTTGTTCTTTTTATTTTTTTTAACTCAGAGAACTTGACAGTGCATAGAATACATTTCAATCATACTCCCTCCCCCCACTCTTCCGCTCCAACTTGTCCCATTCCCGACTTCACCCCTCTTATTTTATTGTTTTTAAATTTTATTTTTTACGTTTTTTAAGGGTATGAGTGCTCTGTCTGCCAGAAGAGGGCATCAGGTACCATTTTAGATGGTTGTGAGCTACCAAGTGGATGCTGAGAATTGAATTCAGGACTTCTGGAAGCACAGCTTCTAACCACTGAGCCAACTCTGTATCACCATTCCTCTTTTTTTTTTTTTTATAAACGATCCAACTAGTGATGCCATATAGCATGGGTGTGGTCCCATCTACTAAAGCCGTGGTCAGCTCTCAAGAAATTGCACTCCTAAAGAAAACTGATTCTCCCTAGCAGCCATCAGTGTTCTACAACTCCTCAGCTAGGCGTGGAAGCTCATGTACCTCTCTCCATTTACGATGAAATATTGGCTGCTTTGATCTTGTAAATCTTATGTAGGCAATCACAGCTGTTGTGAGTTCCTGGGTTCACAGCTCTTCTTGTGTCCAGAAAACACTCTCTTGCCTCAGTCTTCCTCAACCTGGGGCCCCTCCAGTATTTCCACGCCCTCTTCTTCAGAAACCCATTCACTCTTTTAAATAAATTGTACATCTTCATGAAGACCGACAGGTATGAGATTTGTCAACAGAATATGCTAATCCGCTCAAAGAGCAGCAACCTCAGGTTTACCTGAAGCTTTTTAGGAAATGAGGCCTCTTTGTAACTGAAATAAGCAAGTTACTTTTCAGTAGCCAATACTTAATTTTTTTTTTTTTTTGGCTTTTTTGACACAGGGTCAACATATTCTAAGGGTTGTTTCTGTACTATAAAATTTCTTGTCACATTTAAATCAATGTTTATTAATCTCCAATTATAATATGTATCTATGCTCATTTTAGGAAATATGGACAAAGCTGAATAAACTATCTCAACTTCAATCAAATATAGACCACTATTTTCAGTATTTTGATGGATTTCCGTGAAATCAAATAAATAACTTATGGAAAACTGATTATCTATTTTTATGCCCTGGAGGAAGTATTTGCAATATTCTGGACTTTGCTTTTTACTTGATATTTAAGAATTATACTGTAGGTGGAGACTGCTCATTTGTTCCCAGCTGACCAGACCTGAAATAATCACACAGAAACTGTATTAATTAAAACACTGCTTGACCAATCACTTAGGCATATTGCTGGCTAGCTCTTATATCTTAACCCATTTCTATAATTTTATGTTATACCATGAGGCTCATGATTTACAGTTACTGGCGTATGAACATCTTTCTCCTCCAATGGCTGCATGGCATTTCTGACTCTGCCTTCTTTCTCCTCCTCTATCTGCTTAGAATTCCTACCTTGCCCTATTCTGTGCTGCAATATGCCAAAAGCAGTTTCTTCATTAACCAGTGGTATTTACAACATACAGAGGGGAAACCCAGATCATTATAAAAGGAAATAAATACCAAAACATCACATATAACGTGACATAACCTTGTTTCACTTTTATTTATCAGTTAATAAAGTGAACTTAATTTTAAAAAAGTGAAAGAGATCAAGTTTTCATTTCTGTTGTCAAAATTATATACAAGATCTCATGAGTATTAGATTTTTACAACTTTTAAGGGATATTTATAAATATTTTCATAATTCTAGAGCTATTCTGCTTACATTTTGTCCTATTGATAGTTACAAATATGTATATAATTTTAAAAATAAAATGAAATTACATCTTTTAGTCATCTCTCTGCAATATTTTGAATAAGTGTTCACTTATCTGAGGAATATATATATTGAGGTTCTGTCCCTTGCTGGGCACTGACTGATGCTAGAAATACAATGCACACCACATTTGGTGTGGATCCTATTCCCTCCAGTGTTTTCCCTGTCTCAGTATTCCCTTTTACACTCCTCAGACTTCACTGATACAATTTGGGTGACGGAACTCAGATTGTCCCTATGTATTTAAAACTTTTTAATTTGGCCTCTGCAAGAATTGTGTTTTGATATTCATAGTCTGTTTTAAACCATCATAATAAGAACTAACTAGGTTTAATATATATTATTCATTTCATTTAAAATTTATTTTTATTCTTTGAAATTTTCATGCATATTTATGATGAATTTTAGTCTTTATTCCTATCACCCTCTTTCTCCTGCTGCTTGACCACTGTTTGTACAATTTTACCATTCTTATTTTTATTTGTGTTCTGCTCTAAAATAGTTTTATTACTTGAATATGAGAATATGCTTTTTAAAATTTTTATGAATGAATTGCAACAGGGTTGGATATGGGGTTATTGAGTCTTGGTATTCTGTAGACATTCTTTGGCTATCTTTGTCAAGAGAAATTTTAAAGAAAAACACATTTTAATTTTTGGACAATTTTGATCAAGAGTGTAAACTAGATTCCATTTTCAATGACTATTTAGCACATGACTGTGGTGATAATTGTGCCAGCTGAGGTGTATGGAAGACGACCATGCTAAAGCTCCCCTAAGTAAGTGATGTACTGACTCCACCTAATAGTAACTCTCTGGAGTAGACACTATAGGCGCTCTGATCTATGCATAGAGACATTAATGTCACCTAGTCACATGGTTGGTAAGAGACAAAACCCAAAGGCAGCCTGGCTCGGAATTTCACTTCTTAGTTTCTTTGCTTTTGTGCCTAGGCAAAAAATGAACAGATAAATTTTTCTAATTTATGGCGAGAAATTAAATGACAATATTCAACGGCTTTCTGTCGAGTTTAACACAGAGCTTCAAACACAAAGTCAATTTCTGAGGTGCTGTCAGAATATCAGACAGTTGATGAAAGTAGAGCTTCCTGGGCAAGTAGGAAATGAAGGGAAAAGGGAGGAAAAGCAGTGTTCTGTCAGATGTGATGTATGAGTTGGATTTAATCTTCTCAATATCACATCGAGATACATTAGAGGAACTGAAACTATTTAAAGTCATGTCACACGAGTCCGAGTCCATTATTCCCCCTGCTCTGTGATTCTGAAGTAAGACTCTGTGCAGACTATAAAGAAAAAAAATGAAACAAAGATACAAACAAACTTGCTATAATGAATCAAGCCTCCTTTAGCGATGATGACATTTCTTAGAAACTAACTGATAGGATTCCAGAGTAAAATGATTCTGGGGATGCTATCATCCCTTGTGACTTCACTTATTTTTCATTTAGAAATCCATGGAGTCACCCTAATAGATGCCAGAGCTTCCTGCACTGCAAACACAGATGAGTTATCAACTTTTTGCCGTTCTTACTAGGTATGCATCAACAATAGAATCAAAGAGCTGAAGAATCTCAGCTAGCTAACTAGTTAATTGAGACAAATATTCTGTTCCTGTTGTGAGTGATATATATATATATATATATATATATATATATATATATATGTCTTCTTTGTCCTTTTCAGCCATTCATTATGATACTATCGGACTATTATGATTTTTAAAGGAAGAGTTAAATAAATGTCAAGAAAGAAAGGAATTGCATTGCTGGGATTTAAGAGAGTAGGAGAACCCAAAGAGTAGAACTAAGAATTGGGTTAGCATATTTTTAGTAGGAAAAACGTCTCTAGAAGTAATTAATGGGTTCCTGTTTCCCAATTGCTCACAGTAGTGTTTAGAATGTAAATACTAGTTAAATAACTAAGATGGTTTTCTAATGTTTCAGATTACTTCATTCTGTGTTTGCATGTTCATTGGTATGTTCATCTAATGCACAGAGCTCTGAGCATTTGCATCAACTTCTATTAAGAAATTTTAGGGAGTCACAGGATGTCTACCATTCGCATGAAATCATAAAATGACAAGGGAAGAGAGAGCTATGGAAAGAGGGATGCGAACAATAGGAAGGTCTTGACGACTGTTTGATCTGGCTAACGAATGCATGAAGACTTATCAAAATATTCTCTCCCAATAAGTTAAACTCTGATATCACTTTTGAAGTTACTCGTTTGAACGCTGCTGTGTCTTCTTAAGTAAAGAATTAACTGTGCTCATGTGCTTTGAAACCTAAAGGGAAGACAGCTACCATTCTGCAAGGCTGTCTCTGAGGTTTTTGTGACTGTAGCTAGGCAACCAAATTTGCTTCATCCCTTCATCCTGATGAGTGTCCATGTTTCTACAGAAGAGGGGTAAAGCAGCGAGGGAAGGAGATGTGACAGTCAGTTTGGTTTCTGTTCTAACCTGTGGTCTGAAGCACTGCCGCAATCCTGAGACATGGCTGTCAACAATGCAGAGAGGCCATCTGACTGAAGGAATTAGAAATGATGGAAGGAGCAGGTAGTTAATGTAAAAGGAATCTCAGACAAGTCAGAGGCATGCATCCTTTTCTCCATCCTTCCTTCTGTTTATTGCCCTAATATCAAATTACCTTCTGGAGATTGGCAGCCTATTCTACCCAGGATGTCTTTCAGACTAGTTAATTCAATAGTTGAGATAATGAATAGTCCCCATCCCCCACCCCTGCTCTAGTAGGAGGGTATGACGTGGTCAGAAACATGCCATGAGGAGAAGCTCATTCATTTTCTCAGAATTATTCCCCTAGAGAAAATTAAAGGAACACAGGAGACTGCCAACAGTCTCCTGGCCCCGGAATTAATAGATTTCTGCTTTAAAATTCAGATTAGAAACCACTGGACAAGCTGGATATGCCCTGTACCAAAGCCAGTCTTTCACAGGAGCATGCCCCTGGATCTGTGATCATCCATCCTATGCCTGTCCTATCAAAGCCAGTACTCCATGCCTCTGGAGCTATGTGGTCGTTTATCCTGAGTGTATCATGTGCTGGTGAACAGTGGACCAAGTATTTAAGCACTATCGGGGTCGGTTTTGGCATTGGTAGAATGAGACAGCTGGATTAGTTGCTTCTTCCGATTTTTAGGAAGTGCCCCTCTGATGGCTTTGTATGCTAAGTCAGGTGACACATTTCCAAAGGCCACAGACATTTGTTTAAAGCAATGAAGAAAAATGTGGACTAGTTTCAGTCTGCCAGCATAAAAGGTCTGTGTGTTTCTACTCCCTCATCAACAAGAATTGGCAAACACTGTTATCATCATGCTGGTTTGGGGTTTTCCATAAGCTCTTAAAAACCAAGGTTGCTAATGAGATACTTTTAAAATAGCCCCCCACCTCCCGTCTTGCTTGAAAAAGAAAAATTGTAACTTTATAATATATGGGCACTTATTTATAGCCCACCTTTGGGCTAAGATTTGAGATGACATTTTTCTTTCAAAGAAGCTCTCCAGTGGCACACCATGATTTATATTTTATTTGTCTGTTGTCTGCATACTCTGCAGAAAGTTGAAAAATTATTCAAATCCTGCCAAGTGTATTTACAGTTATTTTTCAGATTCTCCCCTCAAAACATTTTAAAGTCTTCACAGAGAATCAAGATCTATCTTCTCAAAGAGGGAGAGATGGAATGAGAGAAATCCAGGCTACTGTCTTTATCATAGAAACTAGAGGGAGGTCTTGGGTGCTCATAGAACAAAGGGCTGGGGAGTGCAGGCAATAATTCTCCATTTGCAATGGAGACTACCTAGTCTCTATAGATACCTTATGCACTGTGTCTGTCTGGTCCATAAGAGTTAGGAGCACATAGGCTAAGAATCTTGTAATTGACTCCAAACCAGAAGACTACTAGAAGGAGGAAGAAAAGAGGAAGGGAGGGGACAGGAGAATGGAGGTAGAGTTTCCCTGGTTCCTCACATAACTATGGTTTTATTTTGGCAATTGGCTTTCAGTCTTTGGAGATAGGAATGTTACAGGAAGAAACGCAGGCAAGATGGTGCACACCTTTAATCCCAGCACTTGGGAGGCAGAGGTAAGCAGCTCTCTCTGTGAGTTCAAGACCAGCCTGGTCTACAGAGTAAGTTTCAGGACAGTAAGAGCTACATGGAGAAACATCTCAAAAAGCCAAAAAGAAAGAAAGAGGAAAGAAAGAAAAAGAAAGAAAGAAAGAAAGAAATGCAGACACCCACAGTTTATCACCTCAAGTGTGTCTCAAGGGAAAACTTCAGCCTTGCATGAAGAGTCCAATAAGAACATTTGCAACTGTCTAGTCACAAACTGGAATTGATTCAGTTTTCAAAATGATAGTAAGATTTGCTGTTTCTACCTTTCTATCTCCTGGAAATTCTTCCGCAGGCTCCTCCTTCTTTTATCTCTGTCCTCCATAGGGTCCTTTCTCATCCCTGCTGGTTTAATCGCCTGAAGAATTCTTCTTTCTCACTTTTATTTACTTCTCTCAGATGTTCTAGGTGTGTGTGTGTGTGTGTGTGTGTGTGTGTGTGTGGTGTGCATGTGTGGTGTATGCACATGTGTGGGTACACATGCTTATGGATTATGGAGGACAGAGGAAGATGCTAAACACCCTTCTCTATCACTCTTTGCCTTATTCCCCTAAGACAGGGCCTCTCATTGAACATGGCGCTTGGTTGGCAGTTCCTAACCTCAGAAATCCTCCTGCCTCCAGCCCTCCCAGCACTGAGGGTTACAGGAGAATGCCTGCACATGCCATGCTTTCTATGGAGGCACCGGGATCAACTGCTTAATAGAACAGGTCTTGCTTCCCTCCAATATCCTGCGTCCTGAGTGGAAGTGCATGTGGTCATGGTTTTCTTCTGGACTGGGCAGATGTGGTTGGTGTTGGTCTCTCAGAAATCATACAGAACATATATTGTGTACATTTTAATGGAACTTGCTTGCATTTATTTATCCTTAATATGTAATTAATAATGTACCGGTGTATGTCAGTTACTGAGATACTTAAACAAAATGAAGGATAAATATGTGGGGGAAAGCAGTAAGACCAGAAATCTCAGAGATTACCAATGCTTGGGTTTTGTGCCAGGTTGCACAGCTATATTCCACTCTACCAAATTTCAGTTTTCAATAATAAATGATAATTTTCCTGAAAGAGGAAGAGAAAAAGACAAGCAAGGTTTAGGGAGACAGTTTCTATACTTGGAAGCCTTTGTTCTTTATAGGTAAGAACATGTGAATCAAAATTGGCTCATGTAGCAACAAACTATATATACTGAGTATATACATGGGTATAGCCACCCTCCTTTTGATGCAGCCTAAGGTTTCATGTACCTCAGATCCTGTAGAGAGTGCTTTATTAATTAATTAATTTTTTAATGTTGTATTTATTTTTATTGTGTGTGTATGTTTTACCTGCATATATATATATATATATATATATATATATATATATATATATATATATATATGTCAGTGCACCACATGCATTCAGTACCGTCAAAGCCAAAAGAGGGCATCAGATCCTTCACAGCTGGAGCTACAGACAGTTGTGAGCCATCATTGTGGTGCAGGGAACCTGCACAAAGCAGCAAATGCTCTTTACCACGGAACATTTTGTTTTAAAGCATTTGACAAGAAGTTTGTATATATTCAGCATGAAGATTTGATGCACATACGTATTATACTACCATCCTCCAACTGGTTACCATTTCTGGTGTTACCTATAATTATTATTTTGTCTGCCTGTCTGCATGGCTAGAATATTTAAGTTAACGGACTAGCATGGTTAGACTTAGGAATGGTTTAGACTTAAGAATGGTTAAGTCTGCCGGGCGGTGGTGGCGCACGCCTTTAATCCCAGCACTCGGGAGGCAGAGGCAGGCGGATCTCTGTGAGTTCGAGGCCAGCCTGGTCTACAGAGCTAGTTCCAGGACAGGAACCAAAAAGCTACAGAGAAACCCTGTCTCGAAAGTAAAAAAAAAAAAAATGGTTAAGTCTGCCCTTTTATCAAATTTCAAGCAAGCGGTACGTTAGTAATCATTGTGATTACCATGGCATACATTAATCACACCCTCAGACTCATAAAGTTTTATTCTTCAAGCACTTCCCAGTGTTCCTTGCATTGTAGGTCCTGGGAGCCACCACTCCACTCTCTGCCTTTCAGAGTCAACACAGAAAGGAGATCATGCAGTATTTGTCTTCCCATGTCTGACTGATCTCATTCAGCAATATTGCTGTCTGTCTTTGTTCCCGGTGTCACAAAGGGAAGGGCTTCTTTCCTTTCGATGCTGAGTCATGCTCCACTGTACTGTATTTTCTTCCAAGTTCTTTTGTTCATTGCCACTTAGCGTCTGTATCCTGGGTATTGTGAGTGGTACAGCAATGGACCTGGGTGGGGGCAGAGCTGCTTCAACGTAAACACAGAAGTGTGATTGCTGGCCCATACACGAGTGCTGTTTTTAATCATTCAGGGCACTGCCATCCTGCTCTCTGTAACGGTTTGCCTTCTGACATTCCCACTGACATTTCTACTTGTTGCTTTAAGGCAGGTGTTGCCACTCTGGCTTTTAAGAGGTGGTTAAATTACCAGCTGGGCTTGCCATAGTTGGTAATGGCCCTTCATTACATACATGGACCTCCCAAGAACTGGTGAATTTAAGGTTTTAAGAGAAATAAAAAGTGACAGACATGTTGCTTCCCAAGACAGCACAAATTTTTTTTATAAGTCGCTCCCATATTCTAAAAATTGTAAATTCTAAAGGACATGTTGGGCTTTTCCAGTCAATGTTCTCACCCTGAATATTTTCACTCTTTTTTCCCCCAGAAGTTTCTTTTCTTAGTTTTACCTTCGCCCCCTCACTATCCCCAAAGCTCTGCTCAAATGACAAATATCATGATGTAGGATTCCCCCTGTATGCTGTGGATATGCTGTATTACCATTGGTTGATAAAGAAGCTGCTTCAACCTATGGCAGGCAGAATATAGCAAGGCAGGAAATCCAAGCAGATATAGGAGCAAAGGGCTGGGTGGGGCTTCTGTAAGCAGAGGAATGCCGTGGGTTGCCCGCTAACTGCTAGAAGCAAGACGAGAGCCACAGGCAGATATTTTTTTTTTTTCCTCAGAAGTTCCATCCCTGCTGATTAATCTCGGAGTCCTACCATTCTCGTTTGTAGTACTTCACTGCGACCACCCTCGGGAGCTAAATCATTCTTCTTCTATCTTATTATCTTAGTCTCTTCCTAAATTTTCAAATTATGTGAGAAATACAATCTCCTATTAAAACTGGAATAATACAGGGCCTGCCATTTATAGAAAGCTAAGCTACCGTGGCTGGGAGAGGCTCGAAGTGCCTCGCGTTTCATTTAGTCCCTAGTGTGACTTGCTCTAATAGTGGTGTCATTTTACAGATGAGAACGCAGAAAGATGAGATAGTGAGTAACTCCCCTCTGGCTAGATAGATATTATAAGACAGGCAGGGAATCAAAACCCCAGCGTGAACCCAGGGCCTGAGCTCTGAAACACCCTGTAATTGTAGTCTGGTTGACTCCCATCCCCAAACCATGGAAGTAACCACAGTCGTTTTAGTACGGGCCACACTTTCCCAAATGTATAACACCCTGTTACCTGAGTCTACTGCTCCAGCCATTTCTGTGGTCCAAAAAGAAGCAGGCAACCTCATTTTTTCCTGAAAGAATTACATTTCATTATAGCTTTTTTTCTGCTTATCTTAAATAGTTACCCATAACACAAAGCTTTTATATACCATCCACTTGTGTTTATTGTGCGTATACTTTAAAAGATGATATTCTATAAATCTTCTGTAGATCTTTAAATCGGTTTGCTAAGACGAAGGAAATTCTGTGCACATCCTTGTAATACCCTGCAAACAGTTGGTTGAACTAGAAAGCTCATACTAACGACTGTGGCAGGGGTTGGGATGGAGGAAGAAGGGAAAAAGAGGGGATGTTACAGCCCCAGATTCGGTGACTTCTTGTGCTTCAACCCTGCTGTAATGTTTGGAAGACGAAGACCACAGACCCAGAAACCCCCAGGTCCATACTCAGCTGGTATCACTGGCTGGGAGTGTGCTTGTTTTATTTAGAAATGCAGAGATCAGGAAAAATACTGCTCTTATCTCTCCATGGGATAGGATTTCCGGGCGGGAAAGATCAAATTAAATACAAAAGCAGCCCGCAAGCACAGTTACTTTTAGGGTTGTTCTTACCTTTGCACTTGTTAGTGGTACTAGATATTGGAAGGTGTGTTTTGTAGGGTCCTGGGGATAAAAACCACTCTAAGAAATTGTTTTGTGGGGACGACGTGAGGAGACAAAGATGAAGAGGTCTGACATGTGGACGCCCCAGGTGCTGGTGAAATTTAGATGCCTTCTGCTTCACACCATGCCTTGGTGTCGCGATCCTCTAACGCTCTTTTCAAAGTTCTGCATTTCCTTAATACAAATTCTATTCATGGGCGAGAAGCTTGGCAAGCCTCCTCACAAAGTCAGCACATGATTTACTTTTGAAGTACACAGTTACAGACCTCAGAACTTAAGAAGGTTCTTCTTGTGTGTGAGCACATGCATGAGTGTGTTTGTGATTGTGTGCATAAGTGTGTGAGAGTGTGCACAAGCATCTGTGTGCATGTATGAGTGTGTTTGTGAGTGTGTACATAAGTGTGTGAGAGTGTGCATGAGCATCTGTGTGCATGTATGAGTGTGTTTGTGATTGTGTGCATAAGTGTGTGTGAGTGTGCATGAGCGTGTGTGTGCATGTATGAGTGTGTTTGTGATTGTGTGCATAAGTGTGTGTGAGTGTGCATGAGCGTGTGTGTGCATGTATGAGTGTGTTTGTGATTGTGTGCATAAGTGTGTGAGTGTGTGCACGAGCATCTGTGTGCATGTATGAGTGTGTTTGTGAGTGTGTGCATAAGTGTGTGTGTGAGTGTGCACGAGCATCTGTGTGTATGTATGTGTTTGTGATTGTGTGCATAAGTGTGTGAGTGTGTGCACAAGCATCTGTGTGCATGTATGAGTGTGTTTGTGATTGTGTGCATAAGTGTGTGAGTGTGCATGAGCGTGTGTGTGCATGTATGAGTGTGTTTGTGAGTGTGTGCATAAGTGTGTGTGTGAGTGTGCACGAGCATGTGTGTGCATGGATGAGTATGTTTGTGATTGTGTGCATAAGTGTGTGTGTGAGTGTGCATGAGCGTGTGTGTGCATGGATGAGTGTGTTTGTGATTGTGTGCATAAGTGTGTGAGTGTGTGCACAAGCATGTGTGTGCATGTATGAGTGTGTTTGTGATTGTGTGCATAAGTGTGTGTGTGAGTGTGCACGAGCGTGTGTGTGCATGTATGAGTGTGTTTGTGATTTTGTGCATAAGTGTGTGTGTGTGAGTGTGCACGAGCGTGTGTGTGCATGTATGAGTGTGTTTGTGATTGTGTGCATAAGTGTGTGTGTGAGTGTGCATGAGCATGTGTGTGCAGGCACGAGTGTGTGTGTTCACACTGCTCCCTCCCAGAACCAGTCACTGAAGTCTGCACTGGAAGCTTCCCCTTTGTGTTTCCGTCTGCCCAATGTCACTTTCCGCTGGCAGTCTGAGCTTCAGCAGAGGCTGGCTTTTCACCCATGAACACAAACGCATGAACAGGAATGTCATGTACTG
Source organism: Microtus oregoni (assembly GCF_018167655.1). Lineage (NCBI taxonomy): Eukaryota > Metazoa > Chordata > Mammalia > Rodentia > Cricetidae > Microtus > Microtus oregoni. The sequence continues at coordinate 13,148,825 of NW_024543069.1, read as the reverse complement.
CTTTGTGTGAATTACAACAAACCCAAATGCTATTCTGTCGAATTAAAGACACAGGTGGCTCTTTAAATATAGCAACCAAACTTCCAGAGATGAGAAGAGTTCAAAAAGCAACAGCTAAAGAATGCAGATGCTTCCACACAGACAGCCACTGTCCCCAGAAGATTCTCTAGATTAGTCACCAAGACCTCAGAAAAAAAGAAGAAAAGAAACGTGTTTGTCATTCCTGCAACTCTGTAACTTTTATCCAGCTGTCCAGTGGGTATTACGTCACTTTCACATGGCACAGCATGGCCATGTGAAATACAGTAGGATTCCTTTTGGACTGTCAGGATGGGTCACTCCATGTGAGTCAATGGTTACAATGGTAGTTCCTCATATCTGCAGGCCCCTCCTGATCTTGCACGATATGTTCTGAAATGTCCAAATGACCACAGGCAAACTCATCTCTGATGCTGCTGTGACTGTTACATGTTACATGGAGTTACCTCACACACAATGTACCCACCTCAAAAGGGTTGGGTTTTTTTGGTTTTTTTGGTTTTTTTTTTGTTTTTGTTTTTTTGTTTTTGATTTTCAAGACAGCATTTCACTATATATCTCTGGCTGACCTGGAATTCACCATGTAGACCAAGCTGGCACTGAACTCAGAGATCTATCTGGCTGCTTCCTCCTGGGTGCTGGGATCTCAAAGCATGTATGAAAGGGTGACATTGAAATTTGCAACTCCATTGTGGAGGCAAGAGACCCACACCTTGCTAACTACATCGACTGCTTGTCTCTTAGGAGGAGGAGAGGGAAGAAGACCTTTGCTTTTTTCCCCCTTGCAATCTTCTTTTAATCTCAAAATCCTGTCCTTCACCTAAGAAACCCATGTTTTTAAGCAACATGTTAAAAGGTTCTGAAGTTGGTAACCTGAGAAGAAGCTGTGGCGCTCTGAAGAACACTGGCTGACGTAATCAAGTCCAGCTCCTTAGCATGGCGTTGCTGGGGTTTGCAGCCCCCTCCTCCCCCGCTCCACAGTTCTTCCCTGTATTCACACCCAATCTCAACTCCTTGCATTTGTATTTGGCTAAAACCTAACAGATCAAACACATAGAGTTCCAGCAAAATTTACTGACTTCAGTGGCTGATTGTCACTTAGGAAAGCCAGTGAAGAGCCGCATGTCTGGTGATGACCCTGTCCTCCCACCTGGCACTCTGTATTCCCATTATCTTCTCCCTCTCCCCAGTCACTTCCAAGTCTTTTCTTCCTACCTGCTGAGGAACGCCTTTATCATCATTCTCCACAGAAAACTCAACTTGCCTCCTAGTTAGAGTTTTGCCTAATTTCCAAGCCACCTCTTTCTTAGCTAGCCATGTGTGTCTTCTTAACCAATCTTAGGACACCCCACCACATTCTATCTTAAAAGTTATAAGAGCACAGTCGCATACAGCACTTGCTATGCTAGGTATTATTTTAAGCAGCACTTCATATAAATTCGCTCACTTGAGCCTCATGCCAACCTTTGGAACTGTCACTGTTACTCCCCACTTCACCGATGAAGGCGTAAACCTCAGGGGAGTTACTTAGCCATTCACACCATTGTTAAGGAGTTAATCAAATGCAGACCTACTCTCAATCCAGCTGGAGGCCATGCTCCGGCTCCTCTATATAGTTTCTTGATAGTTACTTATAGGTTTGGGTGTAGTGTGTCTTCTCTCTTGGCAGTCTGTGGCTCTTGGCACATAGAAAGTATTCTCGAAGTGCTTGAGGGGTGAAATAACCTAAATGGGATTTTTTTGGGGGGTGTCACCTTCTAAATTTGGAGAGCCATTGGAGATACATCTTGTGTTTTTTCTGAGAGGGGAATTTCTGCCGGTAGGAAAGGATAATACATGGATTTCTTCTAGAAGTCAGACCGTTCCCTCATACCTAAGTGCTTTTCTTTTTAGTTTGTTTTCTTCAGACATGTTCACACTTATATTTTAAACACTGGAAATGGAAAGATCACTTGCAAATGCCAACTGGGAAGAATGTTTATTTTAAACAATGCCATTCCGGTGTACCAGCTGCGGTTGCTATGCTTGCCGGTCGGTTGCTAGGAGTACCAAGGAGAGTTAAGCTTGTGATGTCAGGATGACAAGTTGCTTCAACCCAACATCCCATCCGCTGATGATTCTCTGGGATGAAGAATCTTTAGCCCTCTACCATGATAACAGCTTGATTTTTAACTTACAGAAATAATTCATACCACAGAATGATTAAATTAAAATCTAGTTGTGTTCTAAGGCTGGGAGGAAATTTGGCACTTTACAAGACACCTGTGAGTTTCAGATTCAGAGTTTAGGACAAAGGGTTTTGGGTTTTGTTTTCTCCTCAAGGAATAGTTAAATAATTCTAGGGGATTAATATCCATGTTTCATATATTCTACAAGTCTCTTAGTTGTTACATTTTACTGATACTTCTGAAAATTGACTTTCATAAATGATGAGAGACTGATGTCTTCATGATTGTGTCTAGCCTCCCTCCCCCACAAAGGCTAATTCACACAGCTTTCATGTCATTTTCAGTAGCCACACACCTATAAAGGAACAAGCCTTGCTCTTCACATAAATACACAAATAAATTTGCCTCTTGTGAAGTAACAAAAAAGTGTTTTATTAAATACTGATTTCAATGGAATTTTAATTACTTTGAATTTGTGATTCCATTTCCTTCTTTCTGATTCCCCTAGACACATTTTTAGCTACTCCAGATGCATATGTTATAATTTATCTATATTCTCCGGTTTTATTTGGCTATATCACCTACTGTCTTAGAAGACTAACCCTTAGAAAATTAACACTGGCTTAATTAAGACCTTATTAACACACACACACACACACACACACACACACACACACACACACTACAGTCTCATAAGGCTTGAAGTAAGTTTATAGTTCTGCATTGGGCAGCATCTATGGCTATCCTGGGTATATATAGCGTGTTGGCCACAGACTGGATGTATCTGTCACCATCCTTCATATTCTCCAGAAACCATGTCTCATCACTAAGAAGTTCTCTGAGTTTCTTCTTATAACATGAAAGCATATTTAAGACTCCCTTTTCTTAAAAAACAATAAAGTTTGAATAGTATCAAATGCATTCTTTATACTGGTCGCTTGAGAATATAGTGCCTTATTTAATCTCCATCCCAATTGTATGTGGTAGTTATTATTGTTTCCATTTTGGGGCGGATCAGAAAATTGAGATGTAGGAAAGTGAGTGGGATAAAGTAAGCAGCAAATGTCAGTGTCAGGATTGAAATTGGCAGGGTCTAAGGCAAAGATGTGAAAGATACTTCCACCTCCATGGGATTTGCTATGTGAATTGTTTCTGCCAGAATTGTTAAAATGAGCCTTTATGTTGAATACAGCAGCTTCTCACCCAACCAGAGGACACGTGGCCAGGCTAATGTCAGTGACTTCTGCTTGCTACATGACTAGCACAAATCACCACCCATAGCAACCTTTCCCATAGGGTGGATGAAAATAACCCCTGTACAGGAATAGCCATCAGTGGTGTGGTCGTGAATGCTAGTAGCTGCTATCTGAATGAAAGTTCTTGGTGAGTACTGTTGGCTAATTGTGTGGTATAAACACTGTCCTCATGAGGCCTGTCTAAGCACCTCCAGGACACTATTACAGTGACTATGATGGGTCTTCTTGGTTGTAAAGTTGACTACATCTGGAATTAACTAAACCCAAATGAAAAGTCGCAACTATAAGGAACTTTTTTCTTAGTTAAATCATTTTCATTTTAAGTGGGAATACTCACTTCTAATACAGATGTTTGAAGTGGGAAGATCCACTTTGAATCTGGACCACACCTTCTGCTGCAGCATATACAAGGGATTTGGAAGAAGGAACTTCTTGTTCTTTGCCTGCTTGCTCTCACTTTGACTGGTAAATTTGTTCCTTCACTGATGTTAGAGCCTACTTCCTCAGGATTCTGCATATTCTAAAGACCAGCTGAGACATCCAGCCTCATGGACTGAACAACTACTGGATTCTTGGACCTTCCACTTATAGTCAGCCTTTGTTGCATTAGCTGGACCACAGCTTATAATCCTTTTCTTTATTTATAAAGATATTTAGTCTGTAAGTTCTGATCTTCTAGAAAACTCTGGCTCATATAACCACTACTGAACCCTTACCAACTGCTGCACACCATTCAAAGTACATATTACAGCTGCTAACAGCACATTCCTACATATTTCACAGAGGAGCAATTAGAGATTCATTAAATTGTATTGGACATCTAAACCTGCTAACTTCCTTCCTGAAAAAATTACAAATACCTCACCATGCTAACCTTTGGATTTCTAATAATTCAGAGGGAAATATTTTAAGTTTTATTAAGATATAACTCATGGGAAAATAGGAATCAGATAATCTGTATTAACATTCAAACTCTTCTATTAATATTTTCAATTGAAAAATTTGTCCCATAAATTATTACTTATAAATTTATGAATTATTGTGGCAACTCCTTCTGCCAATAGCCTTTAAGATACCAGCCCACTTGGGTGTGGTCTCTTGCACTATAAATGCAGATGTAAAGCCTGCATAGCCTTTCTTGGCTGCTAGATTCAGTTCCTGTTATCCACTCATATAGAGTACTCTTGATCTGTGAATCTATCCCCTAAATAAAGAACCCTCTATTGTACTTCATTCTGAGCTAGTGTGGTGCTACTTTATTGTAGTCACCTACAATGAATAATGTTTTAGGCCAAAAAAGCAAGCTTCTTTATCTCCCCTCTCTCCCCTCTCTCTCTTCCTCTCTAACTGTTGCCAACCATTCTCCTCTTCTTCCCACATTTTTCTGTGTAATTTTTAATGTTTGATCTAGCTTGTGATTCTACTTGTCATCACAACTCAAGACTATATTAATAAAATATGACTTCTCCTAAGTTACACACATGAGAAGAGAGAGAAAGAGAGAGAGAGAGAGAGAGAGAGAGAGAGAGGAAGTGAAGGAGGGAGGGTGAGTTTAATCACAATTATTCCAATCATTTCATGTCACATCATATCCAACACATAGAGCCCAATTAGAACAAATTTGAAGCCAAGTGCAAGACCATAAGAGGAGTTTGTCATGATGTGCTGAATTCTCATTATCTTTTGTGGCATTATCAATTTGGATATAATACTTTTAGCTGCTTTTTTCCTGTATAGATCAGAATAACTTTCTATTAACTAGTAGGATAGTGTAATTTTTATTTTCAGAATTTTCAGTATAAATATCCAGAGAACAAAAGGTAAATTGTCCATTTGATTGGTTGGAATATGAATACTTAGATAATTTTATTTACCTCAGTATAATTACATATCAGAAAGGATAGATTTGATATTCTGATGGGTTTGTAAACCCAGCATAGCTGTGTGCTCAGCATACAACAGGAACACATAGGTAATGCTGAAATAATGTACTATAATTCTTACCCTTTTACTAAAAGTGTTATAAAAATTCTATAAGATATATGGGTACATATAAATAATTAAATGTCTTATGGTTTTATCTCTTGCTAAAGCAAAGAATACAACTTTGGGGGAACTTATCTTTAGCAACAAATTATACACAAAGAAGAAGAAAACAGAGTTATGTAAAAAATATTGATTGCAGCGCTAACTGTATAGGAAGAGCAATGAGATGTACATAAATATGCCGGGAGAGTGGATCCATTAAATTAAATAATTCTTTCAAGTGACATTTAGTCATCCAGTAATAGAGATGAGAAGCTGATCTAACAAGATGTAAAGGCAAAGGCAGGGTATATCATATCAGGTAGGACAAGAGCTAGAACGGCCAATGGTATAGTGGACATTGTATTCAAACCTTCCAGAACCCAGTCTTGGGATCTTTTAATTTGTCAGACAACCTATGGCAATTGCTAAGCTTTTTTAGAGTTTAATTCCCTTCTTCATATGGAAACAACATTCTTGGTTGTAAATGGAGACTTCTCCATCTCGCCAATCCAGTCTGGTTTTTCTCTGTCTACCAGTCCCTTCAGTTGCTTATAAGATAACCACTCAGAGGCTTAATATTAATTGTAATTGTTTGGTCAACTACTTGGGCATATTGCTGACCAGCTCTCACAATTAAATTAACTCATTTCTACTAATCTGTGTATTGCTACATGGCCGTGACTTACCAGTGATGTCCTGGCATGTTACTCCTTTAACAGTTACTCCCAGACTCTGCCTTCTTTTTCTCTGCATCTTTGTTTGCATTTCCCACCTGGCTCTATTCTGCCTGGTCATTGACCGAAACAGTTATATTCATCAACCATCAACCAATGAGAGAAACACACATTCACAGCATACAGAAGGACCTCCTACATCCTACATCACTTGGGTTTTTTGATGTTGTTGCTGTTGTTTATTTTTGTGGGAATTTAATAAACAAGTATTTAGAGGGCCACAAACAAAGCATAGTACATTGATTTGCTACATACACACAAAATAGGGACCGACAGGGAAAACTGATAAGAAAAACATAATGCTTTGGGGTGGAAGATTTGAGGGTTAAATAATTTTGTATTATATAACACATAAGCAATAGGTAGAAACAAGCAGAAAGAAAGATACCTTAAAAGTGTACTATGAATTAGGCTTGTCTCAAATTTAGGTGTAATCAGTTCAAACAGGTGCAATCAGCCATTAGAGCACCACCATGATTGCAATGGCAGCCACATGTCTGTCAGACTGATGCCTCTGCTTCCTGCTGCTTCCAGACTCCGGAAATTCTGCAGCCATTTTTCGGTTTGTCCAGTTTTCACTTCACAGCTGTGGCATTATACTGATTTGTATGATCAAGTTGTGAATGGAGTTACATAATCTAGTAATGGTGATGAACCTTGGGGTTCCCACTCACACAAGGAGGGTGCCTTTCCCTTTGAGCAGGGCGTCCTAGTCCTCTCAGGTTACTAGACCATACTCAACTATTTTTCTTCCTCTTTGTCTAATTTTCTTCCACAGGACTAAAATGGGTACAGATGAAGCAAAGGTGCCAATGCCATTATCCCTTGATCTGAAAGTGATTAATAATGTTTTCAACACCTAACCCATAGATCCAATAAATATAATTTGGCTGAACACCTCACAAAGTCCACGGTGAAATGTTTGTGTCACAACTTAACTGAAAGCAAAATCACAGGTTGCTTAATATATCTGACGCCATCATGACAGAGTTCCAGGTAGAAAAAAATCAATAATAATTATCTTGACATAAATTATTTTCATTCTGCAGGGCCTAAAACTCAGAGAAGTTTTTATGAGTTTTCAGCTCAAGAAGATATAAAATCCAGAGTTAAACACAAGCCCAAGGCTTGTTACTACCTGTTCAAATGTGAAAGCTGGTTCTTTAGGCATTGAAAAGCCTGCTTTGCTTCCTCTTATTAGTGGGGACATTTAATTAAACCAAGATTGTCTTTGTGCCTGACCAGGGCATCTACTGATGAGAATAAAATTGATGGGAGAGGAATCATTAATAGCAGGAGATACATGGGAATGAGAAATAAGAGAACCATAGTCAAACTGAAGAATATTGCCATTGTATATTATGTGTGACATTTACTACTGTGTCTAATAATGCATTCCTTACTCTCCAGCGGCCATGCTATTTCATTATTTTAAGTTTTGGAAGCTTTTGTTTTTAAAACAGAACAAAAAAAATTATCAGCCCACCGTTCCTTATAAGAGTGCATGTTTAATTGTTCTCCCCTGTTCACTGTATTTGAGCATTGCCATTCAGCCAGGGGAACACTGACAAAACCATATAAATAGCCGTGCCTCACTTTTTCAAGGTATTTAAAATTCTATTGTTGTCTCCTTAAGCCACAGAGGGTGGGTTATTTTTCATGGACAGACAGTGCATTCTTCTCCTGGGGTTTTTATGGACAGACTGTATGAAATGATAACACAATGAATGGGGGACCAGCTCTACTATATCAAGGACTTAAATCAGCTATTTCAGACAGAAACTCAATGTAGTAGGACACGTTTCAAATAGGTCTGCAGGTACAAGCTTTAACACAAAATTCCAGCGTGTTTTGTGATTAATTCTCATGAACGGTTAGTGGCATTTTGACACTAAATTTGAGCTAAGGTGAGGGAGATTTCAATAATGTAGGGTCAGGTGGTGACCTGAATAAAATCAATCACATTTGCATGTCAGAATTAAAATAGATTGTGATCTCTCTTCCGAAGGGCAGGGATTTGGATTGCTGGGGAAGTAGAGGAAAGGTGAACTCGCTGCTTATGTATTCATAACATGCGATGATAGTCACGATTCTATAATCACAAAGCTCGCTCCCATTTCCACACTGTCTTTTCCTGAAAGGGAAGGGCCTTTGCGGTCATTGTTTAAGAAGAAGCCATTTTTAACCCTGCTACTGACAAAGGTTTGATCTCCAAAATATATAAAGAACTCAAGAAACTAGACCGTAAAAGGCTAATCAACCCACTTATAAAGTGGGGCACTGATCTGAACAGAGAATTCTCAACAGAAGAACTTCAAATGGCCAAAAGACACTTAAGGTCATGCTCAACTTCCTTAGCAATCAGGGAAATGCAAATCAAGACAACTTTAAGATACCACCTTACACCTGTCAGAATGGCGAAAATAAAAAACACCAATGATAGCCTTTGCTGGAGAGGTTGTGGAGAAAGGGGTACACTCACCCATTGCTGGTGGGAATGCAAACTTGTGCAACCACTCTGGAAAGCAGTGTTTCGGTTTCTCAGGAAATTCGGGATCAACCTACCCCTGGATCCAGCAATACCACTCTTGGGAATATACCCAAGAGAGGCCCTATCATACAACAAAAGTATATGCTCAACTATGTTCATGGCAGCATTGTTTGTAATAGCCAGAACCTGGAAACAACCTAGATGCCCTTCAACGGAAGAATGGATGAAGAAAGTATGGAATATATACATATTAGAGTATTACTCAGCAGTAAAAAACAAGGACTTCTTGAATTTTGCATACAAATGGATGGAAATAGAAAACACTATCCTGAGTGAGGTAAGCCAGACCCAAAAAGAGGAACATGGGATGTACTCACTCATATTTGGTTTCTAGCCATAAATAAAGGACATTGAGCTTATAATTCATGTTCCTAGAGAAGCTAAATAAGAAGGTGAATCCAAAGACAAACACATAGGCATCCTCAGGAATAGTAACCTTCATCAGGCGATGAAAGGAGACAGAGACAGAGACCCACACGGGAGCACCGGACAGAAATCTCAAGGTCCAAATCAGGAGCAGAAGGAGACGGAGCACGAGCAAGGAACTCAGGACCACGAGGGGTGCACCCACACACTAAGACAATGGGGATGTTCTATTGGGATCTCACCAAGGCCAGCTGGCCTAGGTCTGAAAAAACATGGGATAAATCCGGACTAGCTGAACATAGCGGACAATGAGGAATACTGAGAATTCAAGAACAATTGCAGTGGGTTTTTGATCCTACTGCACGTACTGGCTTTGTGGGAGCCTAGGCAGTTTGGATGCTCACCTTACGAGACCTGGATAGAGGTGGGCAGTCCTTGGGCTTCCCACAGGTCAGGGAACCCTGATTGCTCTTCGAGCAGATGAGGGAGGGGGAATTGATCGGGGGAGGGGGAGGGAAATGGGAAGCGGTTGTGGGGACGAGGCAGAAATCCTTAATAAATAAATAAATTTAAAAAAAAAATAAATAAATATAACTTATAAGGAAAAAAAAAAAGAAGAAGCCATTTTTAAGGTTAATTTCTGATTAACCCTGACATCATCATTATCATTAGAGTTTCCATTTTATTGTTACATATTAAAACATGTTTTGGAAATAAAAAAATAGTTAAAATTAAAGTGTCTTCTTCAAATTGTCTCTACGGAGTGTGAAGAAATGTCTATTTGCAATTAATGGTGCATAAAATAAGAATTACTCCCTGTTTGCCAATAACATATTTTTTTTATCAGTTTGAAATTCCTTTAAATGAAAAAATTCACATGGAACTAATTTTTATACATAGCCTTTAATGCAAGCCTAAGTTTACGGATAAACAGGTGATGCATTTCTCTTTTCATTTGCGTTTCTCATGAGAATTCTAAGCCCACGGGTAGATTCTCTTTATCCCAAACCATTATGTCATATTTTTAAAATTATTATTATTTGATAGCTGAATTTATCACCCCATGATAATAATTATAATGTACCATACAATCTCCATACAGTAGAACAATTTTTAAGCCATTGAAAGAATTTCAATGTGATATCCTATGAGTCCATCATTTGGTCTTCTTATAATCATTACAGTTGCTATACTTATAAAGAAATTGTATGCATGTAATATCTTGGACAGATAACATATTTTGGTTATCTAAAAATAACAGAAGAAACATACAACCACATACAAAAAATATTCTTTGTTACAGATCTATCTTAATCATTCTATATTATTATTATTATTATTATTATTTTGGTTTTTTGAGACTGGGTTTCTCTACATAGCTTTGGAGTCTGTCCTGGACCTAGCTCTTGTAGATCAGGCCAGCCTCGAACTCATAGAGATCCACCTGCTACTATCTCTCGAGTGCTGGGATTAAAGATATGCGCCACCACCGTCCAACTTTTTTCAATCATTCTTTAGTCTATATATCTCATCCACTCCCAAGGAAAAGACAACAGGATTTCTTAGGATTAGAATAACCATACAATTTAATATATAACATTTGAGAGTGAAAGGTTCTCACTAGTCATGATCTTGGGGCATCCGACAACCTCATTTGTCAAGAGCTCAAGTACAATAAAGTGATAACGGATAAGAAGTCAAAAGGTCAAGAAAGGGACAAGCACACCAAAGCATGTCTCCCTGCCTTTGATCTATCTGCATACAATAAGCATCACTTAGCAGCTTGAGAGATGGGATGGTCCTATCTATATCACTGTTCCCTTAATCATAAAGGAAACTGTTATTCATGGTAGGCCACCAATTATAATAAAGACCTCTCCAACTTCAGTGGCATGAGACACAAAGTCCAGGAGTGATAACTGAATTCAGGACTCCTGTTTGCAAGTGAAGTCTGACGATTCTCCCAGGAGGCAGATTTAAAATGGGGTTTGGGGCAACACATAGCAAGATCTGTCACTCCTCGCCAGTGAGGTCACCAAGCACGTGTTTCATCTCCCTCCTATCCTTACAATAAGGAAATCTGAGTGTGTGCACCGCTTCACCTGTGACCCTCTGGTGCTCTACTGACCTGTGGGCTAGAAAAGCAAATTATCCTTTCCTTAGTCCCCGCTATACTTTCAGTGAAACGGGAAAACATCATGGTTGACATCGTTTGTCCAGAAAAGCAGACATTCAATATTCAGGTAGAACATTTTTTTTCTTCCCTTTGCTCTCACAGAACCTTGCGTTATTCTTTTGCCTCGGTGGCAAATGTCATCTTCTTTCTTTGGCTCTTACTCCTCCTGAGAAATTGCCAATGTATTTGTGTCATATAAGGAATGCAGTAATCTCTTGGCTCTTTTCTAGTTCAGATTAACAACTTTAAAGTCACTTAGCAAAATCCTCTGCCGTCCTTATTATTAAAAGCACATAATAGAGTTAGCAAAAAGAGGAGCCTCTTTATCAGTGATTATGAGGATTATGGAAGAAGATTTATGAGCCCAAACAGAGTTGAGAAAATTATTTCCAAAGCAAGATACGCAGTGTAGAAGGGCACCGTGCGTGAACAGAATCGCTTGCTTTTGAATTCTTGCTACATCTCACAAAACATGGATGCATGGTGTATTAGTCTGTCATTATGTTTGTTTACTTCTTGGGTAGCAGAGTGACATTCACAAAGGCCACTGTGGTAAATAACTAGGAAAATATGAGTTGGATAGTATCTACAGAATTATTTTCCGACTCAGGAATAAGAATAGCAGAATTTTTAGAACTGTTGTTTCAATTTTAATTCAGAAAAAAATTTAGATTTAGAAGATTTGTAAGTCTAGGACAGAGAGTTCCTATGCCCTGAACTTTATTTTTCTTAGCACTCCCAACAAAACCACAGCTCTAGCAAAGAAAACGTTTCAGTTGATATAATGGCACCAGCAAGCCTGGTGGGTCTCATTCTGTCGTCTGCTTTCTCCTTCTGCATCTGGCCCAGGGTCCTAGTTGTACTGCCTTAGCTGCTGCCTGCATTCCCACTAATCTGTAACTGTTCTCGGTCATTCCCTAGTCTTCCATCACCTTGCCATCTTTGAAGAACACTGCTTAGCATTTTAAAGATGCCCCATAATTTTGAAGCGTCTGCTGTTTTATTGGAGTCACATTGAAGACGTGGCTTGGGATGAAGAACAACCTGCAATATAACTTCTGTCTAGTTGCATCTCAGGAGGGGTCACCTGGACCAGCAGTAAGATGTTGTCATTGGTGAAGAGCTTCTACCCTGTCTAGCTTGTAAGATCAACCCCATGGCTTTCATCCTTGTAATTAACAGATATTTTGAGAGGGAAAGTTCAGTCCAACACTTGCATCTTGTCTTCCTTTGTAGATACTTGGTTCTTCCTAGATTGTGGGTCATTGGTTGACCTTCCTTTGTAGGTAACAGAAAATCTGGAAAGCAGCTGCTTTCTCTGTAATGTTGTTATGTTTGTTTGCAACAAGTCCTGTTTCTACTACTCAGAGGGAGGCAGAAATTCAGTATTTGGAGTTCAAATGTATTCTAGTCACATCAGCTGTTATACTGAGTTGTTCTAGTGGTCAGTGCTCTATGATTCCATTCTAGATGTCACTATTGGCCAAATCACATCGTTCTATTTCTTCTTCCAGTGGCTTCCTTTGGAACAGGTCTGTCGTTGACTTTTAGCTAGTGAGATATGAGGTGAAGTTATGAGGTCATACCCTCTAAAGGAAAAATAATTAGAGAACAATTCATCTTCATAACTTCCATAGTTGTCGTTCTGGTCAACCCTGTGACCCAAATATAAACTGTTGCAAAAACACATGAAATAGTTAATAAGCAGAAACAATACTGTTTCTTCCTGCTGTACTTAAAAGTAGAAGACAAACACAAAAGCTATGTATGTTAAATGAGTGAGTTCTTTCTTATCCATGCTTCTCATCTGTTTAGTGTGTGTGTGTGTGTGTGTGTGTGTGTGTGTGCTCACCAATGTTCTTAAAGATTTGAATTGTTTTGTAGAACAGAATCTGCTTAAACCTATAACCTGTGAAAAACTAAACAAGCCAGCCAGTGGCACAAGCATACAAATACTCAATGAAAGAAAGGGTACCCATCAAACTACTGGTTTCAGCTGGGCTCACCTCTTATGTGAAGGGTCAGTCTGAATAATATCCATATTTGATTTTGCATTTTTTAAAAAAAATCCAGATATTATTCATAGTCCATGTCAAGCCCCAAATCCATGTCAGAGATGAAGAGGGCTCACTGACAGTGATGTCACCACCTAGAAGCCCTAGAAAGACCCTAATGCTAGTGTATTTTTGGACCACATATAAACGTAGTTTGGTGACAGGAGGTGCAGAACATTTTCTGGAGAAAAGTAGTAATTTTTCTGCTGTTTTGAACTCAAACCAATGAGCAGTAGTCAAGGTCACCATGACAAACACTGAGACACAAAAACCCCAGCTGCTTGATTGGAGAAGGAAGCGCCAAACAGGAGACAACTGTTTGGACTTAAAAACTTGGGAAAAGCAAACACAACAGAACCCTGATGTAAACCATTTTTTTCTCGCTGTTTTAAATGCCCACACAAGTCTGCACACTTCCTGAAGGTGTGATCTTAAGACCATGCACTGCAGCCAAAAATGGGGTCAGATCATTTGCCCAGTACATTGAAGCCCCATTAAAACGTCAACAGTTAACAACTTTTTCTGTGCATGGATGTTAATATTTAAAGCCTAGTTGAGCAAGCAGATACTTTCTCTAACATTAAGGCTCAATTCTATTTGATTTACAATTTGCGACTCTTTTTTTTTCTTTTATAAAGAAGCACCCCTCCCCCCCCCCCATCCACATGCTGTTTTCTACTTCCCAGGCATAATTAGTGATAAAGAGCCTTGTCTTGGGGTCTTTTATACTCATGACTTACTTTGCATTTGAATCTGTCAAACTGTATTTAATGTTGGCCAATTAAGTGTTGAAGTATTTCACAGGTTCGCTCTGTTGACACTTTCCACGGCAACACTTCGTGGCACACATAGGGATAAAGCTGGCTTGGCTTCTGGTGCAATTGCTTAGCACCATTTAAATTGTTATGCAGAAGCCTAATAACCAGTGTGATGTTATTAAGAGGTGAGGAATTTGGGGGGAGGGCGTGAATTGGCCAATCAGATAGATAGAGCCCTCACAAGTGAATTTAGTATGTGTATCACAGAGAACCTGGAAAGCTGCCTTGTCCCATCCACCATGTAAGGGCACGGAGAGCAATTGACAGAATGCAGGCAAGAGAGGCCCCTCACTGGACCCCAAGCATGCAGACAGTTTGATCTTAGACTTCCAACCTTGACCACTAAGAACAATGAATTCCTGCTGTTTATAAGTCAGCCAGTCTGTGGTATTTAGTTATAGCAGCCAGAACAGATGAATAGCCTTCGCTACCTGGTTCTGGTGGTTCATCCCGAGCATCAGTCAAATGCCAGCCCAGATCTTTTTGGCGTTTTGTCTTTGAGGGCTTTTTAATCTCAGACATGTTGTACTGAGGTATAGGATTTCTGTTGGAAATGGTAGAATCCTGGCTGGTGGAATGAGAGACTCTACCAATGAAGTGCAGTTTTGCTCATGAGCTACATCCTTAATTTCTAGAATTTGCCAGTGTTCACAAAAAGCATCAAGGCATAAATGTGAGCCATAGAACACTGATGCATGATTAATAAAAACCCAGAGACAGACACTGGGGTTCAACCTGAAGGTCAGAAAAGCAAAACAGCCAGCCACTGGCTCTTACCTCTACCTCAGTCCAAAATAGCTACCCTGCCTCCAGGAATTTCAGAATGAGACTGTGTCTGAGAGCTGTCTCCTGCCATTTTATAATCCTCTCTAGTTCTGGGATTAAGGGCATACAGGCGGTAGCCTGGTTTCTATGGCAAGCTAGTGTGGCTACTGGGATTAAAGGTGTGTGTCATTGCTGCCTGGTCTGTAAGGCTGGCCAGTGTGGCTGTTTTACTATTCTGATCCTCAGGCAAGTTTTATTTATTAAAATACAAATGAAATGCCACTACAGAACCCCATGGTTGTGATTCCAGTGATACCTTCTTTGCTACTAGAAGTTGGCTCCTGGGAACTCCACAAATTTGCTGAGGAAGGCACTGCAGACTTAGATATAATCGATTTAAAGCACCCATTACAAAGAGGAAACTCAATATTCCATGCTTATTTTAATTTCAAGGAATATCCCTCTTGTTTTTGCACATATTGAGTTTTCGTTGCTAAGCCTGCCCAGGTTTCTGTGATGATATGAAGATCTCTCCATCTTAACTGAATAAATAACTGGGAATCTGAGAAATAAAAGCTCCTACCATTTCCAGAGATGGCAGAGCATAAAGAGAACATCTTCTTCTATGAAGCATATTATGTTGAAATAGTTAAAGAAATCATGATGGCGATTGATTTATTTCTTTACATTTGTTTATTTATTGTGAATATGTGCATATGTGCATGTGCATGCATACAAGGCACATATGTGGAGTTCAGAGGGCAACTCACAGCAGGCTCTTCTCTCCTCCTACCACGTGGATCCAGGGGACTGCACTCAGGTTGACAGGTTTGGCAGGCAGTGCCTTTACCCACTGAGTCTAGGTGGCCCCATCTGTGATTTTATTCTCACAGGAAAAAATTTAATCTGAAAAAATTCAATTTTTCAAAGCTATATTTTTATTGGCATTTAACCTTCCCTCTCAAAAAATGTGTGCTATTTAGATAAGATAAAATTGTCCATTGTGATAAATTTTTAAAAGAACATTTATAAGATTTTCTAGACAAATGTATGCATTTAAATATTAATATTAAATGCAGATTTTGGAATTTTTCTTTATAATTCTCTGGACTGCAGTGACATGATTTCAACATTATATTCAGTAACTGTAGTGACAGAAAATATTTTATGGGTTTTCTAAGCAAAATTTTGGACAGAGAATATATACACATATCTTTTGCTTTCAATTCAGTATATATCCATGCACAAAGCATTATTGTAGGAGCCGTCTTGGGCAATAGTTCATATCACTTTGTCCAGGCAGATGAGACTGGAGTCAGAGCATCAGATTCAGGGCCCCAGACCCCTCCATAAGTTGTGGAGGCCTACCTATTCCAGCTTTGCTAAGACGGGGTTCCCAGAGCAAGCTTTCTGTCAAAACTAGCCAGCTTGCTGAGCTTTGATTTTCACTGAGAGACTGCCTTCAAATAATAAGGTGCAAGAGCCATCAAGGGAGGGGCTTGATATCAACCTCAGTACTCAATGTGCATCAACACAAAGAGAGAGAGAGAGAGAGAGAGAGAGAGAAAGTGTGCACACCACACACATAAACACACGACAATAAAGAAAAATGATGAAGTGCTAGATTTGAGTCATTCATGAACAAACAAAAGGCTGGTTGGGTTTCCTAACAGTTTCTGTGGGGTGCTGGGACTTCTCACCTGTCTGGTTTGTGTTGAGCACCGACCGTGTGGCAGTCTCTAGTTGTTCCAGTGGTGATAATCATTAGGACACAGTGTGTAAGGCCTGAATTCTTGTGTAGGGCTGTCATGCACATCTATGGTGAGAAGAACCCACTGGAAGCCATGGGACCACACACATCTAATTTGCTGCCTGCCTTGCAGCCCATCTCTGTTGTTAGGGTCTGAGGACTCGATGCCATTACCAGCAGGATCACTCAGTGCCACTGCTAAATAAAGTCCTCACGGGGTGACACCAAGTCTGTGTCCAACTAAAATCCTTCTGAAGCTCAACAGAGCCCATGAGTTAGCCTGCCAGAGATGGGAGGTCATGTTTAGTTAGGAGTTCATTGATGATTCAGTGTGTAGTGTGTGTTGTGTTGGGAGTGGGGAATCCTCTTATATTCTTCATAAAGATTGTCTGGAATGCTTTGGAAGACAGCTACTAGGCACGAGTTATACTTTTAATGCCCTCTTTCATCCTCCCTATGCCACAGATACAGGATGTAGCAGGTGAAGCAGTTTGAACTTTGCTTTCTAAAAATAGAAGGGAGAAAAGTGACAATGGGGCCACATAATGATGTGGCTGTTACTGAACACGTGGGAGCCGGTGGAGCTTTGCTCTGAAGGCACAAATTGAGACTGTCAGGCATTTCTGTCTGTCACTGATGGTGGTGAGTGGCCATCAGAGATAACTTAAGGCATACCTCAGCTGTCAACCACACTTCCAACTGCAACTATGTAGGAGCGAGGACACTAGTTAGTTCCTGGCCGCTTAGCCCCGAAATAATCACACAGAAACCATATTAATTAAATCACTGCTTGGCCCATTAGCTCTAGCTTCTTATTGGCTAACTCTTACATATTAATTTAACTCATCTTCATTAATCTGTGTGTCGCCATGTGGCTGTGGTTTACTGGGTAAAATTCCCAGCATCTGTCTCTGGCGGCAGCTCCATGGCTTCTCTTAACTCCGCCTTCCTCCTCCCATGCTATAGACCAAACCAGTTTTCTTTATTCATTAATCAATAAAATCAACAAAATCAACACATAGACAGAAGGACCTCCCACACCACAACTACTCTTGAATATTCAAAACACGGTCTCACCGCCCTAGTTTTGGTGCCCTAGTCAAAGATCTAGCATTAAAATTATTGCAGTGTGTTTGAATGTTTTTTCCCCGTTTTCATTCTTTTATTGTGTGTGTGCACACCTGTGCACCTGTGTAGCATGCTTGTCATGTAGAGGTCACAGGGAAACTCACAGAAGTTGGTTCTTTCCTCCCACATTGAACCCATACCCTCAACCTTGACAGCAAGCATTTCTGCCTGCTGATTTGTCTCCCCAGTTCTCTTATATTTTTGATGGTGGAAGTTATTTAGTGATTTAAGAATTTTAATGAGAAAATGGACACGTTATTATTATGACAGATATTGCAGAGGTTATTTAAGTATCCTGTGGCTCAGTTGCTAAAGTCTTTGCCTACCACATAGAAGCTCTGAGTTCGGTCACTAGGCCTGATAATACATGCCTGTAATTCTAATACTGAGGGGATATAGGCAGCAGGATCATCAAGTTCAAGGTCATGCTTAATGGCATAGCTAGCATGGGCAATGTAAGACCCTGTCTTAAAAATATGGATCACATTTATTTTTCATGACAGGTAACCATACATATAATAAAAATCAAAGAATGTGTATTTGCATCTCGTTTTCTCTTCTCATTCTTCCTCCAAAAAAAACTGTTCTTATCAATGTCCTGTGAACTGACTCAGAGATGTTTAGCCTTGTATCATTATAGACAATGTATATTTCCTGGAACACATTTTAAAATGTGTTGATTAAATGATCTACCTTAGTGAATATCCAGGTACATCCACATTTCTCTATCTCTGCCTAGTTGATATGTGTATGAAATTCCATTTCTGAATGGACCACTTTCATAAATGGGATACTTCTGTAGATGGACATTTAGTTTTTAGCCCTTTGATATATTAAGTAGTATTGGAGGAGATATCCTAGAAGATAGCTTTTGCACACTGCAGAAATAAATGAAGATTAACTGAAAAAAGCTAAGTCTATTCCAAGCTGGCCATTGCCATTTGTGTTTGGCAGGTTGTCAAAATTGGCAGAGGAAAGGGAAATTTTGAAATGGGGAAAGAGGCAGATTTCTCATACAAAGGCTGTTTAGAGACTGTTGGCCTGGACATGTGGGCTAGCTAGGAGAGGGACAACCTATTTGATTGGTTAGGAGTGCAAACTGTGCTTTCTCTGATTGGCTCTAAGTTAGAAGAGAGAACAAAAATTAGGGACACTATTAGATTTTAATCAATAAAAGGTCATTTGGCAAGATTGCTGCAGAAATTACTGTTTCGCTTCCTGGATTGTTACCAGAGAAAGCAATCTGGCTTCCTGAAAACCTGACTCATAGCAGTCTGTTTACTGGAGAGAAGGGATTAGTTTCCTGATTATGTTGTCATGGGTTAGAATCCTATTTTTATATATGATCTAACTGTTATCTATTGATATATTCAGCCTCTCTGTGGATATATGAGAGTATATTTATAATAAAATTCCTTAAATTAAAATTATTAGCAGGAGTTATCTACCTACTTGTCTATTTACCCACCATTTCTTTCTTTCTCTTTCTTTCCTTCCTTCCTTTTCTCTTTCTTTCTTTCTCTTTATCATCTGTCTGTCGACCATCTATTTGTCTATCATCTATCTATATCTATCTATCATCTGTCTATCAACAGAGAAGAGGCGGGGAAAAGATGGGTTAGATGAGCGTGTAGTGTCCTTATACTGGTAGTGATGCAGCAGGTTTTATCACCAACCCTTTTCACCCTCGTTCTTCTGACAGGTAAAAACAATAATATCTAACGACAATTTAATTTACTATTGAGGTTAATAAATTGTTGTTAAATTGTATATTTTTCTTTGAGTATTATATAATGTTCTTGATATGTATTGTTTTTAATTTCTCCCAGACCTAGGAGAATATTGATAAAAGAATAAGTCCCTGGCATTTGGAATTATTGCCCTATAAATTCAAACTAAATCCAAGAAGGGACATGTCTGAAACATGGATATTAGACCATGGGATTTTTTTTTACCTTATCTCTTATCAATACCCATCTTAAAAATCTCTTTCTCACACAGAAAATTGATAATAGAGGGATAAAAATGTGTTTATGATGCAGGCAAGACTGAAATTTGGCATTTCAATTGAAGCAACTGAAAAAGACAGCTATTTCACAAGAGCTAGAATCTCACTCATTTCATTGGTGCAAAAATAAATAACAAAAGAAAAGTTTGTCTTAGACACTTCCATTTAACATAATTTGAAATACTCCTGATCAAGTGTTTGTTTAATTTTGGAAAGAGTTTCTATCTTTACAAAGTAGCTGTATTATAACTTGAACCAAGTTCTGACAGGATAGCTTCCAATACATACAATACAAATCAATTCCACACGTTCCATACAGTATGTAACATGCCTACCACTCTAAAGAGCCAGTCTTTAGAGAGGAATGAATCCTGGTCCAGTCTCTACAAGCCCTCTTAGTTATTGAGATATACTTTGGCAGAATTTTACATCAGATGCATTTATTTATCCCAACTTTATCTTGATAATTACAAAGATCTTCCCCCAAAATATTTGTTTTAGTAGCTCCAGTTTTTTGGCTAAGGCAACACACTTGTTCTTTGGAAGCTAATCATAAATCATTTATCTTTAGTGTACACTACTGTGTTTGCTATATGAGGAACGGCGGACAATACATGTGCCTGAGCTCTCTCATACACATGCATGGGAAAATATGTTTCCAGAGTTCTCCTGAAGCCTAGTTTCCTTAGTCTGGGAAAGTGGGTTTAAGGGACAGAATATGCTTATGAGAACTAAGGCATCTACTCGGTTCAGAGGAGGGCTGACTCTTATGTGGACCGACTTTTGTGTCAATTGTTATTCATTCATCATCATCACACCTCAAGAATGTCTGCTGTTCCTTTGCTGTTACTTCTCCATAGAGTATCTGCACCCCACTGTAGGAATGTTAAATTATCATATGCTTGCAAGATGTATCAATTTTTTTTTACATTTTTTCCTTTAATATTTTTAGTTTTGAAAGTAAGGACCATCACCCTCCTGTAGCAGGCTTTCTTGAACTGAAACCAGCTCCCAGATCAAGACACAGAGACGTTTTACCAATTATAGCTTGTCCCACTAGCTCTTATAATTTAGTTTGACCTGTTTCTCTTCATCTCTGTTTTGCTTGGGGATTTTTTACCTTTCTTTCATTCTGTTTGTATCCTACCTTTCCTGCTTACTCCGTGTCTGACTGAGTAGCAGCTATGTGGCTGACAGGCCCCTGGTGTCTTCCTTTCTTTCTCCCTCATTCTTTTCCCTCCAGCCTAGATTCCTCTTCCACTCATTCCCTCTGCCCACCAGCCACACCTGTCTCTCTACTACCTAGCCATTAACCACTCAGCTTTTTATTAGATCTGTCAGGTGGCTTTGGCAGGCAAGATGAAACAATTGTAACATGTCTTTACAAAGTTATACAAATGCAACTGAACAAATGCAACACACCTTTACATAGAGTAATATTCTGCAACATAAAATAACACATCTTTACACAGTTAGTATTCCATAAGACCCTCCTAACAATTTTAACAGTAGTAATAGGCTTAATAGTGAAAAGCCGTGGATGATTATAGCTACAGACTTTTACATCTGAAATGCCTGCAGTAATTTAACTTTCATGTTTTTTTTGAGTTATTCTTTTTTTTTTATTAAGAAAAGAAGAAAAAAACATAAACAAAAAACAAGTTTCCACCTCCTCCCAGCCTCCCATTTCCCTCCCCCTCCTCCCACCCTTCTCCCCCTCCTCCCACCTGGGCTCTTAGAGTGTTTCCAGCATTGCTTTAAGAGGTTTACAAGTACTGCTTCATGCATCCTCATAGCAACCCTGTTTCTAGTTAGCACTATTATTCTCTCTGATAGACAGTCGCACTAAAGCAAAGAGATAGATACTAAGTAGCTGCCCAAGGTTGTGAGCAGATGGTGGGACTGGTTCACAAGGGCCATTCTCGACTAGTATTCTACTTTGTATCCTTAATTCACTACTCCTTCTTGTGAAAATACAGTTTAATTGGATGAAAATTGTGTATTTCATTTATTCCCCTCTCATACAATGCATTTTGACCATGGGTTCTCCTCCCTCCACTCCTCCCATCTCTCCTCTCCACCTCCCTGCTTCCCCAAATCCACTCCCTTTTCATTCAGAAAAGGCCAGTCCTCCCAGGGTTATCAGCCAAACACAGCATAACAAGATACAAGACTAGACACAAACCCTCATTTCAGGGCTGAGAGAGGCAACTCGGGAGGAGGAAAAGGGTGCCAAGAGCAGAAGAAGAAGTCAGAGATACCCTCATCCCCACTGTTAGGAGTCCCACAAGAATATCAAGCTAATAACCATAACATATAAACACAGGACCTAATGCAGACCCATGCAGGCCCTGTGCTTGCCATGGCAGTCTCTTTGAGCCCCTGTGAGCCCTGCTTAGTTGATTTTTGTGGGTATTGTTCTCCTAGTGCCCTCTACCCCTAAGGCTCCTACCATTCTTCCTCCCTCTCTTCCTTGAGTTTTTTCAAGTTCCAAGGGGAGGCACCTGGTGAAGATCTCCAATTTGTGCTCTCTCTCCATCTGCTCCCTCTCAGATGATGATTGCACTAGGCACTGATCTATGGGTATAGCAGAATCCTATTATCTAGACCCTAGAGAGTGAATCAAACACTACCTAATTAAAATAGATTCTGGGCTCATTATTCTATATCTTATTCTTTTGCAGATTAAAATACACATACTAAAGGTTTATTAAGCCAATCTTGGCTCCATAACTATGATACTCATTCTTCTCTTATGTAACATTGCTTCATACATTTTGCTATTATAGTTATGTCTAAACATTATATTGTAGGGTGAAGGTTCCATTCCTCCATCCTTCTGTCCTATCCTTACCAAGAATGCCTTATTATTAAGTTGAAGTCTTTCACTAATTTAAAAATAATGCATGCTAATTATGTAAATTATACATATTAATGATAAAGTGACATTGAGATTAGATTTGTTTGATGTTGCAGCAGTCTTGTTTGCATAGAATGTTAATTCAGTTCTTATGACACTTACCATATAGATCTTGCTGTCGTTTTGATCACTTTATAAATAGGGGAGTTGAGAACCAAAGGCAACAGTGGGTACCCAAACTAGTATCTGGCTAAGTTCAGCTTTGTGCTCAGTGTGTTCATAGCTAGTTTTACTTCCTTAAAAACAAAACAAAACAAAACAAAAAACTTGCTTGAGTTCAGCAAGTGGTAATCCCAGCTGCCAGGCACACTAAACAGACCAAGACAGTGTGGGCCTCTTCCGGGGTTCCTTGCTACATGATTAGGAAGAGTTTGGAAATGTTACAAAATAGGAACCTTAAAGGAAAGAGGAGGAAATTAGGATATAGTAATTTGATGATAAAAATATCAAGGATATTTTTAAAAGCATGATTTATGATAACATTTTTATATGAAGAGGAAAATGATTACAATTTAAATTATCGGCTCTGGAGTTTATTAACTGCTGGACTGACTGATAGATTGATGTTTAAGAGGGGCCAAGAGGTTTAGTAGAAATATTACAGGAGGGAGACTAGTAAGGTTTCCTCTTCCTCCTTAGTCAAATGGAAAGATAAACCCCTCCTTGGAATACTCAGAAGTTCCAGGATAGGGGTAGAGAATTTTGTTTCTTAACACATTGCCTGGAATGTTGTCAGTACCTAATAATTTAGAGCTGTGTGTCCTTGTGGGTATTGAGAGGACGTTTTATCTACCTCAAATTTTGTGCAGTACCCAGATTGTTAGCAAAGACTTCAAGTCAAGCACCACACAGGAGCCATGGACCCCAAAGCCTTCTAAGTTGACAGAATTTCTTTAATTACAAAGTCTCAGTAATTCAATGGGCAGGAGGGTGGGAGCTGCAGTGGATGTGTGTGGCATAATTTCGTTGCAAATGCAAGTTAGTTTTCCTGTCATTTGCTAGGAAGTTCACTGTTTGCAATAACTGTTCATAATAAATCGGGCTGATACTTTGTTCATGCATTTTCCTTCGAGGCTTGAATGACGCTGTTTCTGTGTTTTACGGTTACATGTTGTGTTAGGGACTCTGATGGAAATACAATCTTGTTTTATAGCCTCTGTGGAGAAGAGGAACAGGGGAGAAACAAGCAGAAGAAACAAACATGTGGTCTGAAGGGGTTCTGAGACAGAGAAAGATGCTCCATCAGCCAGGCCGAGAGGGCACAGGGGCAAAATGAAAGATAGTTTGGAAATTTCCATCAGTGAAGTGATTGAGAAGAATTTAAGATGGAGCAAAGACTTGAGCTAGGCTAGAGGGAAAACCTAGGTGACCAAACAAAATGAATCTTGTCCATTTCGGTAAATGCTATACCTGCTATGTTGATAGCAGACCCTTGCTTGATAAGCACTTAGCTGTACTATTCAATATGGTAGCCCTTAGTCACATGTACCTATTGGTGTTTACATTTCTTAAAGAAAATTGATAGTTCAAGTCTTCCGATATATTAACCATATCTTAACCCACAGAAAACATGACAACTGACCATTGTATTGATGAGATGGAGAATATTCCCTTCATTCCAGAAAATTCTATAGGCAGTTGCACCACTAAAGTATGTGGATGGCTAAGAGCTTACTTCTATTTTTGAGTAAATTCTATTCTTGCAGTTTTATAAGTCATAATGTTGCATTATACAAGTTGGTCTTCATACTATTGTGGGGATGTTAGGGACCAGGTGAAGGGGTCTATGCAAGATGACTATCAAATATAGAAGATGAACAAAGGCTATAGCAAGACTAACTAGATACACCCCACTAGTTCAGGTCATTGAAAATCTATCATCCACATGTTATATTTTATCCAGATTTTTAGAGTAGACTTATTAAAGAATATACAGATCAGTAATTCCTTTTACTATTTCCAGATGTTGCTTAGAAATGAAATTAGATAGATAGTATCTTCTAAAACTATATACTAGCTTGGAAAATATCTGTCATGAGATGCATAAAAAGAATGATGGACAACTTTAAGTTCCTTTAAAAAAAAAAACAAGATCTGTTATGATCCCACAATCCCAGGGCTAACTTTTCTTTGAGTCAAATTAGAAATGTTTCTGTTTCTTTCTTGGGTGTAGTTGAGATATTTTAATAAATACTTGACTTAGAACACTCCACTTAAACATTTTAATCTTTGTAGATTTATAGTATTGCAATTCCACTGTCAAAATGACAGATACTGATAAGTATTTTAAGGTAATCTTATATGATTATTTTCAGTGCACTGTATCAATCAAGGCCCTGACAGGCCATAAAATGTTACAGCTCATAAAGAACCAGTAAATACTCAATTTTCAAGGTACAGCAGAGGAACCATAAATTAGATTGATTATATAGCTATAAAATAATTAGTCCAGTATTTCCAGAAAACTTTCCTTATACTGATTATCATTTGAAAACAAGCAAGAACCTCTTAAAGCTATCCAGTTCCCAAATCTCGTTGAGATTATTTTTCATTTCCTTTATGGCACAATCACTCTCCCAGGTTCATTTGCTCAAGGTGAACTCTTTCCTTACTCTGGCTCCCATTCCCTCTTATATGTGGGGATTTTTAGCTTACTGTCCCGCACGGACCTCTTCTAGTACACACACCTGTGTGTCTCATGTCTGCTGTATGTGCCTGGCTTCGTAGCTCTCAGTAAGCTGGCTCGCATGCTGATGCTTGAAGGAAAGCGGTTAACTGAGGGAGGGGTCTCAGATAGTTCGAGTGGGAGCTTGAGGAAGTGACACGAGATGGAGGAAAAGCCATAGAGAAGATTCCTGTGATGGATTTGAACAGGGAGCTCTGGGAGACAGCATGAATGGCATCTTAGATTTATTCACATCCCTCATCAGTCACGCTCTGCATGTCCAAGGCTTGCCCCAAAACTTGTTTTAGCTCCATCTGGGGAAGGTGCACCCAGGTACACCTCTGTCCAGGAGAGAGGTACTCTCCTTGCTCTGTCACCAACTTCCTCCTTGCCTCCTCTGCAGCTCTAACTTGAACCATTTTTTCCCCTCTCACCAACACCACTGACGCTATGTTACTTGACCCTCATTATTTTCTCCGCACTTCCGTGCACTCATCTCCTGGTTTGTCTCTCTGCCTTGGGTCCTGCAGCCATAGCGAGGGTACCAAAACCCAGCTTTGCCACGACCTTCCTCTGATCAAAATCAGCTGTGACAGGGCAGGACACTGCACCGAGGGCCCTTCCTGCCGTCCCCATCTCCATCTCAGGTCACGTTCCTGTCCTCCCTCTCGGCCACATGTGCAGCTCCAGGGTCTTTGCACAGGCTCTGCTGGTCCCTGCTCGTCAGTGGAACAACAGCAGATTTCTCCTCCCCAAGAGTCTCCTTGACACCTCATCTCTCCCTGCCAAGGCGAAGCTCACACTATTGTCTTCTTGTTTGTGCATATCCTCAACTCAGAATAAGTTCCTAGCAGACTGGTTCTCCATTAACTCAAATTTTAAGGACTTTGCCCACTATTTGTACAGTAGGTGCTCATTAAATTTTTAATTACTTTGCTTATGTAACCTTCATTAATCCTTGAAATAACACTATATAAGACACACTCATCTTAGTACTAGTAATTCAAACACTTTGCTCAAAGATCATAATTAATAAACTATCAAATGGGATTTGACCTAAAGTTGGTCTCAACAGTCTAATTTCTTTTTCCTTTGAATCATGTTGATACACGTATCATTAAAGTCTATATTTTCTTTTAAATCATGTTGATATACATACCATAAAACACCAAACTCTTCTTCCACTTTGTATTTTGCGACTTGCAAGAAAACAGCCTAAATAGGTTTATTCATCACTTTAGAACTGAATCGAGTCACAGATTTCTTCTAGAAATGATGTGTTCATCTACCAGGAACACGGGAGCTGCATGACTGGTTGGTGTACATCTTGCTGAGAAGGCTTGGGGCTTTGTAGCAGAACTCCTATGGAGTGCTTAGCTCATGAGATACCTCTGAACTTGGGAATTTAAATAACCTTGGGTCCATTGGACAGTGGGGAAGATTTATATGAGGTATGCGGGGAAGGGAGCAGGGTGATCAGACTTGGAACATGGCAGGAAATTTTTTACACATGGCTGCCTGTAGAAGAGAGATGCTTCTCCACAGAGCAGTTGCATGGGTGTTTCTGGAGGTTTCTGCAAGGTTTATGGACTCGAGTCCCCAGCAGATTTGTCACTTACCTCAGTCCTAGTTTTCTGGTCATCATTGTCTTCAGAGTACGTTGACAGTGCGGAGTGGTTCCTGGGTTTAAGCCTAGCGCACGGCACACAAAGAAGGGTGGTACTGGAGCATGCTACTTCTGAAATACAGCTCATACCTTGGAAAGTATAAAGAAATAATTTCCCAAGATGGAATTGTGTCAGCCTCAAAGGGGCTTTCTTTTTCTTTCCTATATTGTGCAACAAAATTCATCAGCTCCCTTATTTTCAAACTAAGCAATATTTACTGAATGGTCTATAAACTTAAAATTGCAAGCATGTTTTCTTTACATCCATTTATGTGCTGGGACAGTTAGATCCCCAAGGAGAGATAGAAGACTTAGAAATTCAAGCTCTATGAGAATTTGGAGGATGAATAATTGAAAGTATGAAATAAAACTCTTCTTACAGTATCTAGAATAAACAAATGTTTGCTGTGGGTATCATATTATAATATGATCTTCTTCTGTTATGTGGATACCAATCAATATCCAGCTATTGGGCAGAGATAGAAGGAGAGAGAGTGGGAGATACCATTGATGCTTCCTGTGAAAATAAAATTAAAATTAAGAATTTATCCAGTGGTTATGCTTTCATTTGACAATGTCACAGAAGCCATAAATGAAAAATAGAAGGTATCAAAGATTGTTGCTATAGACGTGTGCCTCCTTTCAACAATCATTTTAGACACACTAGCTTGAAGCCAACCATTAGGCCAAATTCTTGAATTACCTTGGTATCACCAAAACATAACAGGATCACTTTATATCAACATTGGGAAAACTTCATATTACCTTGGAGCTGAGAAATACTTAAAGTTTATATTACATAAAAACTTACATATGAGGTTATTAATTAGCATTTAGTCATGATGGACTAGTAACATGCTCTAAGTAGTTATATCTGAACTCCAAGAATGAAATATTTATATGTATCTCTATATATTTACATATATATTTGTATATTCTGTTGAGCCAAAAGCGAATAGGAAAAAAAAAAAAAAACCAGACCCAAACTCATTGCTGTCAGTACTGAAACATGGAAACATGAAGCTCGATGCCTTAGTCAAACAAGCTTCCCAAGACCATGAGCTGTAGAGAAAATGAAAAAAAAAAATAAAAGATTGCACACCCTTACTACATAAAGCTGCCGAGAATGTATCCTGAGAGAGTGATGGCCATCACGTGAGAATGCCATTTGACAACATCTGCCTTTTGGTTGACCTTCTAGGTCACCTGAGAATGTGGAAGGCATGGCACGTGAGACTGTTCACCCTCTGATTGTGCATGTGGCCCAGGGGAGGGACAAGTAAGGGGATGTGCAAGGCTCATTCATGCGCCAGCAGCACTGGACACAGGATTTGATGCACCTTCCTTCAAACTGCCCAGATCCTGTGCTAAAAGATCCTGCCCTGTCTTCCCTGTTTTTCAATACCTCGCATTTATGACATTTTTAATGAAAGGTTTTTGTTTTGATGAGAAGCCCTGTGAGCTTTAGCACAGGCATGCGTTCAGGTCACCACTATGGATAGGATGAAAAGCAATGATATACACATCCCATGGTTTTCTTACGTTGATTCTTCAGTCAAACCAGCCTACATTCCCCAACTCTTAGCAATTGCTAATCTGTTCTCCACCCCATGCCTTCTCTAAATGGCATACAAATGGAGCTCTCCACTATGTATGACTGACTGGCTTCTTCCACCTAGTTGGTTGCCTCCGAAGGGCATCATGTTTTGGCAAATACCAATAGTTTGAGCCTTTATGTTGATGAATACTATTCCATTTCCTGGTTGAAATTTTGTTGGCTTAGTCTCCCATTAAATATTTGAGTTGTTTGCAGTTTATGTACAATTGGTAACAGTTTATGCATAATGCTGTCATAAATATGCATATATAGGTTTTGTATGAATGTAGATTTTTATTTCCCTTGAGTAAAATCACTAGGTGGATTGCTAGGATACATTATTTACATATGACATTATCAAACTGTCTTCTAGAATGGCTCTACTGTATTGCAGTCTTGTGAACAATACCTGAGAGATTCTACACCCTAGTCAGCCCTTCTAGGGTCAGTCAGTTTTATTTTATTATAGCAGTTGCTAATGTGATTTTTCCAGTAAACATTGGACCTTAGAAAATTATTAACCAGTACTTACTTAGTCAAGATTGTCTAGAAACATGGGTCACGGTTTCTCTTCTTTGTACAATTAAGAGCCAAGCAACAACTTTGTGCTTCAATCACTGTCAAGAAATCTTGAAACACATTCTTTAGTTTGTACTATTTATCTTGTTTCAATTCAAACAAGTCTATGGATGCAGAAAACCATCAAACATTTTGCAACCACTACCATAACCTCAGAGTGACATCTAAAATACTTCTTATTGCTAGTCATAAACACACCCTACATTATCTAGATAGCATTCATCTTTACTTACACTGGGTTGGCTTAAATGTTGACATTGAAAGAATGTCAGGCTGGGGCAATAGCTCAGTTGGTAAAGTACTTGTTGTGTAAGCATGAGCACCTGCATTTGCTCTCCAGAACCAAATGAGAAAAGTGAAACATGTTTGTTGGAACTTCCTTATAATTCTAGGCCTGTGAAGTGGAGACAGGTCTATCCCGACATTTGCTGACCAGCCAATCTGGCCTAGTAGGAGAGGTCCAGATCTCAGTGAGAGACCTTGTCTCAAAGAAATAAGGCAGATGGTTTCTAAGAAACGACACCCAAGATTACCATCTGGCCTCCACACCCATGCACATGCCCGTGCACACATGCATTCACACACACATACGGAAAAGGAAAGTCAGTATGTGTTCTTTTTTTCATTTCCACTTATGATAAAATAGAAGTCTGGTGGCTTCTTTCACAACCTTACATCAATAAGTATTTGCTGAGTTCTTCCTTTAGTCCAGAAATTTTGCTGGTTATTGGAAATACAACGGTGATAAAAAACATAAATGTAAATGCTTACCTTCAACTGCAAAAAATTAAGAAATAATAAAACAGTAAAAAGATATTGGGAAATTATTAAGTTCTGTAATCTTAGATAGGAGAGCTAGGGGAAGCTTCTGTGAAGGTTATGCTTGAGAGAGATGATGGTCAACCTTGCAGATATCTCTGCCACTGAGGGTAGGCTGAGGAAAGAAGAGGGTGGGCTCTAAGACAGCAGCCTACATAGCAAGGACAAAGAGTAGCCAAGACTCAAGGTGGCTGATACAGAGGGAAGTAAGAGCGTAGCAGCCGATGAAAGGACAGAGGACATGGTAGATCATAGTGAATGGTACCCTAAAGCCACTGAAGTGACCATTGCAAGTAGAACACGGGCTTGGGTCCAGAAGTATAAGTAGAAAAACCAACTTAGAGGCTATTGTTGTAATCCAGGTCAAAGATAACAACCGCATGGATCAGGTTATTAGCCAAGGGAAACCCAAATCCATCCACCCTGCTGTTTCGCTATCTGAATAATCGATTAGGATATTGGATTCTGTGGCTATTCCTAAGGCTTGTTTTCAGCACATTGGAATATTACCCATGCTTTTATTTTTACCAAATATAAAAGTCTGGGCTTAAAAATGTATATTAAGTATATTGCAATTCCCAGCCAAAGGTATTCCACTGGAAACCTGAACCCACATAGTCTGGAGATAGCTTCTAACTGAGGAAGAAACATGGTATTTCATTTTGCTTCATTTTGATAGCATGGTCCATCTTTCGTGTTGAGAGGCCTTTTCCTGATATGACCAACCAAGTGAATACTCCTTGCTTCTGTAGTTATCCACAGGCAGTTTGATGAGACAGTCAAACGAAGCTAGCTCTGGGTCTCTTCTGTTGCATCCACACCTTTTATATCATAGAATTGCCCTGTTGAGCCCTTCAGAACATGCAAAAGTTTTCGGTATCTCAAGATGAAGAATACTATCTTTGCCAAGTATAACATAATTGGAAGGAAAAACCCTTGGCATTTTTGACTAGGATGATAGCACTGTGATGTTTGATCACACATCTCTTTTCTTGCTATTTTGGTAAAGAAAGAAACTCCTTGTATTCACATGAGCGAGCACTGTTGTTAATCTCTGTCAGTGGGCTTTCAAAAATCTATCCATGGTCACAAGCACCACCTTCCTCAGAACTACTGACTCCTTCAGGAAGTGTCATCAGGAGGTAGGAACAGAATTATGAAGTGCTTCTCCATGGGTAGAAATGGTTGTGTTTTATAGTAAACATGAAGCTGTATTTGAGGTCGTGATCCATGTTGTCTAAGAACAAAGTTCCTTTCCATGATATTGGCTAGAGAAGCATGTAGTCTTTCCTTTTTTTTTTCCCTCAAAGTAGTGATATACAAAAATATTTTCCAAAGACTGAGAGGGCACGGATGGAACTTAACAGACTAAAAACCACAGTATTCCACCTTTTTTGTTAATCATTCTCTATAATGAATATGTTCGAGAACATTCTTTTGATTATTTTTACTTTCCTTTTCCTTCCACAACTACCCTTCTACTTAAAAAAAAAGGGGGGGGGGCTGCAGCCACCAAAATGAAGTTCAATCTATTTGTGACTTCTGACCAAAGCAAAAACCGCAAATAGCATTTCCACGCTCCTTCTCACATTCGAAGGAAGAGTAATCATGTCTTCTCCTCTTTCCAAAGAGCTGAGGCAGAAGTACACTGTTCAATCTATGCCCATTCAAAAGGATGATGAAGTTCAGGTTGTTCGAGGACACTACAAAGGTCAACAGATTGGTAAAGTGGTCCAAGCGCACAGTAAGAAACATGTCTATGTTGAACAAGTGCAGCAAGCAAAGGCTAATGGCACAGCTGTCCACGCGGCATCCACCCCAGCAAGGTGGTTCTCACCAGGCTACAGCTGGACAAAGACTGCGAAAAGATCCTAGAAAGGAAAGTCAAATCTTGACAAGTAGGAAAGGAGAGGGGCAAATAGCAGGAAGAAACAACCGAGAAGAAGCAGGAGCAGGGGTGTCTCATACACAGCTTTCATTAGAGACTGCTCAAACAGAAAAAAAAAAGATTAAAAAATCGTATCCTACATTCATCCCAAATTATGTCCACTGAATTTACCAGCATGTTCATCTCCAAGATACAGAAGTGTTTATGTTGATTTTAAGAAATACTTAGTCTAATAACTAGGTGTGCTCACTAGTTCATGACAACTTGACATAAACTAGAGTCAACAGAAAGGAGGGAGCCTCAATGAAGAAAACCCCTCTATAAGATCAGGCAGTAGGCAAGTCTATAGGGAATTTTGATGGGGGAGGGCCCGCTCATTGTGGGAGGTGCCATCGCCAGGTTGGTGGTCCTGGGTTCTATGAGAAAGCAGACTGAATAAGGCATGGGGCGTAAGGCAGTAAGCAGCACCCCTCTATGACGTCTTCATTGGCTCCTGCCTCCAAGTTCCTGGCCTGCTTTGGTTCCTGTCCTAACTTCCTTTGAGGATGAACTGTGATGGGAAAATGTGAACTGAATCAACCCTTTCCTCCCCACGTTGCTTTACTTGTGGTGTTTCATCACAGTGATAGAAACGCTAAGACACCAGGCAACAAATAGCATCACAAGTCAATTAGTTTCTAGTTATTTGTCTTCAATAAAATGGAAGAGAA
Organism: Microtus oregoni; assembly: GCF_018167655.1. Classification (NCBI taxonomy): domain Eukaryota; kingdom Metazoa; phylum Chordata; class Mammalia; order Rodentia; family Cricetidae; genus Microtus; species Microtus oregoni. The sequence goes on along the minus strand of NW_024543069.1, from coordinate 13,116,140 downwards.
CCCAATACAATCGCCAGTTGTATTATTTGATGACGAATGCTGGTTGTAAGAGTCTAATTTGGATGTTTAGAGACGTGGTCCACAACTAAATTCCTATCCATTCCCATATAGATTTTCAGACTTATTAAAGATGATAAATAGAAGAAGAATCAATGAATAAACCCCATTTTTTGTTAGGAGGTAATTCTTACTCAATAATAGATGATCAGTTGGAACGTGATTTGATTCAGCTCACAAATGATAGTATTCCAATAAGAAAAAACTTGACCTTTAATCATTAGGTGTCAAATTTGTTGTTTTAATCAAAATGTCCATCACCCTTAACGATGATAATTAAAATGATAGATAACAAATGAGATTTTAAGGTCTGGAATCTTTAGAGTCAGGACATGACTTTGAAAATCATTCACACTTTTACAGAGAAGTAGCTGGAGTAATCAATGAAGGATTTCACAGTATAAAATTCGTATTGTCCTTAATAGGTGAATTTAGCAATGAAACTTCTCACCCCCTCATTCTGGCGTCCATCTATCTGCTTTATCTTTCAGCAAGGTTAATGGAGCTAATTTCACCTCAGGTGGAAAACCCTACCTCTAGGTCAGTTTGCAACCTATTTTTGTTGATTCTTTCCTCCCTCCATCATGATTCTTATTTTCTTCTAATCTTTATTGTGCATTGCATCTTATGCAAGCGATCGCTCGTGACTGAAGCAAAGATAGTACCCCCTTGGCTTTGAAGCTCACCTGTAGCTCTGAGCTGTGTTCGAACAGACCCAGGGCTGTCTGTACCTGTCTCTCCATGTGGTTCAACCCTGACTGCAGACAGCTGAGAGGGACAACCTGGACTCTCTTTTCAACAGGGCTTCATGTCAAAGCCTTGGAAAGATTTCAGAAGCCTTCCTGGGCTTTCATGTTCAGCTGCCAACTTCTGGAGCCATTGGCGATACATCCCTGCTTACAGCCCAGCTGCTGCTGGCTTTTGTGTCAACTGGGAGCAGCTCTCTTATCTAGTCCTGTTCTTTCCATTCTGCAGCAGGGACAATGTCTTTAGCCTATCTGCCTGCAGCAATGCTGCTGCTCTCTGCTTGGAAGAGGCCTGGAATGGCCTGGAAGGAACCCCCTTAGTTATTTTGCTGGCTGCTGGCGTTTGGTAGCTGAAAACTCTGAGAGCCTCTAATGTATTTCTGTCAGCAGTTCCTGTGTCCCACAGCACTTTCCACCTCTCCTGGGAGTTTGGCCTGGGACAGTATCTATGTACCTCAAAGAGCCATCACCCTCAGCTTCTTCCTTTCATCTCCTTGCTTTAGACATATTGCCTTTCGTATTCCCCAAAGATCTGTGAGTGAACATGTGGATAAATGAATATCCTCAAGGATGAGAGGCCTCCTGGGGGCGTAATCCATTAGGCCAGCCCTCCAGCAGCTGCTGGCACCTTCCCACCCCTCTTTGTGGAGCAGCTACAGATATCTACTCTCTCATGAGGGACTTGCTACTTTCTGAATTTAGGCATGTTTATACCTTATCGGGCTTTTGTTTTGTTTCGGTAGCCCATTTAGACATCTGTTTTAAAATTTTGCTTCTAAGGGTTGGGGTAATGATTGTTACTGTCAATATCCAAATCAAGAGCCCTTTTTAAATATGGATGAAAGCAAATGCATTGAATCACTGGGTCTGTTAATCCTACTTAAAAGTAATGTTTTAGCTTGATCTTTAAAATTAATATGCACAATAATTGTATCTTAAAAAGGAAATCCTGGTAACATGTGGCAATTGAGAAAAATCAGTCAAAGTTAAAAACTGCGTGATTATTACTAAAGTGTGTCTCACCGTGTCCATTACTATTTAAACTTCAACCATTTAGAGCGGTTGCCCTGGGACTCCCTTAGGCAGTGGTGGGAGGATTCTAATGCTAATCCTAATGCCATGGAAACTCACTTATCTGACAACATCTCTCAGCCTCTTCTCTCTCTTCTCTCTCTGTGTCTCTAACACACAGACACACACATAGAGACACACATACAGACATACACACAGACACACACAGTACGTGCAAGGTGCCATCTTCCTTCCCGAGGTTTTGTTTTGCTTTTTAATTATATTTATTTATTTATTTTATATCCCCCCCCCACAGTTTCCCCTCCCTCCTTTCCTCCCATCCCTTCCCCCACCTCCCCTCTGCGCCCTCCCCCCACCAATCTACTCCTCTGTTTCTGTTCAGAAAAGAGCAGGTGTTAAGAAACATGGCATACCAGGTTAAGGTAAGACTAAGCTCCTCCCATGTACCAAGGCTGGGAAAGGCAACCCAGTATGAGGAATAGGTTCCAAAAAGACAGAAAAAGCATTAGGGATGATACCATTGTCAGAAGACCAAGCTACACAACTGTTACATCTATGTTGAGGGTCTATGTCAGTCCCATGAAGACTCGCTGGTTGTTACTTCAGACTCTGGGTTCCTATGAGCCCAAGTTAGTTGTTTTTGTGGGTTTTCTTGTGATATCCTTGACCCTTTTGGCTTCTATAATCCTTCCTCCCTTTCTTCAGCAGGATTCCGTGAGATTAACCCAGTGCTTGGCTGTGGGTCTCTGCACCTGTTTCCATCAGTTACTGGATGAAGGTTCTCTGGTGACAATTGGGGTGGTCACCAATCTGATCACAGGAGATGGCCAGTTCAGGCTACCTATCCCATATTGCTAGGAGTCTTAGGTAGGGTCATCCTTGTAAATTTGTGGGAATCCCCCTTGCACTTGTAATCCCAGTGCTGGGGAGGCAGAAATGAGCAGGTCTCCGGGGCTCGCTGGCCAGACAGCCAAGTTGAATTGACAAGACCTATATCCCAGTGAGAAACCTGACTCAAAAAGCTGTATGAACAGCTCCTGATTAGAAACAGAAGCAACTGAACTCTGGCTTCTGTATTCACATGTACGCATGCATGCACCACACACACACACACACACACACACACACACACACACGCATGCATGAACATGCATACACACTCACACATGCCCCAAGGCAGGACTGGGCAGTAAGGATAGGTCTTTGAATATCTATGATCACTCACTAGGCTGCTGAGAACATTTGAGAGCTTTTTCCCAACCATTCATGATGAGGAATGAATGAAAACCCCATTATTTGCATAAAATGAGTAGTAAACATCCCTTTCCTGGTCTTTTTCAGAGCAATGAAACATTTCAGAAAATATCTGCTTGAATTCTGGTGTAGCTACAGTGGCTCCTGGTAGCAAACCTCACCTTCTATATGATGGATTTCATTGTTTTCTTGAGAGCTAGCATGACATTCCATTTCTGGTTCATATGTTCTAGAAAGAAATGGAAGCATATTGTCAGTCATGTAATTGATATACAGCACTTCTTGACATGTCTATTTTTAATTAAAACACATTTTAATTAAAAAAGGAGAGAGCAATTTTAAGAAGAGACGCTCTCTGCCAGATGGCGATTCCTAATTTACCTCCAATGTGTCGGAAGCCATGATTCACTTTGCATTAGCTTGGGCTTGTGCGCTGTCGAGAATAGTAATTTTATTATGAAGAATAATCGCTCCCAGCATCCCTTCTAAGAGAGGGAAGTTTGTGTGGTCCCTGGCATGCGTAGCTGTACCTTGTAGCAATTCGCCCTAGAATTCTAAGGGCGTGAGCAAGAGTTTTGTGTAAAAGTTTAATGCCTGCACTCCCGGGGAAGACTAGAAGTCTATTTCTTCGTTAATAAATAAAACACCTGAGATCTCAGTTTGGGATTCGCAAATGCAAGGTGACTTAAAGTGCAAACCCTCGGAGCCAGAGCATCCTGTGGGGTAGGGGCCCATTTATGGCGGTGAACAGGGCTTCTAATAGGGCAGGGCGGGGGAGCCTGCTGCTCCTCCTTGGCATTTCCCTACAGCTTCACATTCCTCCACCAGAGTTCTTCACAAGCTCTGTCCTCCACAGAGATACCCCATAGAGTCCACATGTAGGGATTGCAGAAGCTTGCCACGCAACTATAGCAACTATATCACAGTAGTTCTGTGTCTGTGGGCTCTGGCGGGGAAACGGATGGGCAGAAAGCGCCTCCCAGTGAGAAGGAGCAGATGGAACTGACCATGAGAAATCATGAATCACAGCCCTTGCATGTAGTTATAACATAGAACAATGATCAGAGTTGACACATCATACAGGAACCCCGTCTTAGTAGACACCTCACCTCCATCAGTTTCTTTAGTGATACAAAATCACAGGCACACACCTTCCTGCGAATCTGCAGTCTCATGGGTGGTATAATGACCAGTTCTAAATGCAGTATGCTTTCTTAATAGTGCAAAATGTTTCATTAATAGGTAATCTAGCAACATCTTTCAGTTAGTTCTACTGGATTCAGATATTCTGTTATCTGCAGAAATCCCTGTGGCATTGATGTATTTGTTTTTCTTTAATATATTGAAAGGATGGGCAGGGAGAGTGGGACAAGAAAAAAATACTCTAGAGTATATTTGGGAGATGAAGTAAACCAAAGTGGTTGTTTTAATCAAGCTTTGGGGTTTACCATTTTAATCATTCACAAGAAAGGTTTTCTTTTTTTGTTGCCTAGATCCAATCTCTGAGTCATAATTAGTGGTAAAATAGCTCAAAAGGGAGAATATAAATGGAAGTCATTGTCGAGAACAATCACGCCTTTCAAAATTCAACGCCTTCTTTTTTAATCCTGGAAGGCATATATCCCAATGTGAGAAGAGGAAACAGTTCAAGAACTTGATGAGAAGACTGAGCTTTTTAACGTTGCTTCACAGGTCTCAGTGTTAAAGTCAGGTTCTGAGCACAGGCTTTAGGAATGCCAGGCTAGGATGTGCTCATGATTCTTACCAGCTTTACAGTGTGCAGGAAGCCTGGCTTGATAAGCTACAGTAAACAGGTGTCAGCACTGATGGTCTTTACTCCTCTTGGGATTCAAACGTGCTTGTGGCTCTTAGCTCAAGCTTCCCACTCAGGCTCCCATGCAACTAAATCCCACAAATCCCACATCACAGGTTTTACCAGATGAGAACGGGGTTGAGGAGGAATGTGTCCTCAGAAGGCAGTGTTCTGGTGTCACAGATATTGAGGTAAATGTTAACCTTTGGAAAACACAGTTCAATTTCTAAATACCAAAGTGTATTTACACAAAGGGTAAGAGAAATGATTCATTAATTTTACCCAAATCTGGTTGATCTGGCATAGCTGCCATTTATCTATCTAACGCCTACTTTTTATATTAGTTTACTTTACACTGGCATGATTTTGAGGGTTTTTAGATCTTTTAAATTTGCATTTCAAAGTAGCTATAAAATATGTATTCCATGGCAAAACATTAGCATAAAGTGATTCGATATTATACATTCTGTCGGAAATGCCAGAAAGAATTCCACAACTATTGCATTTCCATCTGGCAGCATCTTCCTACACTGAATATTTGCATAAATATTTCAGCAATAAAGTAAAATTATGAAACATAAACTCTTTAGGTTATATTCCAAATTGATAACCTCTTCAAAATTTAATAAGCCAAGGAAGTGTGCAATTGTAAGGAAAGTACTATAGTGTTTCCACCCATTTGTACTGTCCTGGAGGAACAGTTCCTTCTTGAATATGTATCTCATTCGTATTTTACCTTTTCTGTCCCCGAGGGATGACTGGTTGGGAAAAATAAAGCCCTACTCACTATATGCATGAATGTTTAGTAGTCTGGCTGCCTTTCCTGAAACTCTGCTCAGCCTGACTGCAGGAGTTCTAGGTTTGGTCACTGCAGGTGGTGCAATGGGAATACCATGTGATTGGGCAGGAACTCTCTATTTTGTATAATGAATGACTTTGGGTTGTTTTTTTTTTTTTTTCGTGCAAAGATAGCATTTGTCCTCAGATTTACAATTTCCAGGATTGGTGGTGATTGGTACGCTCACCACGTTTCCAGACAGTCATTTGGTTCCCCCAGTGATAATGAACAGCGTTTACATCTGCCCTCAAATTCTGAGGTAACGTTTCACGGTCTCTGATGTAAGTGGGGTTATGCATGCGAGAGGGTCGTCCTATGCTGCTCTTCTTAATCTTATTCTGCAAGCATTATTATATGTTAGGAGATAGCTAAAGATCTCCTTGAGTGTTCAGACAGAACTGGATTAAGAATTTTACTCTACTCCCTATTAATTCTGTGACCGTTGGCAAGTTCCTTAAAACTATTTTAATCCCTTAGGCCAATTCAAAGGACTGGCTGTATAACGCCAGCCACTGGAGCTGTTCCGTGAGTGAGGATGACAGTGTGTGTCAGGTACATAGTTAACGGCTCAGTGTGTGGCTTGTTCTTTTAGTTTGGTTTTTTTAGTTATGGTTGTCATTATACCCATGAGTCCGAGCTTGGCTAGATAACTTTTGTCATACACAGATAGCTTACATGATTTAATGGAGCAACTGTTGGCCTGAGACATGGGCACTTGAGTTCTGTTCCAGACCCATTACCTCCTAGTGTCTTCCAGCAGCTATCTATGTTCTTGAACCTCAAGGAGAGGCCTGAAGATGATGGGCAAGACTCCTTCCAGGCCTAACTTTCCATAAGGCATTTCTTCCGAAGTAAGCAGTGATTTCGGAGCCCTAACCATTTACCCTCTATTGAAACATTCTGGCCTCCTTCCCGCTGCGACCATATGAGAGGAATCCCTGTTTGCTGGGCATGATTGAGTTCTACTCTTATCAGTGTGAAGATAATTGGTCCTGAAAAATAAATATAATATTCAGTGTGTGGGTATATGCAAGTCTCTGGATTATCAAAGAATAATAGGAATGTTGGGTGACATATCGCTACATTATTATAAGTGTTTTGCTTTATAATGTGAAGAAATTAGAATCTACAGGGAAACCATTGACCAGTCAGCTTCCCTGGAAAGTGTGGTTTTGTCAACACACAGACACCAGGAGAGGGCTAATTTTCTGACACTTCCGGTCTATGGGCTACTGGTTTGAAAGTGTTGAATAATTGTAGTTGTCTTTGTCTACATTAGGTTGTCAAAGGAATGCAATGAGTAGGGCCAGGGAGCAAGGACTATGGCACAGTGTGAGTCACATTTGTGAGGAACTCTGTGGTATGAAACCTTGAGACAACTGGTGTGGGGGAGTGTTCTGTCTGTGAACTGGAGATCTATAATTCTTATTCATTTGATAGCACTATTCTTTCTTCTGAATCCAATATTTTATTTTCTTTATTTTTTTTTTGATTTTTCAAGACAGGGTTTCTCGGTAGCTTTTGGTTCATGTCCTGGAACTAGCTCTTGTAGACCAGGCTGGCCTCGAACTCACAGAGATCCGCCTGCCTCTGCCTCCCAAGTGCTGGGATTAAAGGCGTGCGCCACCACCGCCCGGCTATTTTCTTTATTTTTAATTGTTTCAGTTTAACTATATGTTTTTCTCTGCTCCTCTCCTTCCCTCCTTCATCCCCTTCTATCTTCTCCTATAATCCCCATGCTCCCAATTTACTCAGGAGATCTTATCTTCTTCTACTTCCCATGTAGATTAGATCCATGTATGTCTCTCTTAGGGTCCTCTTTGTTGTGTAGGTTCTCTGGGATTGTGAATTGTAGGCTTTTTTTCTTTGCTTTGTATCTAAAAACCACTTATGAGTAAGTACATATGATATTTGTTTTTTTTTAAATATTTATTTATTTATTATGTATACAATATTCTGTCTGTGTGTATGACCGCAGGCCAGAAGAGGGCACCAGACCCCATTACAGATGGTTGTGAGCTACCATGTGGTTGCTGGGAATTGAACTCAGGACCTTTGGAAGAGCAGGCAATGCTCTTAACCTCTGAGCTATCTCTCCAGCCCCCATGATATTTGTTTTTCTGGTTCTTGGTTACCTCACTCAACATGATGTTTTCTAGATCCATCCATTTGCCTGAAAATTTGAAGATGTCTTATTTTTTTCTGCTGTGTAGTACTCCATTGTGTAAATGTACCACATCGTCTTTATCCATTCTTTGCTCAAGAGCCTTTTAGGTTGTTCTCTAGGCTCTGGCTATGACAAACAAAGCTACTATGAACATAGTTGAGCACATGTCCTTGATGTACGAATGAGCATCCTTTGGGTATATACCCGAAAGTGGTATTGCTGGGTCTTGGGGTAGGTTGTGTCCTAATTTTCTGAGAAATCACAATAGCACTATTCTTATTGTCTGATCATGAAGCAGGGTGTAAGGCAGCAGTATTGACTCCACAAATGTGACATTGCAATTCTCTTCTTCCTCTAGTTATCTTTAGGGATTTTTCGGTCAAAGATTTGGATAATTTTTTCATCCAGGGAGGTTCAAACCATGTTAGTGCTATTATCACTATATATGCAAGGTATAGGAGATATTGTTTCTATGTTATTATTAATAATATAATGTTATAAAGGCTGAAAGTTCCTGTTTCACAGCAATGCAAGTAGAACATTTTTAAAGATTTATTTCATTTTTAATTATGTGTCAGTGTGTGTGTGTGTGTGTGTGTGCGTGTGTGTGTGTGTGTGTGGTGTCTGCATGTGAGTAAGGAGATATGAATGAAGGTGTCTGAAGATGATGTCAGATCCCCTGAAACTGGAGTCACAGGGGGCTGTGAACCACCCGACGTGGATGTTGGAATCTATACTCTTATACTCTGCCAGACCAGCAAGTATTTTTAACCACTGAGCAATCTCTCTAGGCCCCAAATGGAGATTTTTAAAGAATGAACTGAACAGTCTTTCGAAATTTGCCTAGGAAGTGTGGGCCAAGGACAGCTCCACAGATGCTCCGGTCCAGATTCAGGATTACTCTCACAGCTGATTGCTAACCCACAGGCACGAAGTTCTTCCGTTGTCCCGTGGTCTACATGTGTCTCTGTATTTAATCATATCACACTTTAGCTTCTCAATAACGCTGCAGTTAGGAAGTCAAAATTTGGAGGAACAAGGGAAAGGAAACATTATGTTCATCACACTGGTGCAGGCTGATATCCCCCAGCTATTTGGGAGGGTGAGGCAGGAGGATTCCAAGACAAAGGACATCATGAGCTCTTCAATGAGTCTTATACCACTGACTTCCAGACCCCATCTCAAATGTCAGGGGGAAGTAGTGGTGCAGCTCAATGGTAGAATTCCTGATGAGCATATAGTGGGTCTTATACCAGCACTAATAACACACACACACACACACGCACACGCGCACCTGTGCGCACACACACACACACACACACACACGCACGCACGCGCCTGTGCACACACAAACACACACATACACTTTCATTAGGGTTTCTATTGCTACAACAAAACACCATGACCGAAAAAAACTTGGGGGGCGGGGAAGGAGTTTATTTAGGTTACACTTCCAATCATAATCCGTCACTGGAAAAAGTCAGGACAGGATCTCAAACAGAAGGATCAACGGGGCAGGAGCTGATGCGGAGGTCACAACGGGTGCTGCCTACAGACTTGCTCTCTATGGCTTGCTCAGTTCACTATGCTTTCTTATAGAACTCAAGACTACCAGCCAAAGGGTGGCACCACCCACCGTGGGCTGGACCCCCCCCCCCACCAGACAGTGAACTGGGTCTCCAAGACTGTAAGCATTATTCTTCCCTCTACATCTTTCCATCAAGATTTCTGGTGAAATATTTTATGTGTGTGAAAGTTTGGAAATTATACAGTAAAACGGATTTATAAATGTTTATCCTAAAATGTGAGTTTGAAGCTATTAAACTTTGTAATCTGAAAATCATTAGATTTTTTTCTCATTTCAGAATAGACGTGTTTAATATAGGAATTAAAAAAGCACAGTCATTATCTTTCAAATTAGCCAGTTTTTTTTTAATATACACTTTCAAAGAGAACTAAGACACCAAGTCTGAGATTTCTTGGGAAAACTGATTAATTATTTCAATTTTTTTCATTTATAAAAGAAAAGTAGATACATACTATTCTGAAAATTATTAGAAGCCATGACCTAAATACAAGACAGAAAACATTTAAGAGCAAATGTGTACATTACTTGAAAATTGCTTCTCTAGTAAGACTCTTCTGGTGTCTTCTCTTGAGACTTGTGGAGAGTCTCAGAATCTAAGGGAGGCCATGATGTGTAGAATCTGACGGCGGCTGTGATGTGTCTATCTTGGCTTGAACAGTTCCAGACACTGTCTTGTTCACGTAGTTGGGAGGCTGAAGACACAGTCCTCTGTCTGTGAATCAGTCCGTGGTGGTTGTGTCTCATTATATGTGCTTTCTCAGGCATCACTGTGTTTCTCAAGGGCATTAGCTGTGCAGGTGTGAAGATGTCCATTTTGCACGAGGAAGTCAGTTTTTTGGAGAAATCACACCCAAAGTTCTTCTTCCCAAGTGCAATATTTTCCCAAACACACTGCTTCCTCTTGTAACCATTTCAATGTTACTTGCATTCTTGTGTCTTCCAAGAGTCAGAGGAAAGTAGCCAGCACCCTCTGCCGTGCATATCTCACAGAATAGCTACAGAGCTAATGCATGTAGTCATGCATGCTGTTGCAATCTGTGGGGTGCAGTAGTGTGTGGGAGATGGGTTTTCAAGAGAACTTTTAGAAAAATAGTTTTTCATTATCTCCTGGTGGGTTAAAACCCAGGTCATTCATTGCACATGAGCACAGGGGAAGATGGGAAGGAAAAACATAGATCAATGGGCCAAGGAACACATTTGTCCAACTACTGTCGTACAAAAGGAGGGAGCTGATTTTTGACAGGAAGATAATGGCTCCAGCTAGCCAGCTTATTTGTGGCAGATTAAAACAAAAACACCCATTGGCTTTATCAGTCAGGGGGTTACAGGCCATAAACAGTCGAGTTTTCTATACTATTGAGGTGAACTTTTTTTTTTGTCTTACTGATCTATTTTGTATGAGTGCATTTGGCATGCACTTGTGTATGTGCACATGTGTGCATGCGTGTGCATACGTATGTGTGCATGCGTGTGCATACGTATGTGTGCATGTGTGTGAGTGTAGGGGGCACATGTCATGGTGTATCCATGGAGGTCCGAGGACAACTTTAGTCTCCGCCTTGTTTGAGACAGGTTCTCTTTGCTGATTTTTTGCTGCATACACCAGACTAGCTGGCCTGCATAGCAGGAGAATCTTCGCTCTCCACCTCCCATAGCTTCCCAGAAGACACTTGAACTATGCACTGAAACTGGCTTTTCATGTGTTCCGGGATTTGAACTCAATTCCTCACTCTCGCATAAAACACGCTTTTACCCACTCGGCCATCTCTCCAGCCTCTGATGCATCTGCCTCTTTGTTTATAATTCTTCCTATTAAAGAATAAAAAGTATTCTTTTCCCCCTACTGGGTAAGCCATTATTCATATAAGCCTGAGTAGATAGATCCCTTGCTTTGGCATCGGGTAGGGATGGGGTCACTAAGGAACTTCACGTTACAGAACAAGGAGCAGAGAGAACAGTGAACATAGTTCAAATCATAGCCCTGACTTGTATGGGAGAAGACTGCAGGAGTCCCAAATCCACACACATCTTGTCTGCTCTATTTCTCAACAGGGTTCACAAGGCTTTGCTCATTTTAATAATGACACCAACAGTTCTCTTGCCTCAAGCACGTGTGCTTTTCTGTATCAATAAAGTGCTTACAAAGCTTTAGGTCTCAGGCTAAATGTATGATTACTGTGTAAAATACAAAATGCCTACCTAGGTGTGGTGACCTGTAATCCAAGTACTGGAAGGAAAGTTAAAGGCAGGGGGACCCTATGTTCTAGGCCAGCCTGTGTACATATCAAGGCCTCTTCTCACAAACAAATAAAATATGCCTGACCAAACCTGCATTTCAGATAAACAACAAACACTCATTAAGACAAATGTATCCCAGATACTACTGCAGTATACACACACACGTGCGCACACACATGCACATACACACACACATATACATGCACACATGCTCACACACACACACAAAGAAATCAACGTGGTAACTATAAGAAACTCAAATTTAGCTAAGAACCTTATATTTTTTTTACTGATTTTTTAAAAAATAATTTCAAAGTCACCTGTAGTTATAAAAAACAATACAGGGAACTCTTGTGTACCCCTTACCTAGTTTTCTTCCATCGGAACACCTTTTATTGCTTTATCTAAAAACTGACAAAGATGCAGTACACTAACTTTAATTTCACCTCCTGGAACAAAAGGAAAAGAAAGGGAAAAACCTCTTCATTTAGTTGATTCAATTTCTTCACATGCAAATCAGTGTGACCGTCCCGGTCAAGACAGAACCACCAAGTGCCCGTCGAACCCCTCTTTAATGCCATCACCTCCCTGCTTGGAAGCCATCGATCCAACCCCATCTTTAATTTCCGAAGACATGAACATTTTAATGACAGTGATTTCAACCTTAACATGCCAAAAAAAAATTCTGTCAGAACCATGATTTCAAAGATACTGCTTAGGATCAAAGTAACTCAGTTAATTTTTTTTTTTTTAAGCAGTCAATTTAAGTGAACAAGGTAAGTTATTCAGGCGATGTAAAGGCTTGACCGAAATTATGAAGAGGATAGTTAGGCAGTGTGCTTGGGGGTGGAACGTACAAGGAGAATGGATCTATTTGAATGGGGGGGGGGGGGAGACCATCTGCTTGCTAACCTTTAGTTCTAAAAGTCACCCTGAACTGGCTGGGCATGCCAACCCAATATGCTGGCTCAGTGTTCAGGACTCGGTTATACATGTTTGTCTCACACTTGAGTAGACCCAGGAAGTTAAGTCCAGAAGAGTCTTTGCATATCCTGCCCGATGGGCTAGGAGAGTAGATACTTAGGAGAGAACAGAGACTCAGCGTTTAGAGTTCTTAGGGAAAACAGCTTTCCTTTCCACATATGATTCATACTTGTTGAGTTGAAAAGGAAAACAAAGTATAAATTAGAATACTGTGTGGGCTTTAGTCTTCCCATAAGGCAATGGGAAGAATAATCTGCTATCTATGTGTCTGTCTGTCTTCTATCATCTATATAATCTATCATCTATCTATCTATCTATCTATCTATCTATCTATCTACAAAATTAAGCCTTTGCTGTATGTGAAAGAAGGAAGAATTAGGGTTAAAAATTATAACGCTGGTGTATGAGCTGCCTCTACTCTTTTTTTTCTTGATTATGTTCTTCCCTTTTTTTATAAAAATCTGTATTTTGATTTATGACAAAAACTGACATTGTGGTATGAAGTTTACACTTAAACAGGCTGTCCACAGACATCTAACACATAGCTGAAAAGATATGTCTAAATGCAGGTCTCCACGGTACCAAGAACTGATGGCTCCTATGATTCAAGATAGAGAAGTTTGGACATCAGTTGGTCTGGATAGTTTGTATTCTCAAGTAAATCACTACTCCAATAAGAAGATTTCCTGAGTAAACTGGGAGCATGGAGTTCATGGGAGATGTTTGAAGGGGAGGGGAGGAGAAAAAATGTATAGCTCAATAAAATCAATAAAAAAGAATGTTAATCTGAGATCTGGCTTGTGGGGTCTTTCAACACTTGAACTAACTAAACAGCATTTTGTCCTGTCAGTAACTGAACCCGGGAGCTTGCCGTTTTGGGGTTCAAAGTTAAAAAAGGAAGTTCCAAGACTTTGCACCCTAAGAATACAGTTCACCCTCTCTCCAATCTCCCAAACTCCCCAGCTGCTCCTTGAGCAAATGGCTTGGATAAGCAAACTGACATATATAACTTCGTAATCAGAAAGGGTCATTTTCTGCAGTCTCAGGAATTAGGACCCGAGGCAGGATGCTCTCCCTCATCTGCTCTCCACCAGAAGACTGCCCCTCTTCAGTGTCCATCTACAAAATGGACTCAGGAACTGGCTTTGTCTTCTGGGGGCCACATTGAGCTCAGGTAAGGAACGCCTCACCTGTAGGTTCTGCACACTAGCATTTTAATAGTCTCTCACTACCCTCATTTTCTGTGTCAATGGGAAAAAAAATTAAAGGCAAAAGATTCGAGACAGAACCAAATTATCAGTTAACTGTTAATACTATTGTTCCCCAAGTTCCCAGTCATGCACCAAATGTTAACCAAACTGCTCAGCTCATCTCCCTTCTTTCCTGGCCCTTCCCCCTAGCTCCCCCCCAAAATATAGCAGTAACAGCCTCAAACTGCACACATACTTAGGTCTCCAGGAAATGAATACCAGTCCCATTGAACCCTTCATTCTCCAGGGCTGCCCCCAAAGCGAGACCGGTAACTCTGCAGGTTACTTCTTGGATTCATAATCATTTCAATTAGTTGAACAGGGACTCCAAAAGTTACAAATCATTTTATTTCCCAGTGAAATATAAATTGCATTTGATAAAAAAAAAACTAAGTTCCACACCCAAGAGCTATAATCTTTGTATCTGTGTTTTCATTTCCTGTGATGTCCTAAACAGTAACAATTCGAAAAGAAACTCCTTGACTTACGGGACAACCAACCAATTTGTGATTTCAGTGAGATTCACTCCATAAATCTATTACTTTCTAAACAAAAGTTAGTCAGCTTTCACCAAAAATACACGATGAGAGAACATGCCCAAGTTAGTGTTGTCTTTTACACATCATTCTAATTCTGGCTTTTAATATGAAAGAAAGACTTTATGTTTGAGAATCTTGCCACGTCCTAATTAGAAAACACCACGTTACTATATATCGAAAGGCTATATCTGCAGTATTTATCGCTGCATTAATTCATAGGAAATTCCTTTTGGGTATTGTGAGAGGTAGTGTATGCTCTTTCAGAAAGATGTGTTTCGAATTTCTCAATGGTTATTTGGGGAGAGAAGAAGTCTTCAAGTTCTAGATTTGTCACGCCATCTTAGCAGTGTTCTTAGAGGAACTTGGAAGTGTCTAAAGTGATTATTCTCCCGAGGAGAGAGTCGGGGTGAAAATGGCTTCATGGTGATCTGAAATGTACAAGTAATTCTGATTTCCACATCTGCTAAGTTCATGTATAGGGAGAGAAAAGCTCTTTGAAGAGACTAGTGGGGTCAGCATGAACAAACTGCATGATAAATTGATAGGTATTTAAATGAAGCTAACTTGCAGCTTCTATTTCCATATCATGACTATAACTGTTAGGTCATAAGGATGCCAGTAAGACTGTATTTTTATTCTTCATGGTGGTATTAGCAGGAAGGAAGCATGTGGAGAATTGGGTTCTACTAGAAGGGTCTCTGGCCTTGGGCCATTAAGGTGCCACAGGAGAAGCCAGGGAGAGAGTTTAGGTTGATAAAGTGCTTGCCATGTGACTTAGGGTTTCTATTGCTGCAACAAAACACCATGACCAAAAGCAAGTTGGGGAGGAAAGGCTTTATTTGGTTTATACTTCCACATCATAATCCATCACTGAAAAATGCCAGGACAGGAGCTCAAACAGAGCAGGAACCCAGAGACAGGAGCTGATGCAGAGGCCATGGAGAGGTGCTGCTTACTGACTTGTTCCTCATTGCTTGCTCAGCCTGATTTCTCATGGGATCCAAAACTACCAGTCCAGGGATGGTATCACCACAGTGGACTGGGCTCTCCTCCAAAGAGCACTAATTAAGAAAATGCCCTATATCGGGGCAGTTGTGACACGCACCTTTAATACCAGCACTTGGGAGGCAGAGACAAACCAATCTCTGTGAGTTCAAGGCGAGCATGGTCTACAGAGCGATTCCCGGACAGTCAGCATTACACAGAAAAACCCTGTCTCAACAAACAAAAACAGCAAAAACCATAAAATAAAATAAGATGTCCTACAGCCTAATCTTATGAAGGTATCTTCTCAATTGAAGTTTCCTCCTTTCAGATAACTCTAGCTTTGGTCAAGTTGACACAAAATCAGTGAGCACAACATGCAAGACCACAAACCTGAGTTCAGTTTCCAGAACCCGTGTGCAAACAGAACATCCCTGGCGGGTTGTAATCCCAGCACTGGTGAGTGTCAGTGACATGCAGACCCCAGCACACTCGTCAGTCAGCTTGACACACTCATCAAACCCTCGGATAGTGAGAGCTCTGTCTCAGGGAAAAACAGCCAAGTGCTTAGTGCCTAAGGATGATGACACCTAAGGCTGTTCACATGCATGTATGTGTATGTTTACCCTCACACACATGAACATGCATATACATACCTACACATTCACACACAAGCACCCATGCACACAAAAAATTAAAAATGAATTGATATTAAGCAGGCCAACTCCATTTGAATCCCCAGTGTAAACTGAACAAAGCGTTTGCCAGGTCTCCGAGAGGGTCTACCAGACTTGTGTCCTGGTTACGGGTGAAGGGAGGCTGAGTCTCATCAGCAACTGCTTGGAGTTCTACCTTGAAGACATTATAGCAATCCAGGTTGGGCTGTATGTGTCTGACGATTTTCATATACACAGACAAAAAGACATCCCTCTACACACACCCCAAATACACTACAGAAGAGATTTTTAGAATGAAGTAAGTCTTCTAAAAGTATGAAAAGGAGCCTAATAATTTGCTCCCTGGAAGTCTGTCAAAAGGCACACATCATTGCCACTTTTCTGAATCCAGCATCTCTCTTGCATTGAGCCTCCCAACACTGTTACAGAGTACAAATAAGGAAATGTCAGGGCCAAATAAGGAAATGACTAATCAAACTAGCTGGGGCTGGGAACATTCATCTTAGTCATTAGAGCACAGGAAGGTGACATTACATAAAAGCAGATAGCTATGAACTCACAATCTGGAAATCAATTTCCTGAGATGCATGAATAGAGACTGGATAATAATCTATTGCGTGTCTGGTATTCAGTGCTTATCCTGAATCTAAAATTGTGCTCCGTTTCTTGGAGAGTTTCTTCCTTTAGTGACTCTACCTTCTGGTCCTCCTGTCTGCAATTCTCCAGCCCACCCCTCTTTGGGCTCACCCCAAAATCTTACCGTACTTTATTTCTCCCGATGAAGGCAAATTCGACCTGGACACAAAAATAGAATTTTCTTAATGGTTGTTAAATCCCAGTGAGTTAGAATAATACTCCCCCCACCCCCACTACTCCATAAAGTCTTTTTGTTAAAAAAAAATTCTCTGCTTTGTTTTAGAATTTGAAAGGGATAATTTGATTCAAAACTCTTTAGCAAAAAAGAGTCTGTCCATAAGAATCCTTCCTCTTGGGGTTCAGTTGTGCTGTTCCTTTAAATTTTCTGTGTAGACCAAGAAAATATTCAGCATGTCTTGTACACAATGTTCTCCTTTAAGCCATGCTCCTCTGCCTCCTCCCCTAGTTTGGTCCCTCAGGCTGGTCATCCCGTGTGGGCTTTGGTGAACATTTTTGTTTGGGTTTAGGCAATAGAGTTTCACTATTTAGGGAATTGCTCTTACAGTCCTTTTTAGAGAGCAGTAGACAGAGAAATACAGAGGTTTCTGTCATTGCTGCTAGAATCTGACCTAGGTATTTTTATTTGGAAAAAGAAAAGTCTGGAGAGATCACCCCCCACCAGCTCATGAGACAGACAGCTTTGACAGCAAAATTGGGTTTCATGAACCATGAACAAATGGTTTCCCAAAGTGTCTTAGGCTCTGAAAGAGTTAAGCATGAAAGATGCTTCATTTACTCCCCAGGAGTGGTCTAGGCCCTGGGAGAATTTTGACTCGTTTCAGTTTTAACTTTCTATGTGAAGGAGCATTTCCCACAGAGGCAGACAGACAGAACAGAGCCCTCATTATAGGAGAAATACACATTGTGAGCCCCCTTTATTTCTTGCACAGGCCATGCAGAAGAGAGTGCAGCTTTAAATTATACTTCTCACAATGCTTCCCAAAGAGAACATGGCAAATGAATTCAATTCTTCTAAACTAAATTGAATATTTGAAGGAAAATAAATCTGAACAACCAACTGAGTTTTATACATTCCTTTCCCATAATTTCACTGCGCTATTTGAATTGGGTTAGATCAAATTTAAGATAAAAAACACCTTACTACAAATTTGGAAAATGAGCTATTGAAAGATGAAAGGCATTTCAGGATAGAGAGATGACGTTTTTATAATTGAATATCACTTTAATTCATAATGTTTCACTGTCCACTTTGCTAGGCTTTGTTAGTAAAACAAAGCTAAGGAACCAGGAGTTGAGGAGGTGGATTACAGACACTCCTGGGGTATTACAGATGCCCAAAGGCGAAGACACAGGACAGAGGAAGGAGAAGTTCTTTATGCAGGTATACTTCAACATCTTCTAGAATGATGCACATTTTTCAAATGATGGAATCGGCACAGTTAAGCGTGTGTGAGCACACACACACACACACACACACACACACACACACACACAGAGGCACACAGAAGCTGGATTACCAGTCAAATAGACTCTGGTGAGTTTATCATTGAAAGGACAGAATGCGTGCCCTTCTGAACGGATCATCTTGAGGGAGAAATTACCATGTAAATTAGGTGACTCACTAACCAGGGGTCCTGAGTGGAGTCTAACAGATGATTTCCTAAAACAAGTGTTTCGTTCATTGTTATAGAGTTGGCATGTCTATTTCATTGGTTTTGTTCCCTCTATTATATTAATATGTATGAATTATAAAATAGTATTTACTTATGAAATCAAAATAGTTATCAAACATTTCATAATCATCAGGTAATTTCCTGGATATTGGATGAAAACTCAGACATATATAGTAACCAGTACCCTAGGGACTTCTCATCTGCCTGGCAGTGGCTTATGTTAAAAGTGTGGAGAAAGGAGCTGGAAGGATGCTGTGCGGAAGTTGGGACCCAGAGTCAAGTGTAATTGAATCTGTCCCCTTGGAAATGAGGTGGATGGCATCGCTTGAACCACATTTTGAACAATAAAATACCATGCCAAGGGAACAGTCGCAGGTGGACAGAAGCAAGAGGATGAAACTAGAAGAGGTCTGATAAACTCAGATCCCAGGAGCTAGCATGGTCTGCCATGGACACAGACATATAACCTGAAGAGAACGGAGAGGGAAGAAGACGGAGCCAAAGAGCCATACGACTCATTTCTGTGGGATGTACGTGTCTGCCACACTGTTTTCATCCCTAGCTTTTCTCAGTCATTCCTAAGAATCCTCCTCACCAGGATAGGAAAAAGTTGAATCAAAGTGAATTGTTGTTGGATGATGGCAAAGGGATCTTTTGGGCTTCAGTACCAAGCATGTACAAAGCATACGTTATCATGCGCTTCCTCTGGGGAAACAGTACCTCTGATAGGAGTTGTGTGTATACAGGGTAGTCTTCAGGAGCAAGCAAGGAACCCAGAACCCTAACCCAGTTTCTTCGTATCCTTCCAAAAGCCGTTTGCTGCTGACGAATCTGCTTTCAAGAGGACTTGATTGGCTTTTAAACTCCCTAAACAAACAGAAACACATCACGTGTGCCCAGAACACCTGCCCACTAATCAGATGAACTCATAGATGGTATGTTATATGGACATACTAAACACAACCTACTAAAGTCTAGAAGTCAGCCTACAAAATTGGTGCAGTTTTGGTGATCAGGGCCTTCTACAAGGCTTACAAAGAGTTCCTCTGGGCAGCATAAATAAAAACGTTAAGCATGGTTTGGTGCTAAAAAACATATGGAATTTCATATGGTAATTGGGTCAAACGTCTATGTTACTTAGTATTCACCCACATTTTAAAGGACAAGGCAAAGAACGTGATTGTATGCTGATAGGTTTCAGAGTGGCACAGGATGGTGTGAGAATTCATTTTTCATAAAAGAAACTAAGATGACTGATCTCAGGCACTTAATGGAATCTAATTCTGGCACTGCTTGGCTGATGGGTCATGTGACCTTGAGACAGTTACTTAAGCAATTTAGACCTCTGAGTCAGAATTTTAAAATGAAAATGATACTACCTGAATGTCAATTCATTTCTTATTATGAGATGAAAAGATACTGCGCAGAAAAAAAAAACTATCTGGCAGACTGTAAGATATACACAAAACAAGGAATTATCATACTAATAAATGCAATAACTTTGAAACACGCAAAATGAAGTTTATTTGAAAATAAATTAATACCACATATTAACTTGGAATTAAAATAGAAGAAAAATGTAAGGCGGGGGAAGTAGGGATTGCAAAAGACAGCGGCTTGCACTTTAAGCAAATATCAAACACAATGTAGCTTCAGGAAACCTGCCTTGTACAAAAGAACCAGTTAATAGAAACCCGAAGTCAGGACGTCTAAAGGCAGATCTAAGTAAGCACATGCCATCGCTGAGAACAGCAGGCCTGTTGTGAAAACAACAGCCATGCAGATGACTTCTGTATACCTCTTTTATTTGTTAGCTGACAACACACAGAGAGACGCCCAGCCACCTCTGACAAATGACACTGTAGAGCAAACACAAACCCAGAACGTTCCATTGCCAAATAGTGCGTGACTGGACAAATGTAAATATCTGGACCCAGAGGAGTCCTCCCTGATCATCTAAAGATGCTCAATGTAAGCATCACGAGGAGCCCAGGGACCATTAAGCTTCTACTTTCTTTCAAATTTATGAGCGTGTGGCCTCCAGCTTAGATTTTAGCAACGCATCAGCAGTATCTTGTAAACGGGGATGTCATTTTAAACAAATTTACATGTGGTGGTATTCAACCTTTTTTTCTCGTTCACAGTGCTGAGAAGCTTAATATATGCAGAGATTCTTGTCACCAGCATGCAAAACAGGAAACAGACCAGTTCTAACACCCCAAAGAATTTCCTTGAACTGACTGACCCTTTATTGTTAGCCCCTTCTCCTGTGCTAAAATGTGGCAATTGCTGGTCTGTTCTTTATGTCTATTCTCTTGCTTTTCCCAGGAAATCACGTGAATGGGATTGCTCATTGTGTAGGTCTTTGTTGCTTGAGGCTGATTCTGAGGTATGGCAGGTTATTATAAATGGTGCATGACCAGTGCATCCATAGAAAGCTAAGCTCTGATTCAGCTGATAGTTTTGGAAACCATGTTTCTCTCTTCATTCTTTTGCTGCATGAGGTTGACAGGATCTCATAGCCTCATAAGTGTGTTTTGCACTGGGCCTTTCTGATCAAGAACATCACTAATGAAGCCAAGTTTTTATCCTGTAATAATTGATCAATCATTTTTAACGTCCAATGTACTACTCAGCGCTAGTGATTTGGAGGTAAACAGCCCTCATGTCTGTGTTTCACCAATCCCTCCCTGGGGCCAGATGTCTGCTATGGAATTCTTGATCTTCCTTACACAACATCTGGCTTATTTTCACCCTCATTTATTCAACACATGAGCATGTATAAAATACTACCCACCATTCTTGACACCCGGGATGAAACACTGAGCAAAACAAACCCAAATCTTCATCCATGTGAAATTTACAGTCCAACTGGTAGAGGAAAATCATAAATCATGAATAACAGCTCAGTAAATCGCATGGCACATTAGAAAGTGAAGAGCTATGTGCAAAGAAAGGATGGAGAGAAACTCCTAAATGGTAGTAGTGTCCTTAAATGATCGTCAGGGACAGGTTTACAGGAGGGGTATTTTAGCAAAGACCTCATAAGGGGAAGGAGGTTAAGTATGAAGCTTCTTGTGAAAGAGTACACCCAGCCTGTGATACAGTCAAAGACTGGGACATGGAAACAGTCCTTGGCTGGAGCAGGGGCTAATGGGTAGTGAGGCTATAAAAGTAACTGAGAATGGGGAATGAGGTCATATAGGCAGACCATTGAACAGACCCTAGGACCTGGGTCAACTCTGAGGGAGATGGAAAATATTGCAGGGTTTGACGAAGAAACATTACTTAGTGCAACTTAGGTTTTAGAATGATTTCTCTGACAAATTTTGGGATAATAGACCATAGGATGCAAAGAATATAGGGGATTTATTGTAGAAATTTAAGAGAAAGAGACAGACCATAGTATAAGCAGAAGCTAGGTTCTAGATAGGAATATAGAACATAGGTTGTGACCAGGGAAGACTATTGAGAAATAACATCATTTTTATGATGATATATGCCTGTACTATCAACTGTTTAGGAGGTTGAGGCAGAAGAAACACTTGAGGCCATGAGTTTGAGACCATTCTGGGAAACCTTATCGTTAAAAGAAATAATTTGCTTCTGAGCCAGGGAACTGAAAAGCTGGGATGCTTTTATAGTTATCAGAAAGAGTGTAGGTGTAGCAGACCAGGAAAAGACAATATATGGGTTTTTTTATTTTTACACTTATTTACTTTGTGTGTGCATATGAAATCAGAGGACAGCTTGGGGAAGTCAATTTTCTCCCTCTACAGAAAATGCCTTTAGTTGCTGAGTCATTGTGTGTGTGTGTGTGTGTGTGTGTGTGTGTAAGAGACCGAGAGAGATGTTTTGTTTGTGTGACAGTCTCGTGTATCCAAGGCTAGCCTTGAACTCACTATATAGTTAGGATAATCTTGAACTTCTGATTATTCTGCCACTATAACCTGAATGCAGGGATAAGAGGCATGTACCACCACACTCAGTGTAGATGTGCTGGGAATCCAACCCAGTGTCTTGTGTATCTACTGACCTACATCACTAGCTTCAGGTTAACATAAGAGAAATGTCAAATATCTAGATTTATTTGGGCTGTATTTGGGAGCTGGATAGCTGGATACACATTTACAACTATCGTGTATAAATGTTATATGGTATCATCAGACCATATTTGGGAGCTGGATAGCGGGATACACATTTGGAACTATTGTGTATAAATGTGATATGGTATCATCAGACCATACTAAATCCCATAAGACATGAGAACTGCAGAATAAAAGCCAGGGCCAAAAAAGCAGGCTTAAAGCTTCCAGCATGGAGAGTTAGGAAGAAAGACAGAACTAACTGGAGACACATTGGTGTGGAATATTTTTTTAACTATGTAAAGATGTGTTGCATTTGTTTAACTATGTAAAGATGTGTTGTTATTTTAGCTTGCCTGCCTAAGGAACCTGATTGGTCTAATAAAAAGCTAAATTGCCAATATCGAAAGAAGAGGCATAGGTGGGACTTCCAAGTAGGAAGAGTAAGTAGGAGGAGGAATTTAGGCTCTAGGGGAGAAATAAAGAGACACCAAGGAAATGCTAGGGGCCAGCCAGCCGGACAGGGAGGAATAATCAGGAAGGTAGGACATACAGACTGAAAGAAAGGTAAAAAACACAAAATGAAAACATAGATGAATAGAAACAGGTTAAATTTAGTTAAAAGAGGTAGTGGTAGATGCTAAATTAAGACGAGGCATTCATAATTAATAATAAAGTAATAAGTCTCTGTGTCTTTATTTGGGAGCTGGTTGGTGACCCCCCCCCTAAAAAAAACTCCAACTCCAACACACAGAGAGAGGACAGAGAGGGTGGACGTTGAAATAAAAGATCACATGACTTCATGGGAGCTGATGAAGGACATATATCAAGGAGAAGTATAGGATAAATCATGAGTTTTAATGATGTGAAGGTGGGAGCTGATATCTTTATTTAAAGTGGTTTTGGTGTAATAGTGTAGGCAAAAGCCCAACTGGCTGTGTTTAATGAGAAATGGACCACATATGTATCTCAGTGGTAAAATAATATACCCAGAACATACAAGGCTCTGGTTTTCACCTCCAGAACGGAAAGGGCAAAAAGAATGAAGAAGGGAGAGGAGGGAGGGAGGAAATGAAAAGGGAAAAGAGTGGGAATTGGAGATAGCGAATAAAGATGACTTGTAAATTTATTACCAAGAAAAGAGCAGTAGCAGAGTAGCAACCATATTGAATTTGTTTCCATTTGGTTTCCTGTGTGCTCACTGCCCATCCTTGGACTTCCATCCTTGGTAACTAAATCTCCCAAACGAGCCTTTGATGAGTCAATAAAGAGAAATTTACTAAAAAGAAAATAGAAAGGTATCAAAAGAATATATCAAGCAGTTGGGGACATGTTGCAAACTTTGGTGTCCAAGGTACCATAAGTATCAATATTTATAAAATGGGTGAATGGATAAATAGAGGAGTAGGTGGGTGGATAAGCAACTGCGAGACATTTGCCTGATTCTCCTCTTAGGTAGTTTATATAATTGTCCCCTCTACCCTCTGCCCTGCTGTGACAGGGAATGAAGGCGCACGACATTTTCTGCTGTCCAGATGGCCTTTAGCTGCTTGTCTTCAGTTGGTACTCTTCTCGTCTTTGCAACACCTCATCGCTATCCTGATCTTCAAGGACAGCTGTGTCCTTTCTTCTTCCAAGCCTCATGCATCCCACCTACGCTGTACCTCACTGGGCCCATATCCTGGCTAGTTGCAGGAGCAAAAGTAGATTACATATCTGTTGAACCTGAGTCTTTCTGGAAGCAATGCTTCTAGGTAGAGTTTGCAAGGTGAATGACTCTTCAGGTTTGGCTACTAACTCCTGGATACCTGACAGAATTCACTGGCCTTTAGTATGCACGCACGACACAGCAGACACCTTTTATAGGATGGTTTACAAGGCAGTTTTGTTAACCACAAACATGATCTGTAAGAATAGACTTTGACTAGAACTCTTCTGTGATAAGTCGGTTTCCTTGTATCTGGCTTTGGGTGCTTATGTTTGCTTCTCTCTCAATTCAGAGACCTCCCTTTGTCATGGTTGCAAATGATGACAAACACCAAGATGACATCTGATCATTCTTACCCCTTGAGTCACACAGCTCACTGACTATACACCTGAAGCAAGGTGGAGAAGCCATAGTCCTTTGCATAGTAAATTCTCCCTACAAATTAGCCTGGCCTTTTTTTTTTTGTCGTGCCCCTCCCTTGCTCCATCCCTGTTTCCCTCTCTTCCCCCTCCAATCTCCCTTCCTTCCTCCCTCCCTTCTTCCCTCCCTTCCTTCCTTCCTTCCTTCCTCCCTTCCTTCCTTCTTTTCTTTCCACTTCCACAGGACCTTCATCTCCGTCAGCACTGCCATCTTCATCCCAGGAGAGGGAAGGGGAGGAGAGACTTTTGCATGCCGCTGCATTTTAATCATCTCATCATGTTTCTCCTACTTTTACAATGAAATATTTGTCAGTCACTAAATCTCTGTGAGCACTGATTAATAATGAAGATGATTTTAAATTATTCATATGTCTAAAGAGCCAAGTGAGCAGAAATGAATGCTTCCCCATTCATTAAATGAACATTTCCACTTCCAATTTTTATTCAGAAATATGGTACAAAATTTTCTTGTCTTAGCTGGGAAAGAGGAGGCTGCCACTAAGATTTACTGTGGAATCTTTCTTGGCACCATGGTTGCTTGATTGTTTTCATGACACTTCAAGTTTTCATGTATCTGGATAATTAAAGTTTCCCAATGTGACCAAGGTTCTGAAATAAGGCAGAACATTCATAATACAGAACTCAATGTTTATGTATTACCAAGAACTATCTTTGCTCTCCCCAAACCAAACCACCTTAATATGGAAAATGTCTGTGTGTCCATCACCACTTTTCTTCAGCTACTCATAACCCTGGTTGTCTCAGAAACAGCCCACCTCTGGCTACCAGCCAACCCTGAGCATGCCCCCTCAAGTTAGGGGCACTGCATCCTGTCTGCTTTTCCTTTGTCCATTGCCTCCCCTTAAATTGTTCTTTCCACACAGCTCCTCATATTAGGAGAATACTCAGTGGGCTTTGACTTCTGTGTCACACAAATATTTCCCCTATGACATGAGTGACACACATCCCCCTCTTCTGCTCTGGGGTAACTGGGCCCCACCACAGAAAGCTACAACCAGAGTCATGGTCTAAAGAGCCTCATGGATACCCACGCGCCATATTGATGCCGCCATTCAGCCTCTCACATTCCATATGCTCATTTATAATTTTGAGCATTAGCTTTCCTGTATTATTCTCACTCCCCCATGGGTAGAGTTAGTTTATCATGACCAAGGCCTGCTTTCAGAAAACTAGTCACATAGGGCAATGTTAAAAGTAAAATGAGAAAAATTTAAAAATTTTACAAAAAAAAACCATAGTCTAAGAAGTAAATCACCTTAATAGGTTATTTTTACAGTGTATGGAAAAAAATGAACAAAGACCGATGATTTTGATATCAAGCAAATCCTTACATTCACAACGAGCAGAGAGTCATACAGGGAAATAATGAATGGATTGAGCAGCCAACACATTGGCTTTAAAGTTTGTAATGGGACTTAACAAGCCCAAAGAGTAGTGCCATTGCAAGTTGTCTAATGATGAAATATTGAATACATACAATAAACGTTGCTCCCCTCCACCAGATAGATTCAGAGCTGTGCAAGAAGCCATCTGCTAGAAGGGTTGGTACTGGAAACGTTCAGGCCTCGTTGACTCGTGAGTCTTCATAACCCCTAGCAAAAATACCCCACAGCTCAATCAACACCCCAAACCACTACTTTTACATCTTAACAGGATGATTACTCTACTCCAAAGAATTTGACGGCTGTTCAGCAGCGCCAATTCATGCCCCAGTTTGCTCCTGCGTGGGCTGATGCTGGAGTCTTATTGAGGGTCTTTGCTTACTCTTAATAAGTTCCATTCCACCAGAAAAAATAAACATAACTATATGGTTACTGAAAACTATAATGAGTTCTCTTTTTATTAGGTGCTATAAAGACATTCTTAAAAAATTAGAACATACATAAAGCCAAATAAGAAAAAAAATTAGAAATTCTTTGGCCATGTTAATCAAGGTAGCCAACCTTGTTCCTTGGTTCCCTTCACAAGTCTCATGACCACTGTGCTCATTGTTAATTAAAATAATTTGAGACAGAGTTGGGGACTTTTGTAAAGGAAGAGACATTTTATTATACCATGTCAATCCCATGTCTTGCTTCCATAGCTCTGATGACGTTCTATTGATCTCAGGAGAAGCCCTGCACATTAGCACAGCAGAGGAAGCAGAAATCTAGAGTTTGATTCCAGCTTCCAAGTGGGCCATAAATCATAATGTATGAGAATACTACTTTTAGGCCACAGTAGACACTCGATGAAAAGACTTGCTGATTTATTAGGTAGGGCTCAGTGCCCACAAAGATACGGATTTCCTAAAACCACTGGTACATGAATGAAAGAGGCATTGTGATGATGAAGCCATTCTTGGCAATCAAATTTGGGCTCACAGAGGGAAGAAACTTGTTTGGGCTGTCTGCACTGCAAAGACTGGTGTCTTAAGGCCTTTATGTCTGCTGCATAGGTATTCCATGAGCATTGGTGGAATGGATCTACAGAAGGAAAAAAATAAAACAAAACGTGTTGATATTCTCTCTGTGGTTTGCCCAGAAAGAACAGTGTCTCTATTGTCAGGGATTTAAAATAACTTAGTGGTTTTAAACAGGAAGAAACAGAAAGTTTTGTCAGTCTTGACAACACCGATGAGGGACATCACTTGAGCCAAAATAGTTGGAAAGGCAATGCAGAAGCGGTCATGGGTTCAAGCTCCCAAGACATCTTGACCAATTAATCCTTTAATCACACATGAGTTTGCACAGCTTTTCCCCATCAGGATGGACTAGAACTGAGAGAGAGCCTATCAAATTCTGCATCAGCTGTTTTCGTGCCTCATACACATTTGCACAGGACCGGAGGGGAAGGTGGCTATTCATTCCCTTAGTGTCCCTACTTAATTGGTGATGTTTTTAGAAACGTTTCAGTGTAGAATAAAGTGCATAATGAGCTTTTGAATTCAGGCACCCCCCAGAAACTGGCTTTCGACCATCTCACTTAGTATCTCAGCTAAAACAACCTCCATACCCATCTCCACATCCTGAAGAGAAAAGGTTGAGGTGGTGCCTAAGAGATAGATAGCCTGTCTTCTGCTGTGAAATGAAGTCATATTGGCCAGACTTGATATTTCTCTGTAGACAGATATTCTACGTTTAGAAAAACATAATGGTACTGAACGGCATGGACTATTATATAACATCGTCTGTTATGGGACAGTATGTTGAGATGTATTAACGCTCTCCTTGAAAGCGGAAGTTCAGGGTTAGGAGCCTATGATGTATATAACAAGAAACCAACACCATTGTCTGGTACGATTACTCCCCCCCCCCCCCACACACACACGCACATATGTGTCTGTCTGCCTTGCTGTGTCTGTGTCTCTGTCTTTCTCTCTCTCTCTCTCTCTCTCTCTCTCTCTCTCTCTCTCTCTCTCTCACACACACACACACACACACGTGTGTCTGTCTGTCTTGCTGTGTCTGTCTGTGTCTCTGCCCCCCCCCCCACATCTATGCAATTTGTCACCATTACTTGTTCTAGAGAATTAGTTTCAGAGAGCAAGCAGTTAGTCTCCTGCTTCACCAGTGTCTTTCGGTATGTGATAAGTACTTCAAATATTTACAAAATTAATAAATATTATTCACTGGGACAGTCCCAAGCCTGATCTCCCATTACCTCTGGACAGTTTGGTTGATCTTTTTTTTTTTAATTTGGTTGATCTTATCTTATTTATTGTACTGTAGGGCTGCCAGAGTCTGGATTCCTTCTGGTCTAACTTCTAGCCCAATAAGCCCAAAAAGATCTCACCCTCAGCGCCTGTGAACTCACGTGACCAAACGTCATAGCACCTGTGCTTTAGTTCTCAAACTAAGTCACCACTGAGTCTTGCTACGGAATATCTACTTGGATTGAATTTATCTTCCACACTGGCTCTCAGCAAGCATGCCTAGACTTGCTATTCTCAACGGTCATTTTAACACTAATGGAAGCTGGTATACCTCAATGGCTAAGACACTCGGCACTAAATTCAAACACATAATAGGTTCAGATCTCTTTGGCAGCCGGTTCCCAGGCAGGAGCGACTCTTTTTCCTATCATTAAGCATCCTCACCTGGAAATGTTAATGGTAGCATCTGGCTCCTTTTATGGCACAGAGTCAACATTCAATGTTCACGGTTTTACTAATGTTGCTAATAATCTCTGCCTACACATTCCTTTCTGGTTCTTCAGAACTGTCTCTCACCATCCCCACTGGATCTTAAATGAACCATAATGAGGCAAAAGGCAAAAGGTCTTTCTGTAAGGATCTCACTGCTACCCACCTATCAGTGCCTCGACCAAGGGAATCTTCTTACATGTTGCCCAACTCAGCAGCAAGTTTACATATAGGAAAAACAGTCATTATTTTGACAGTAGTGCTTGTGCCTGAATGTCCTTCATATGCTCTTGTGTTTGAACACTTTGTTCCCAAGCAGCAAAATTGTTCAGGGAGCTTGGGGACATGGGACTATCTGGCTATTGTAGCAACATCTAGGTAGGATTTGAGGGTTTGAGACTAGCCTTGCTTTTGTTTTATTGTCCTTCTCTCTGGTAACTACTTAAAGCAGGGAGTTGCCTTAAGCCCCTTCCATACATATGATCTTTCTAATGATCAGTCCTACCAGTTAGAAGCTCCAGTCTGCAAGAGACTTGTGACCCGTATGTTTTAACTTGTTCCTTATTTTAGTATATGTTAATCTCTTCTCATTGCCAGTTGAGTGGTAGACACATGCCTTCAGACTCGATCGTTTGTTTATATGTGAACAGCAAATAGAAAAAAAAAAAGCTATAGATAGAATTCATCCACACACTTTTAACCACCATGCCTTTCCTGTCACAATGTACCATGTTACCCTCTGAAGTGCGAACCAGAGTAAGCAGGCCTGTGAATTGCTTTGTCAGCGATTTGGCCATAGATAGCGTCGTGGAAGCAACTATTATAGTAACACTTCAAACTTTCAGTTTCTTTAACTACTGTTACTTCACTAAGAATGCGATGGCAATTCCACCACTCCTTGAGCACTAGAGGCTTGCAGTGACTCCTTTGCCCCATGACCTTGATTGGCAGATAGTACATTGCTTTCTTTAGTTTCTTAAGATGTTTCTCTTTATTACAATTATAAAATTCTAGCTCTTGTCTAATTCCTCATCTTAGCAGTCTTTCCTTACTTTTTAGAGTGGATTTTTTGTCGATTTTTTTCTTAATTTCATACATGGGTCCCTCCCTCTCCTCCTTCTGACTCTTCACATGACTCACCCAAGTCCTTAGATCCATGGCCTTTTATCTTTTAATTATTACTGATACATATGTATACACTCTATAAATGCTGAGGTGAGAGGAGCTCATTTGGTGTTGCTCATACATAGATGTATTTAGAGCTGACTGCTTGAGACTGGATTGTCTATCAGGGGGTACCATTCCTGAAGCAAACTACATTTTTCTCTCTCTATGGTCACCTAGTGCTTGACCTAGGCATGGAACCTTCTGAAATTTCCCCCACCCATGTTGCATGTCAAATGGTGCTGTCGTTTTTCAAGTCTTATTCAGGCAACCATCTTTTTTTTGAGATTCCATGAATATAGCTTCTTTGTCATATATAAAAGACTCTCTCTCTCTCTCTCTCTCTCTCTCTCTCTCTCTCCCTCTCTCTCTCTCTCTCTCTCAGCAGATGGCTCTGGTGATCGATCATTCCATCTCCTCTTCTGTCATATTCCTTGAGCCTTTGGTACAGGGACTGTGTGGGCTGACATAACAATAGGCTTGGTCATCTCCCTGCCAATTGTTCTCTGTGTTTTGACCAGCTGTGTCTTTCTGTAAGGATCCCTGTCTGCTACATAAAGAAGATCCTTTAATGAGGGGTGGGGGGTGTATCTAAAGTCATTCTAAGAGCCACCTCAAGTATCTCCCTTTGTTCCCATCTTGAGTCCTTGCAACTCACCGATCAAACCTCTCATTCTCATGTGTACCTGAAACAGCTGCCATCAAGCCTTTTTGCCATAGCTGTGTACAACTCTCTGGCGGACTCCTGATTATTGGTCAATCATTTGCAGCGACGGAATCTCAGATTAGGTCAACAAATAAAATAAATGTGTGTGGTACTTACATAAAAGGATATGGTGGTTTGGGTCTATGATTTTTATTTCTGAAAGGAAAGATTGATGACGCACTTTCAAATTTGTTGCTAACTTCTTCCAAGTGATGCTTGTATGTATATAAAATTGAAAAGGACGTGTTGGGACATAAATGACCCATTGGCAGACAACTGAAGAGTGAGAAATTTGGCCTCATGTCTTGATGCTCTGTCTGGACATTCAGAAACATACCATTTAAATACATGAAGAATGTTGGGGTTGACAGCTTAGATTATTGGGATTGATTAATTTCTTTTCTTATTTTCCTTGAAGGTAATCATCAGGCCCTAGACATACTCAATGGGCAATTTTCAAAGAAACAAAATCATTCTTTTCAACCATAATCACATTCCTGAGAACTATTTCTGGGTGAGCAATATGAGGCTCATAGACCCCAAAGTTTATATTTAGGTCTTATATGTTCTGTGTACCAGTTGTATGACCTTGGGCAAACGATATCTCCTTTATGCATCAAGTTTCCTAATAGACATAATTTTAACAGGTCTAGCTGCTAAAATAGGTATCTAATATGTAAATACTATGCTCAAAACCTCCAATGCTCTCCGACCTCAAGTGGATCAAAGATCAGTCTCTGTAGCAGTGTTCCATGTTGCCTTCATTTCTCTTCTTCCTCACTTCCAACTCTGTCTTCAACAGTATTTCTAGTACTTCATTTTTCTCTAGTTTTCCACGAATAGGGTTAGTATCCACCCTTCCTTAATTCTTATTTAAATGTAATAATCTTTCTGAGTCTTCACTAACTCAAGATGCCTTCCAACCTTCCCTGCTCAACTTTTATCTACAGGACACTGGGGATTTTCAAACATATTACCTATTTAACAGCCCACATCAGGCGATGAAAGGAGACAGAGACAGAGACCCACACGGGAGCACCGGACAGAAATCTCAAGGTCCAAATCAGGAGCAGAAGGAGACGGAGCACGAGCAAGGAACTCAGGACCACGAGGGGTGCACCCACACACTAAGACAATGGGGATGTTCTATTGGGATCTCACCAAGGCCAGCTGGCCTAGGTCTGAAAAAGCATGGGATAAATCCGGACTAGCTGAACATAGCGGACAATGAGGAATACTGAGAATTCAAGAACAATTGCAGTGGGTTTTTGATCATACTGCACGTACTGGCTTTGTGGGAGCCTAGGCAGTTTGAATGCTCACCTTACGAGACCTGGATAGAGGTGGGCAGTCCTTGGGCTTCCCACAGGTCAGGGAACCCTGATTGCTCTTCGAGCAGATGGGGGGGGGGGGACTTGATCGGGGGAGGGAAATGGGAAGCGGTTGTGGGGACGAGGCAGAAATCCTTAATAAATAAATAAATTTAAAAAAAAAAAACAGCCCACAGTAGGCAATTCTGTGTCAATTTGAATGAGCTAAGGAAATGCCAAGATAGCTGGTCAGCCATTACATCCGGGAATGTCTTTGAAAGCATTTCTGGAGGAAAGCATTTGAATAATAGATGACATAAAAAATGATTCACCCCAACAAGGGTTCAGTGACTGCACAATGGCAGAAGAATGTTCAGTTCTCTCTCTTTTCTTGAGCTTGAACCTCAGTATTCTCTTGCCCTCTGACATGGCAGCTCCTGGTTCTTGGGTCTTTGAACTCCAGAAACACCAATATTCCCTATCACCTTCTCCATGTTAAGAAATATACCATTGCCATCTTGATCCTTAGGCTTTGGACTAAATTACACAGCCAGTTTTCAAGGTTCTCGAGCACAAGATGACAAATAGTGACATATCTTCTTACCCATGGCCACATAAGCCAAATCTTATAATGAGTCTTTTGTCTATCTACCTACCTATATCTACCATCTATAATTTATATTTATCTATTGCCTATAATTTATCAGCATTTGTCTATCATCTATCTGATCTGCATATATTTGTTATCAATCCTTTATATCTGTTATCAATCGTTTGCCCCTGATCTATATCTATCATCCATCACCATCAGTCTATCATATATCTATGTTTATCTATTATGTGTCATTTCTATCTACCTGTCTATCGATCTCTTATTAGTTCTCTTTCTGTGGCTAATTCTCTCATTTTGTTTATTGTCTGTCTTACTTTTTTAGAATGAAATGAATGAAAATGGGGACTTTATATGTTTAATTCACTTTTGCATATCCAGCACTGAGTATCATTCCTAGAAGGTAAAAGGCACTTAACAATATACGTTGAACAGACAAATGAATTTGACACGCATCCCCTAAATACACACTGCTTCCTAGTCATCATCATGGTTGTTGAAGGCTCCAAGGTGAAAAAAAAATTGTGATCCTAACCCTGCAAATATGAGCCTACCCTTATCAAGACAACTGAGTAGATTTGATAGTTATGAGATCTGTTGGTCACCCAGAAGTCAGAACATCCAATTCTTCTAAGAAAAGACTGGAAAAGTTTCTTAGATGAAAGACTGTTCTAGTTCAGCTAGGTGGCATGTCACCAATTGGGTGGGGCAGAGAAATGTCATAGATGAGCCATTTCCTTTGCCATGGAGCTTTAAAATGAAAATGAAAGGTATATGGAAATGCTCTGTGAAGTGTGGAATGATGAAATATATGGTGTACCATCATTATTTCCCTGTGTTAGTTTTTATGTCATCGGCATCATCTTTTAAGACACTCCATTATGCAACTTTACAGCAAACGACATTTTTGAATCAAAAGTGACATGTTTGAATTTTATTGGAGTAAATGATCAAAATGAATATATTCATATTGATAAAAGAATATATGAAATATTTACCATGCCTAAGCATTTTAAGTATTTCTCCAGTGATTAGCTGTTATCTCTAATTTCTAAGACCGTGTGCCAATTAAATCGGCCATGAAAAGAACTAGTCTTTAAGTCATGCCATATTTCCCAAGTGTACAAATTGTTAACTAGACTTGAGAAGTGAACAGAGGGACTTAAAACAGAGACCTTCAATTTCAAATTAATAGAAAGTAGATCACACTGTGTTCGGAACTGGCATTAATAAAGAGCTAAGTATTATAGGAGTGAAAATGTGAGCTGAGCACTTCTGAAATATTTAAGTAATTTTGGTTTAACTTTTTATCCTTATTGACTGACATGCATATTTTTCTATTTTATTTTGATTGATTTTTAATATTTCAGGATGAAATGCTTTTATTTGTTCATGCATTCTTTTGTTGTGGATGTTTCAGGATCTTCTAAACAGGATTTTAGGTAGTCGGGATTGGCTTTGACCTAACTCACTGTACACCCAAGAATGGCCTTGAACTATTGATTGTTTTACCATCACCTTCCACATGCTGTGCCTCTATGACCAGCTTGGAACAAAAACAAATTTAATAAAGGTAGAGGAAGTGATTTTTATATTTTTCCATTGATTTTATAACATGTTTGTGTCTAGTAGACTCTGAAACAAATTTCATGGCATTTCTGGTCATTTAGGTTAAAATTCAACAATGTCTACTTGTGAAGAACTAATCTGATCTACATAAGCTATACATTTTTTTTTTACCTTTCGAAATAGTCTATTTAAAAATTGCCAAAAGAGTGATAGCATTTGTGCTATGAAAAAAAAAACTTACAGGAAATTGTAATTTTAATGTTTATAAATAGCACAGCCACAATGGTCTGCACACATGCTGTCCACCTGTTTCTCAGCAGCTCTGAGCAGTGACAACAAAGGCCTGTGGCCACAGTGCTGAGAGTCCTGTTTGTGCCTCCCAGCAAAGGTCGGCTGCCTCCCACTGTAGATCATTAACATCAAAAGGACACAGATGACACAGAGGCCTTGATTATAATAATAGAACATCTGACAGAAAACAACAGTAATGAATTATTTATGAACTACTTATATTTAATTTTATGTTTCAATTAAAATATTTGTGAGGAAGAGATCATATTTTATTGACCCCTGGGGACAGGACACACTAGACCACAGGAACATGGTCTCTTTAAATAAAACAAAAGGTAAATATATATATATATATATATATTGAAGCTAAAGTAACTAAAAGACTAAATATCCTCTATTAGTCTTTTAGTTTTCTGAATTATAAGTAGATAAATTATAGTGATGTTATATTCTAAGAATACAATGTGAAGTGATAAAATTGATCTGATGAATGAGTTTGGCACTGCAAATGCTTATCGGGTTTGAGATGAGGACTTTTGAAACTTACTCCTGTTGGAATTTTGACACATCAAGCTCACAGTCATTGCTTGACTTGCCTGCTGAATGATGTGTCCCGGGGACAAATCTTTGCTCCCTGTCCAGCCAGGCCTGTGTTCTTTGATGATCTTGATCTTTACTGAACACCTTTCTCTTCCCTCTTGCTTGGAGTTCTGTTGTTTTAGATTCCACACGTATTGAAGACTATTAAGTGCTTGCTTTTGTGTGACTGGTCTATCTTTCCTTAACACGATGATCTCCAGTTCCTGAAAACAAAGTGGCCATGAGGAAAGCTGTATCTCCCACGTATCACAAAGAGACAGATAAAAGCATAGTTGCATTAATTGTCATACTGTAAAGTGCTCATGGGACTGAGTCAATCCATGTACCAAGCCCCCCCCCCAAAAAATACAGCTGTGTATTCCTACATGGTGGCCACTTAGTTCATGGGACTTCTGAGCACTTCAGCTATGTCTGGCTTGTATACACTGACATGTGTTCCAGGTATTTAAGATACAGTAGATTTTGGGGAGAGGGTTGAGACAGGGAGTTCCTGTATAGCTCTGGCTGTCCTAGAACTCACTCAGTAGACTAGGCTGACCTCAAACTCAGAGATTCATCTGCCTCTACCTGCCTGGCTTGGCTCACTTGTTCTTCCTTTGGACCCCAAGTTAAGGAAGCAGAAACTCTAAAAGATGCTTATTTTGAGCCTTGGGATCTCCTGGGTCGACATCCATTCTTCTCTTTCTTCTCTTCCAAGGGCTAAACTTTGTAATTTTTGCCTGGAATATCTCCCAGCCTGTGCCTCTCTAAGCCACACTACCAATGTGCACACCTTGACTGTGGGTTTTGTGCTCCTCCTGAGCTCTTGCACCATAGTTTTATGTACCTGGCTGCTGCCATTTCTATTTGAGCTGAATTTTAGGTTCAACAGTGATGATCAGGCTCCATATCAATGATGCTTAAGGAGAGGAGAACATTTATGAAAAGTAAGGAGAGCCTATGGCAACCGTTGAAAGGCTGGTTGACTCTTTTATTCTTAGTATCTGATTAGTTTTATGAACTTATGTTTTCTCATCAGAGAGCAACCACTCCATAGCAATCTATCAGCTAAATCTCCACAGCTGTCTAAACTCTTCAATTATTACTTTATTCTTCTTCTTCAGAGCCTTGTTTGAACTAAAATGAAGTCTTGATTGCTCAGGTTGGAGGTAAATGAACTAGTTGTTTAGCTAGCTTGAAGAAAGTGTACTGGAGAGTTCTGAAAGTCAACACCCACGCGACACCAACTGCCCATTCTCTGTACACACCTGCTACTTGCCTGGTTTCCAGTTGAGACAAGTCGCACAGCTTCGATTTGTCCCCAAAGAGTACCCCGCTCTTCCGTCACCCAAGAACGGAATGACTAACTCATGTTCTGCCAACACTTTCCTCCTAGCCGTGCCCAGGGTTTGTCTGTCACCAGTCAAGGCCAAGAGGTGCCTGCCTTTTCTATTTTCAGTTAGTTCATCATAGCCTACAGACCTATGCCCAACAAATGGAGAGAAGCAAGAAGGAAAAAACGCCCAGAATCAAAACTTGGTTTCACTTGCTCAGCCAGGAAAGGCAGGGAGTGGAAAGCAACGCTGGTCATTGGATCCCTTTACCGCCATCTGTGATGGCTGCCTTGGCACAGCCTCTTGGGAAGGTTTAATGTCTTAGAAGTCAGTACCTCTAAAGTCACAGTGGCAATTGATAATGCCCACGCCTCAGTCAGAATTCCTACTGAGGTTCTTGCTGGTAATCGAAGGGTCTTCCTGCAGCTTTCATAAATTAGTTGATAACTGCATCGCTTTGTTTCTGAGTGAAAGGGTTTTAATTACGCGATCTCAGGCACATGACGCTCCATCTCCAGGCCACAGACAATGGAGGCCCCGATAAAGGCACACTAAACCTTCACTGAGGTTGTTTATACATCTGCAAAGGTGGCTGTGCTCGGCTCCGATAGCGAGGGCAGTAAATCAAAACCTAGGATGCTCTTTTCATTAGCCAACAGTTTTATAGCCTGTGGCGGTTAAACATTGACGCATAATATGGAGTGATATCAACTGTAATTACGGCAAAGAGCGAGTTTTAATTTCCCCAAAAGGTCTTCAGGGCTTCCACAGGAGTCTAAGTGTTACAGTCACACAGTTGCTGTCCTGTTAGTAAGTACAGTCTACCGTGATGTGTCTGGGTATGCATGAGAGTCTTCTCAAGCTTTTGGCATGATTAACTGATTTCTGTAATTCAGAACAGAGCTGGCTACTTTAGTGGCAATGTGGATCCCAAACAAAATGACAGAAAGAAAAGCTTCCTGGTCTCCTGGGGAATGGACACATGGAGGAGACCGTCAGAGTGATACATCTCTGGGAACTGGAGTTCAGCACTCCCTGTGAGACAGCAGAAACTCGTATGCTCACCTCCCAGCCCCACTGTGTACAGCGTGCATGGAGCCAGCTTTCTTACCTAATCTCTCCCTGCTCCAGTGCCAACAGCATTCACCTTGTCGGGTGGGCCAGACCACATCTGTGATGATGCTAGCACCACGGCTACCTCAGTGGGTCAGGTTTTACATGTCCACTATAACCTCAGCCTGAGAGGATTTGGTTTTATTTTACCTCATCTCTTCCCAGAGAACTGCGTGGAAGGTTGAGAATTGTATGAACACCGTCAATTTCCCAAGAACTTCCCTTGGATCTTCTGCTAAAAAAACACGATGCTGACATTCCAGAGCTCTACTTTTGATGCCTAGAATATGGTTTAGTTTACCTTTTATCCCAGTATAACAGTCTCTGTTAGAGAGAAAGACAGTAAGGAGGATCTTTTTATTTATTTTTATTTTTTTTAAATTTATTTATTTATTAAAGATTTCTGTCTCTTCCCAGCCACCGCCTCCCATTTCCCTCCCCCTCCCCTAATTAAGTCCCCCCCCCCTCAGCCCGAAAAGCAATCAGGGTTCCCTGTCCTGTGGGAAGTCCAAGGAACCCCCCACCTCCATCCAGGTCTAGTAAGTTGAGCATCCAAACTGCCTAGGCTCCCACAAAGCCAGTACGTGCAGTAGGATCAGAAACCCATTGCCATTGTTCTTGAGTTCTCAGTAGTCCTCATTGTCCGCTATGTTCAGAGAGTCCGGTTTTATCCCAGGCTTTTCCAGACCCAGGCCAGCTGGTCTTGGTGAGTTCCCGATAGAACATCCCCATTGTCTCAGTGTGTGGGTGCACCCCTCACGGTCCTGAGTTCCTTGCTCGTGCTCTCTCTCCTTCTGCTCCTGATTTGGACCTTGAGAATTCAGTCCTGTGCTCCGATGTGGGTCTCTGTCTCTGTCTAGGAGGATCTTTTTAGTGTAATTTCTTTGACAATTTTGTACAATGTGTTTTGATCGTATATCTTCCCCCTTTCCAAACTCTTCCCAGATCCTCTCCCCACTTCCCTACCTACCCAACATTGTGTCCTCTTTTTTGTTTGTTTGTTAGTTAAGCCCATTGAGGCCAATTTGTGCTGTCCTTTTCTTTGGACATGTGGCCTTCCACTGGGGCATGCTTGATCCACCAGGAAAAGTCTTAAAGAAAACTGATTCTTCCAGGAAGGGAAGTTTAAAAGCACATATATGAAATGCTGAGTCAGGAAGCCTTCAGGGATAAAGATTTCTGAAATAATGTGTAAAGATGAGCAGTTCTAAAATGTGGGGTGGTTAGTGATACAAATTGCATTTATGACGGGCCTCTGGCAGACAATCTTCCTCTGTATTCTCATCTGTGCAAGATCACCACACGGGGAAACAGTTGTCAGTTGCCTTGCTTCCCATCAACTGCTGATGTCTTTAAGACTGGCATGTTTCTGATTTGTGTGTCTCCTTTCCATCACAACCCATAGCAATACAAAGGCCACCAAAACTCAAGCCACTGCTGGGCCACATAGAACTTTCATATTATATTCTGATAAAAAGTAATTAAATCTGCTTTGAATCTGCTGCATGACATTGTTGTATCTATCATTGGCCTCTTGACCAAATCATATAGAGAATGTGCTCATATATAAGTATCAACATTAAAACACAACAATATATAATAGTCACCAACACTTACATAATTCAGCCTATAATAGCAACTCTATTGCTGGTACCTACCAAATTTCTGTCTTTATATATGTAGTTTAAAATCTTCACAAGTTCCACGCAAGTTGAAATTGTTGCCCAAAGCTACAGAAAAAAAGGGGAGGTTTGGCAATTCTTCCACTGCCAGGCAGTTTGCAACCCACCAGGCTGTTACTCAGTCTCTTCTGACTCCAAATTCCAAGCCATTTGCTGACTGCTGACTCTCTCAGGAGCAGTGGGCTGTGCTCTAGTTGAAGGCCGAGGGATAACAGAGTCCAAGATAGTTTGTAACAGCCAGTTAAGTCACTGCTAATGCAGTAAATTTGCCAAATAAGTGTGACTTTCATGCGGGCAAGTTGTAACTACCCCATGAACTGGATTTACAAGGAAGCACTTAATTTACTACCATTTGTTTATGGGTGTTCTTTTGTGAGATTGGTCGTTTAAGGCAGTTGAGGCTGAAAGTTAACCAAGGAGTGCATTAACAAAACACAGACAAGGATTTCAAGCAAATTTCACCAATTAAATTTGTATCAATAAACCCAGATCTATACCAATGCAAATCTCAATTGCATAGTCCCTTTTAAATGTAAACAAACATGTATAGACAATATTTGGGAATATGGGCATAGTTTTCTCCAAACTGCTTCCTGCTGTTTGGGGACGCTGTTAATCAGGTCTTTCATGGTGTATCCTGTGTGCTAGGTTCATCTCTGCAGTTGGGCAAAGTAATTTTGTGAGGGTGTTCACGGCAACCTTCCAGGGGGTTGTTGTCTATCAAGCCCTATTAATCTGGAAACAATCCACAGGTTTTCATCCTCTGTGGAAACAAAAGAAGAACCTCCTTTCCAAAGCAACAGATCCTTAGATTCAGAATTTGAAGTCAAGAAACCTTTAAGACATATATGTAGGTTTAGCTTAGTAGTCTGTACAATGAAATGTCTCTCTGTACTTAGCTCCTTTACAATCAAAACATTGAAAGAAGACACAATAATATACATAATCCAGACTCTCTGTGTATATTTCATCCTTATGTGGCTTATTTTCTTTACTCCTTTTAATCTATAACTGTCTGTACTCTGTCTCTTTAAAGGCTTTTTTAATGATTTACTTCTTTTCCAACTCTCTATATTCTTTTCCTTCTCTCTCCCAAGCCTATGTACATTTATCCAACACTGTGACACATTTAGAATTCTTTTATGTCTGAATCTGTTCTTATTGCATTATCTGTAGTTCTTTACTGTCTTAAAGAGCTCTTAAAATGGTAAGCAGCTTGGTTGCAGCTGCTCTGGATGCTGGCTTCACCTCTCTTTCTCAAAATGGTGGAGGTACCATTACTGCCAGGTCTGGGGCTGCCGGGTAGGAGCCACACTCAGTACTTTAACTCTGAGAATGAGTGTGCAGCACATAAACCTTTTTTATCTGCATAATAGCTAAATCTGCCATGCAGAGCACTGTGCAGCCTGGAAATAGTTCTGTGATTGATGGCAGGAATCCGCCATGCTCTCCGGCCTGTGCACGCCTTGTAGGCTTGATCCTGCACCTGCCCAGGCAGGGAGCACTGAGCTGTGGGCATGGTCTCAGCTACTTTCTTCCTAACCCTGAGTGGTACACAAACTCCCAAGCTCACAAATGCCATTCAAATGTTCCATAGCCATAGTTTGCATTGGCAGCGAGGTCTGGGAAGCTGTATTTTAAAACTGCATGGATTTGTTTCTGCTATGGCTGAATCAGGAAAACCTCTCTTTTAAAGGAACCATGCCTCTGCTTGCTTCTAACAAACAGAGCCCACCCAAGAAAATGCTACTACCAAACCATGCTCCATGCTTAACTCTGTTTTTTTTTTTTTTTTGTGTGTGTGTGTGTCTAGGATTACTTATTAAGTTTTCTCAGGTTTTTATGTGGATGTAGTTGTTGGTGCACCAATTTGTTGGAGGAGGGCCGGGCTTGTTGGTTCCTGGCCACCTGGCTAGCTTAGACTTGAAATAATCACACAGAAACTGTATTAATTAAATCACTGCTTGGCTCATTAGCTCTAGCTTCTTATAGGCTGATTCTTACATATTAATTTAACCCATTTCTATTAATCTGTATATCGCCATGTGGCTGCGGCTTACCAAGTAAAGTTCTGGTGTCTGTCTCTGGTGAAGCTACATGACTTTTCTCTGAGTCCACCCTTCTTTCTCCCAGCATTCAGTTTAGTTTCCCCCGCCTAGCTAAGTTCTGCTTTGCTATAAGTCCAAAGCAGTTTCCTTATTTATTGGTGGTAATCACAGCATAGAGAGGGAAATCCCACATCTATATCTCAAGGAGGCAAAGAAGGCCTGTTACGAAGTAGCTGCTCAATAAACATTTGCCTCTGTTGAATTGCTAAGTGGGAACAAAGACTCCAGCAAGGGGAAAGAGGACAATCACGAGCGGATTATTTTCCATCTCAACACCTGGCCGGTATTTTGTAAACACGCTTTATGCTGTACAAGTGAAAGATTTCATATTAGAGCAAAGTGGCACTTGGCTGACATTTAAGAGTAAGCTGGCATTGCAATCCTTGCCTGGGCTTTGCACAAATGACTTTCAAAGAATAAAATTAATACTGGCTAAGGTAGGGTAGAGAGGGCTTCTCTGGGCAGTGTGCCTGGCGGTTTTCCAACTCTGAAAGATAAGCCAAAATGATACTTTAGATATATTTGCTTATTATAAGTAGTTTTGATTTTGAAGGTTGCTATTAACTCTAGCCTTCTGTTCTTATAAAAAAAAAATCAAACTGAACTTTACTCTGCCCTGAGCAAGAGTAAGATTTTACTTCATGATATCGTGACATTCTATTTTGGGACATGGATGAGGATCATCTATTGCCTGTTAAAACAAAAAGAGCCAGAAAACATCTTCTGGAGGTCCTGTGTCATTTTTTTTCTAGACTAAAGATGAAATTTCTGGAAGTGAGAGAAGATTATAGTCACCAACCTGCCAAGGCTGTTTCTAGTGCTTTCCTTTTGGCTCTTTTTTCTGTTTGTCTGTTTGTTTGTTTGGTCCTGTTCTGTTGTGCTTGTTTTAATAAATAGCAATTATTGTGTTGCAATTATTATTGTCACTGCTTTGTTAGTATTATTAGGTGACTGTTTTCTAGTGATAGAGAAAGGAAGTCTGTGGCTTTAGGTGAGTAGGGAGATAGGGAGGATCTGGGAGGGAGTAGGGGAGAGAAAACTGCAATCCAAGATATCATATGAAAAATGTATTTTTAATAAAAAGACATCATAAAAAATGATCTGGACAAGCAAGTAACATACCCTTTAGCTCCATAAACATGAATGTCTAAGAAGAGCCCTTGACGGAAAACACCCAACATCCTCTCCTTTCTTCCTCTTTATAAAGATGGAACGCAGCACATTCAAGTTGGAAATAACCACAGAATAGAACAGCGCCTGTTCTAACCCAACCTACCACATGTCGGCTTCAGGTACAGGTTTTCCGTGGAGGCAAAAGTGGAGGGACGGTAGTGTAGACCTTGTCATGTAGCCAGCTCCTTTTGCCACCTAAGAAATGCCTGTGAGCGGGGAAGAACAACCAAGGAGCCTAAAGAATGGTAAATTCAGAAATGGAAAACGGCAGTCAGCCTTGAGCTCTGCCCAGTGATGCTTGCCTCTTCCGGTAACCCAATCTGCTAATCACCTTATGAAATGCCATCATCATCATCAGAGCCCGAGCTGAAACAGCAAATTCAATTTTCCCCTCTCCTTTAAATGTCTCCCCTTCAGTTATACGGTATTTTATGAAAAATTGATGTCTTTCTAGCCAACATGATGAATGCTGAGGCAGGCAGGGAATACTTTAAGGAGTTTGTTTTAACAGTTATGCATTTAAATTGTCCCATTATAGTGGACAAGTTTCTACTGCTGACCAAAAAAAAAAAAATCAGCTCTTAAAGGTCTGGTTCTCCTAGACTTTTTGTTGTTGCTGCTGCTGCTCTCAATCATTTTGATAGCAATCCTGATAAATTCATGAGTTGAAATTATTTCATCGAAATGTTAAATTTCAAGGTGGCGGTTAGGGACCTCTTTTCCTTTTATTGCCGGGTTTTAATACATGGTCTTGAAGACATAATGTAAAAATATGGTACGTTTTCTAAGGAAAACCTTGAGCTGTGTAGGCTCAGAGGGGCATTCGCCCGGAAGCAATTAAACTGTGGCGTGCGTGTCTATAGACAAACTATTTCTACAATTGGGTGGGATTTGATTTTAGACCAGTGCCTAGATCAAGGTCCGAGGCACAGAGCTGGAAGGCAGTAGATGCCTAATAAATACTTATTGAACGAGTGGGCACGGGGAAAGCCTTCCCCCCTGCAGTGAATGGACCTGCTCCTTTCTCTTCCCCCTCCTTTCCTGCTGATGCTCACCCTGTCTATGGTGCCACAGCACGGCTGGTTTCAGAGCCCTTAAAGCTGATTTTTACATTTTACAAATGGGACAATGAGGTCTGAGTTTTGAGTGGCTTCCAGCTCTTAAATGGAAAGGTGATTGACTGTACAGCAAGCCAGATGGCAAGCCCAGCCTTCGAATGATAAACCCAGCTCCACTAGACTGGCTCCGGGCTTTTTGCTTATGTCCTTAGGGAAGGTAGACTCTGGAAACCTGGCTAGGACACTTGGCTTTGTTTCTATTTGGAAGAGGGAGGGAACTCCCTCAGATCCTCTTTCTTCTTTGTTATCTGTTCAGTGCCCAAACTTGCACCTCAGGGCTGGTGCCCATCTCCTGGCTGTCTTGTGCTCTTGCCTGTGCCAGTTCCTAATAATTGGAGTCATTTCCCAGCCCTCAGTGCATCAGCCTGAGAGGCAGTGTGAGTGGATTCCAGCGAAGACCGAAAACACAGCTACATTTTGAGAAAATGCCCTGTCCAGATCTCTTCCAAGTTAGAACAACCAAGCAAAGGCCTTGAGAAGCACAGTAGAGACCCTGCTGGGTTAGCAGTGGTCGTGGGGGAATTTCAATGGAAGGGATGGAAAGTAACTGATTGGCTCTGTAACTTGGGAAAAGTGATGGTGCTTGTGCTGCCAAGAAGGCACGAGGATTGTCTGCACAGCCACTGTGAAGCTGGAGGCCTCTGTTATGTCCTGATGATCTCAGACACTGAGGGCCTGCCGAAGAACCAGAGCACCGAGAGTCCTCGGGTAAAGAGGCGGGGCGTGGTCACTGACTGAATTTGGTGACATGGAGATGGCAATGTCAGGAGATTTGGGGTGACAAAGCGTCCTGCTTTGGTGAGCTGTGTAGATAGACTCTCATGAAGTATGGAGAGGCTTGGAAGATAGTCACAGGTGGAAGGGAGGAGACTGATGTTTCATTTATGGTCACCTAAAGGGAGCTGCCTGTTCTTCCACTGAGTCCAGTACATATTTTCACTTCCAGCAATGCCTGACTGGGTGTCTGATGGCAAGAGCATGAGCAGAAGGGAGTGTGACTAAGTGACAAGTGGCCTGTACTTGACATTTTACACAATATTGAATGATACCTGCTTGTTGGCATCAGTCATTTTGAATGATCATATAAATGGTTACCATTCTTTACCT
The DNA here is from genome assembly GCF_018167655.1 of Microtus oregoni. Taxonomy (NCBI): domain Eukaryota; kingdom Metazoa; phylum Chordata; class Mammalia; order Rodentia; family Cricetidae; genus Microtus; species Microtus oregoni. Next base: position 13,071,423 of record NW_024543069.1, on the reverse strand, counting down.
TATACTTGTATGTCTTTGTCATATTGATTTATGTCTAATTATATATATATGTATGTATATATGTGTGTAAACACACATACACACATACATACATATGTATATATATGTGTTTGTATATATATATACATATATATATATATATATATATATATATATACACACACACACACATTTACTCCTTACACCAAGTCTATCTGATAGGTACTATTTTATCCCTTACTTAAAAGAAAAGTTAAATGGATTGCTCTAGTACAAGTAATTAAAAAAGGATTTTGCAGAGAGGACAGCTATTGAAATGAAGAAGAACTGGGATTCCGATCCAGGGAAATGCACTTCCAACCTTAAACTGTTTTATCTTCCTTTCTGCATGCATTGTGAGTTAGCTATAGAAACACATTCCAAAATCGCCAAGAATTTATCAGTGTTAGGGGGCCCTCAACCCAAAGATAATGCTGTGTCTAAACTGAGAAGTATTGGAAACTTTCAAAGTGATAAAAAAAAAAGTTCATTTGCAAGATTAAAAATATCCCACAGTCACCGGTCTATCTCTTGTTAGGACTTAGAGATAAATAACTGAGAGATGTGTCTGCAGAAGCAAAACCTGGGGAGGATTAAAGGTGTGTCTGTTGCATCAGGGAGAGTATGAATGATTCTCACCTGAACCACAGCACATCCACGAGAGGAGCAGTTAGAAAACAGGCAAAGAGCATACTGTCCTACCAATGTGTACTGAAAGACTGATAATAGCCCGATTAAATAAAAGTCTCTAAAGACAATGCTAAGAAACTCTAAATTTCTATTTAACCTGAAGCCCCTGAGTTCCCCTATCCTTCATTTACAGAAGTATATAACTCAGCACCTGCCCTTCAATCTAGTTCTCAGGCCAATGAGAATTGGTCTTGTAGCAATGTAAGCACAACTAGAATTGAGCTATATGTTCTCATGGCTCAAAAGTCACTTTGTAATGTTCAAAGTCTTTAACATGTTAGACACTGTTATGAAGTACAGTGCCCGAGACTGATAGGGGAAAATGATTTATTATTAGGAAGAATGGACTATAATAATTGAACAATTCTATTAAAATAAAATTAAAACTTTACAGACCAGATAACTTAGAATAAAACAACAAAATCAGAACCAGAATTAAGGGCACTTATCACTTTACAAATATTGATACATTGTTATTCCTAAAAGTGTTACTTTGGTTTTGTGGAGGGAGACTGTGCTAACTGCCTTGCAGAGCAAGCAGAAGGTCATTGTTCTCTTCCGCAGTTACAGTTAAGGAACTGGGCTTTAGAAAGGGCAAGCTACCTCTCCCAAGATCACTTCGCTGAGGAAGAGAGGGAGTCAGATTTTCAATCCCAAGTCCACGGTCCTAAAGCACCTCCCATCACTGCACTCCAGGTTTAATGCTCTATCAAGCCGACATGCGATCAAAGGGAAGACTGTCTTTCTTCATGTAAGGGCTATTGTCCCAACTGAGATTCTTTTGACAGTAAAGGAAGCTTCATTCATAATTTTGTTGTACATTTCCTAGATTTACGCTAGGCAAACAGGGTCTATGAGTCTATTCATTATCTTTCAAATTAACATCCAAACAGTATCTGTCTGTCTGTCTAAAGACTTCAAGTATCAGTTTGTAATTTAGTAGGGCATAGAAGCTGAGACAGTATACCACAAACACCTGCAGGGTACCATTGTGATATACAGCAGTACATTAAGAGAGTCCTGGAGCACTTAAAGAAAATCTATTTTCCTGGCTTGAAAGGGACCAATCAATTGTACAGGTCCAAACTGGTGCTTTGGGGTCTCTGCAGAGTCACGGTGCACTGTGAAATTTCAGGAAAGCAAGAACCTTTATATAGGTGATGGAAGGCTGGTACCTAAGTTGCAAAGCCAGGGCCTAATGCCCATTAGTCAGCAGGAAAAGCAGTTCCGTTCTGTCAAAAAGGTGGCACACCCAACCATAGCATCCTATCCTGTTGCCTGGGTGCAGGATGGTCTAGGGATGGATGGAAGAAGAGGAAATAGGGGCAGAGGCAAAGCGTGGAGGAGGACAGGAGAAAGAAGATGAAGCAGCAGAAAAACAAGGTGCCTTCAATTGCCATGCAGATTCTTTACAGTTTCAAGTATTCAAGCCTTCCTATGAAAATGTATTACATTTGTTAACTATAAAAAAGAACAGTTTAAAGTGATAAGCCTATTTACCCAGTTAGTGTTTTAAACCAACATAAAGCATGTAGAACCTTCAGGGAGCTGAAGACTCTTACACTTGTTCAACAGGTCTTCCCACCCCACACCTGTGCTAGAGGTTAACCCTGGGACTTCACTCTATCTGCCCCAGACCTGTATCCTCTGCCCTCTTTTCATTCATGTTTATTTTTATTCATATGGAGTCTCTAGAAATTGCCTGGCTGACCTGGGATGTTATTTATTATAGCCCCAGAAAGTCTAGACTTTGCAGTTCTCCTTCCTCTGTCTCCTAAGTAACTGGGATTGCAGGCCACCAGCGTCAGGTCCAGCAACTGATCCTTCCTGAAGGATGGAAAGTGTTGCTGAAACGTTCTCGAGTTATGGGCTCGAGTGGACATAAAGAGCCACCCCCTCTTGTATATCTAATTGCTCTTACACCAAGCAGCACAATTTAGAAGTTATTTCTATAAGCAACCGTTTTCCAAATCATGGATGTCCCTCCTGTTCTCCAACCTTCCAGCCTTCTGGTGGTCACTTGCAAAGGTCTCTTCTAACTCTAAAGAGTCCAATGACTTTGCTGCTGTCTCTCTTGTCAAGTCAGCCTTCGGGATGGTGTTTGTCCACAGTTGATCTTAGCCAAAACGCCGAGAAGCAATTGAAAATGCATTATTCAGCTTTCCCCTTCTTAGTATTAAAAGTCTAAATTTACCTCAATGTATCATATTGGGCATTTTCTGTAGGATACAAATCAAAAGGAGAGCACATAAATCAACTCTGGAGCTGATCTAGAGGTGTGGCTATGCAACCACTGTGTAATGAATCATCCCAGGGGCCTCTTCTGGGGACATCACAGTGGAAGACAGACTGTTTTTTTGTGGGTCTTGTGTGACCCAGTAACTCCATGGGAGCCAGTTAGTGGCAGAGAACAATGGCTGAAGGAGAAATTCCATTTTTCTTTCTATTATTATTGCATTGGAAATGGAGAAATTATTGCCCCTTTACAAAATAAGATGAAAACCTCATTTCAAGGGACTGGAAACGTTCGCCAAGCTAGTGTAAGGAAAGTGAACATCCATAGGCCCCGTACTTGTCAGGCCTTCGCAGAGGCTTACATACGTGACCTCAAACCTTACAAAAAATCTGTCTGGTAAACATTGCCGTCTTCCACTTTAAAATGAGGACGTGGAGGCTGGTAGGACAGCTAAGAGCAACCACTCTTACAGAGGAACCTAATTTTGTTCCGAGCACCCATGATGGGCAGTTCACAACTCTAGCTGGGGAAATCTGATGCCTCTGGGCTCCAGCGGCACCTGTACTTATGTTTACATATGCAAACTCATATACAAGCTCAAAAATGAAACAGATTTCAGAAAAAAAAAATGGAAGATGAGGAAATGGGTCGAGGAGGAAAAGGTAAATTTTATATGACTAAGTTCTAGGACAGTTACAGTGTGCTGGACTGGCCACCACAATGGTGGCAAGGGAAATGTGGACAAAGAATTGATCAGCCCTTGAAAAGGGAGTAGAAAGAAAAGAAACAGGGGTATTAGGTCCATTGCAAGAGGTAGTAGGCTGAGCAACAAATGTGGTCCTTGTAGCGGAAGGCAGTGGAGCTTGGGGTCTCCACACTGAAAAGCCCTACTTGGTTAGGTTAATTACTTCATGTGCCATTATCTGACATAGAATCCTCTAACGTGGGGCAGTCCAGAACAAAGGTGTGTGGTTCTGGGAGTTTATCATGAAGTGCATGCCCCTAGCTTCTGCCTGTGCCGTCTCTGCCACACAAATCAAAGCAGTCCTGCTTGACCAGGGTTGGGTGCTGGGCGAAGGTTCAAGTCATAAAGCATGGGGCTGAAGTTCTCTGATATCAGGCTGTTGCTCTTGGTGCTTGCAGCTCTGCCCCTGGTGAGGTTTCTGTGTCTGAGACTGCAGGAAGAGGCCTCTGAAAATTCCATGGTGGGGACTCATTCCATCTTGGTGGTCACTTACCAATGGCCTGTCCTCCACAGACGGTTGAGACGCTGTCTGAATCCAGAGCCACGGAAAGCTAGCTACTCCCTTTGTGTGGCTACTCCAATCAAAGAACTCCACATTTAATTATAAATTCAAAAAATTTTAAATGTCAGTTTTTGTATTTAGTCTTACAAAATTAAATGCTAAAAAATAAATATAAAAATTAAAAGTATAAATGCACCACAGTGTTGTCATATATATTAAAAGCAGTATACTGAAGTGTTATTGGTATTGTTGGTGGTTTGTTCCCCTAGTGGGTTGTGAGTTTTCTCATGGGAGGATGGTTTGGTTTTTAATTATTTACTGAATACCTGGAACTTCAGCCTCCGGAGCTCTGGGTCTTGTTTCAGGTCTATGGGGAAAGTTGTTGCTGTGCCTTTAACTGATAACGCAGAGACACGAGACCTTCTGCTCATATTAGCTTCTATTGCTTCAGTTTCAGCTTGTTTAAAACACTCCCGTCCCTAGTTCCTATGCTACTGAATTGGAAGGGTCTTTGCAAATGTCAACACACTTCCAAGTACCTGTGGATGCTCACAAATGCCGGATTCTCTCCTTAAAGAGCTATGCTTGTGCCTTCCTCTCTCCACTAAATCCAAGCCAAGGTCAGACCAGCAGCAAGGCTGAGTGAGAATATAGTTGATTTGACATCAGCATGTTGAGGAAGTCTGGACCTGGAGACCAAATTATGTCTCAAATAATATTTTCTATACTTAGTAGTGAATGATTTTGAGTAAATGAGTGTGACCATCTTACAGTGCTGGTTTTGTTTTCTTTTCCTTTCATTCTTTCTTTTAGAAAATAACTTTTTCTTTTTGTACAGTGGAATATATTCTGATCACAGATTCCACTCTCCCAGCTTCTCCCATATCTTTTCTACCTCTCCATCCATTCAGTCCCGTGCTTTCTTTCTTTTTCTCTCTTTAGAAATCAAAGAGGCAAAAAACAGAAAACAATGTGTTCTCATCAGTGGAAGTTGCTGATGGGATTACAAAGGGCTAAAATCCACTGTATGGCAAAGTCGAACTGATGGCCTCCAAGGCTTCCATGATCCATCCCCTCCCACCCTTCCGCCCACTTCACGATTCTTCTGTCCTGTGCTTGAGTATTTCTAATGTCTGCTCCAAATCTCCAGTTGCAGGGACATTGTATTTCCCATGCCTCTTTCACAGAATCTCCTCATGGTTGGGGAGCTTGGAAGACATGTGACGGGTGACAGGTGTGGTCTTCCTAGACAAGTCTCCCTTATCCCCCATCTTAGGTTCTGGCCCATCTCTTCCTCGAGTGTCCATCTTATTACCCTTGTTTTCACTCATAGTGCTTATCACCATTTGATATTATTATTATTATTTTATTTATCTAGTTATTTTATCACATTTAGTATCTATTGTACCCAGTACAGCAGCACCTAGCGCTACAGAACACACATCTTTCCATTCCTACTGTGTTCTCCTCCAAGCCTAGAATAATGCCTGGCACCAACAGGCTAAAGCACTCACAGCTCACTTATTTGAATTCTCTTCTTATTTTTACTAAAACAATATCCATAAATACCATTTATTCACTTAATTGCTTTTTTTTTAACTCTCCCAAACGGTCAATAATTCATCAACCTACTTTAGTAAATTTTAAATCTGGATTGATTTCCCCATTTAAAACCCTGATTTAGTATTGTTAGCATAGAAGAATCCAATGAAAGTAGGAAGACATTAATTTTTCAGCTTCTCAGCGTCTAACACACACATGTGGTGTGGCTATGTGCAGTAGCCCAGCAGGCATTAAATTATGTAACAATAACAGAATACAGATGGTATAGTAGCAACTCTGTGAGACCGGTCCGTGTCGTTAGAGCTCGTGCTCTCTTCGGGAGAGAGCAGCCTGCGGCGTGAGAGCTAGCCTGGTTCTATGGCAGGAAGCTGCAGCCAGACACCGTCACCTGTAAAGAATAGAAACTTGGTGATGCTTTGGGTCAATGCCAATCTATTATGCAGCTAGAAATGGACAGGGGCTGGGCGCTCAGTTTCAGGCCAAGAGAGGTTCCCCTCGTGCTGGCTATTATGTATGTCGTATTTCAATGCCTTTTGTCCACCTCCTCTGGCAGGGTTTGTATAAGGGAGGTCGGCATGATTTATCCTGCCTGCTAATAAGCTCTTCCTCAGCAGAGCACTGATTCCTGGGCTGCGAGTTTGGTCATTAGCAGGAGGATCTAAAGGACTGTTTAGAACCTAGGAGACTGAACCCATAGAAGGGATTTGAGATTCAAAGTCAGAGTTGCGCAGTCACCCTGGACCTCACGGCCTCAATAACCCAATAAAAACGAATTAGTTCGTGATAATCCTGCAAATGACATCAAGCCATAGAGATTCTAAAATCGCATCACACAACACTTTTACAAACTCACATTCCCAAGGAAAAAAGTCTCATAAGTTTTCTTGAAAGATATATATGTGTGTGTGTTGTGAATATATATTCATAATACCTATATACACCTGTGCATGGACAAATAGACAGACATACAGCAATGGGAGGCATCAGAGACTGCAGCTGTGGCACCAGATGCTCACTCCATCCTGGCATTTTGCAGGGCTCGCCTGCTGTGAGGAGCTGACCTGTACCATTACTGACCCAGTTGGCATTGGACACAGCCATGCCCCTTCTTTTGGCGGGTAGTATGGCAGCATAATTGAAAGAGCAGAGATCTAAAGCAAGCTCACGCACTGTCTACTTCCCGCATCATCTTGCAAGTTTGCCTGATTCACCTTTGAGACACACGAGCAGAGTAAATTACCCAGGCTATGTAAGCCCAATGGTCTGATAGCCTTCAACTATGTGAGTGGGGCCAAGCCTTGTAGCTACCTCGTCCACATACGACTACCGAGTCTTGGGAGATGGTCACTTGCTGGATGGACATTGGGGTCAGTGATTTGCTAAGCAACAATTCCGTGATAGTAGGTAACTGATATGTCCTAAAGCTATGTCACCACCAAAGATCTAATGCATTGAACCAACTGCCAAATTCCAGGTAAAGACTACGATTTAATCCATTTTTTGTCACGGAAAAAAAAATCTAAGTTGTTTCCAGATATTTTGCCAGTCAAACAACATTGCCAAGAATACACTCATTAGATATCTTTGTACATTTGGCACCCTGCTATAAAGGACATATTCCTAGAGTTAGAATCACTAGGGCAAAGGATGTTTGTCTTTCAGCTTCTGCTAGCTACTTCTACTAAAGCTTGCTTTGTTAAAATAGTAGAAGCAAGTTTAATCCAGTCCTTGAGTTCCAGCCAGACTGTCAGCAGACCCATCTGCTGATGTTTCTCATTCTCTGCCTCAGTCTTCCCATCTGTGTTCCGGACCCTACTTCACACCATTTCAAAATCTCTACTTCACTCCTTCCCCCTTATAATAGGTATATTCTGCTTTTTTAAAAAACATGATTGTTCCTCCATCTTTCCTACATCTCCCACACCTCTTCATTCACCTTAGCGGCATTGGGAGCTGTGGTGTGTCTCGCAGTACATACACCCTTTGCCTACACCCTTTGGCCCCTTCAGCTTTACTTACAAATGTTCATTGTAATGAGTTGTTGGTCAGGTTCAGGCCTCTGTCTTCTGGTATACCATCAGTACTGGACCTACATGGACATGCCTCTCTGACATCTGCTATTGCCCTGAGTCCTGGAGATCCTGTGCCTATGGTTCCGTAGGACCAGTCCCTTCATGTCCTCCAGCAGGTCATAGATGGAGTAGATGTTGGATGGGCCAAATCAAAGCCATAGATGTGGGTCTGGATGGTAGGGGACTTGGTCAGTCTGAGTCACTGGAATCACCCCCTCATTGAGGGGCAGAGCCAGCTCTTCTATACCCACGCCATCGGGGCCATCTCTCCCAAGTGTGGGGCCAGTTCTCTTGAGAGGAGCTGAAGCAGCTCTCCCAGGGCCAGCAAATGGCAGTGCCAGTTCAGCATGTCCCTTAGATTTCAACACACAAGGTTCCTCTAGCCCCCTGTAGTAACATGGGTCATGGAGATCAACACAGACCCCAACTGCAGCAGGACCACACACCCAGACATTGGCCCTTAGTAACATCTTGGGCCTGGGCAACACCATGGCCCAGGTGGCAGCACAGGCTACCTAGATCAGTATGGTCCAGACAGCAGCATGGCCCTGAGACTCCAACATAGTCACAGGTGGTGGCCCAGACCTTGGGCATCCTTGTGGACTTTGGTGGTATCATGGGCCATGGACACCAACACAGATGCCAGCTACAGTAGGACCATGAACCCAGACATGGTCCTCAGCAGCAGCTTGGGCCCAGATTTTACCATGGACCCAGGTGGCAGCATAGGCGCCCCAGACCAGTATGATCCCAGTGGCACCTCAGACACCAGCACAGTCTCAGGTCACTGACCAGATCCTAGGCAGAGCTATTGGTGGTAACAGGAGCCATGGAGTCAGCTCAGACCCTGGCAGCTGTAGGGCACATAAAACTTGCGTTTAAGTTGTCTGCACCAAGTCATTACTTTATTTTAAGGATGAGAGAGCCTTTGAGCTTCCTCTAGCAGAATGCATTTTTGAAAGGTATAGAACTTTGATATTTATTTACTTTTAATTTTTTTTTAATTCTAGCTTAAAATGTTTTTCCCTTCAAATTGATCAAATTATTGACCATGGCAACTGTTACTCATGTTCTGGCAGGTTTTTATGTGTCTATGCGTATTAGGTACTTTGTACGTATGCATATGTGGTGAGTATGCATATGTGTCTGTGCATGTGTCTATGTGTTTGTGTGTGTGTGTGTGTGTGTGCATGTATCTGTGGGGAAACAGAAGACAGCTCTTTATTTCACCTTATCCAGAAAGCTGAAAACAAGACAGGAAGTGGCCAGGGGTACTATACCCCCTGCAATATCCTGCTTCCTCTAACTCTGCCCCATCTATCTCTTGGTTCTTAAACCTCCCAAATTAGCTACATTATCTGGAAGCCAAGCATTCAAACCCTGAGCTTATGGGGGATGGTATATATTCAGACTATGACAGCAATGGAAAGAATGGCAGATCTAGTTCACTAAGACCCAGATTTATCCAGGCAGTGGTGGTGCTTTTAATCCCAGCACTTGGGAGGCAGAGGTTGGTGGATCTCTGTGAGTTTGAGATCAGCCTGGTCTATAAGAGTTAGTTCTAGAACAGCTAGGACTGTTACACAGAGAAACCCTGTCTTGCAAAGCATAACAAAACAAAAACAGATTTAGTCAATGTTTGCCCTCTACGCATTGCATCAACCCGAGAATGCTCCTAAACAGCCTCAGTTTCCTCGTTTGCACAGGAAAATGATGATTTAATGTGTGAAATTTGCCCACTTCTCAAACAGTGACTGCTTATGAACACAAGAGCAGGAAGTAGCTACAGGGAGACTCACATAACTGTGGTAAAGCAGCGTTTCCGAACCTGACCTGGCCGGGTCCTGGTACCTCTTCTTGAGGGACCTTGAGCATAAACAGTTAACCCCTCTGTTCATGTTTCTCATCACCGACAGGCTGGCCTAAGGATTGCAGGCACTTCGCAAGAGACACTTCAGATAAGGCATGTCGTCAGGTGTCGTGCTTAGTGCACTTATTCGTGCAGCTGCAGTGACCGTAAGGCTGCCATTGTCGTCTTAACTCAGTGTTTCGTCTCATTTGAGAGCACATTCTTTCACCCTCCCTGTAGCATCTTTTAAAATTGCCCATGGTCATAACGGCGTCACTGTTGACTGGACATCTGAGAACTTGGTGGCAAGGCTTAACAACTAGACTCTCTCACACACAGCCTCCGTTCACAGGCCATCAAAGAACTCTTGGGGGAAGAACGAGAATCCATTCTTATTGCCTGCAACTGATTCTCCCCACTAATGCCATCTCATTACCATCAGTCAAAAACGGTAGCAGGTGAAGGAATCTGGGCTGAGACCCAGAAAGGCAAAGCCCTTGAGGGTCGTTCAGCGTCACCAGGGAACAGGGGCACAGACATAAAACATAATTAACTTCCAGGGAAGTCTATGGCTGGTGCCAAGAAATAGTGCAGACACCATATAAATGCTTGGATGGGGCAAAGAAAAGAGAAATGAGCGGGATGGTGAGACCTCACCAAAGAGGATAAAACACCACGAAAATTCAAAACGAAGAAAGAATTTTTGGTCTTTCCGTGGTAAGGGATAGCTCGAACAAAGGCATAAGTTTATTGTTAGAGTCAATGAACATGCAAACATAAATAAACTCTGCATGGCTGTATCTGGTTCGTCACGTGACAGGGATAGGATGGCGTATAGGGGAAGAGCGTTAAGTTCAGGCGAGATTATAAATTTAAAGTCCCACTGTGGGCCCCTCCTTGTTTTTAATTCACAAGTTAATGATGTGGATGCTCGTGGACAGTTGCTCCTTAGGCTGCTGAGAGTAAGAGGGAAATATCTCTTCTCCATGCATCCCTGGATCTGATTGTTCAGAACTCGAAGAGTTCTCAAAAGACAGCTTGTCCTGCTGTTACTGGGAACAATGGCATAATTATCAGCCACTCAGAAATGAAAAGCATTATTTTTGGCAGGTGTCCTTTGAATGTGATCGGCTCCCAAGGAGCAAGTTAGTTTGTTGGTTATTGAGAAGTTCTATTAAAACCTGTCCATGGCTGTGGTAGGCGATGGGTGCCACCTGCTTTGACAATCAAGATAGCCAATATGGCTGTATGGCATACACTTGTTTTTTTAGATGGAACAATTGTTTGTGGAGTAGAGCTTTAGGGGCAACTTCCCTTTTCAGTGAGACTGAAGATTCTTCCCAATCTACTGAATATTCCACCTTGTGACTGTCCCACCATGAGTCTGTAGACACTATAGCTCTTTTCCTGGTGGCTATTGCGTTCCTGCCCCAAAGGTTTTTTGCCTTTTCTCACATGATATGATATTCTTATTTATTAAGTTCATGGTGTATCATATGTCTTTACTGACATAGGCACTTTGTAATGGCAAGAATGTTAGTCTCTTCTGTGTTTGCATCATGGGAAGGATCACAAATGTCAGATGTTTGAATCACTGTTTACTTGCATTAGCAATCTCAGCCCCATGTAGCCTGAGACTGGGAAGGGAACCCTTGTCCTACTATCCAGAGATCAGCTCCACACTGCATTCTGTTTTACATTATTTTAAAAATCAATGACTCTATTCAACACAGAAGGAGAAAAATAAGCCAATTGCAGAGTGGGGTGCTGAAGACTAAACCCAGGGTCTCCCTTATACTAGACATTCACATAGCCCCCCTGAACTACACTCTTGGACTGACCCAGCTCCCGAATTGTCTCAATATTGATTGAGTGTGTGCATGGTAACCAGACATAGGAATGTCTGGTGATATCAGGATAGACCTTACTTGATCAATGTCCGGGATAAAGTTTTGGTTTAGAAAAGCCAACAAAGTATATTACCACATCTCTGATTTGCCATTAAAGATTTTGCTTATGGCTTTTAACAACTACAGTTTAGGATTAGATTATGTGTCCTGGAAAAAATAATCAAATTGGGTACTCAGTTTTTCCAGTGAGTTTAGTTTTTATATAGTTCCTTATTTTTCACTCATCCTCCAATTTTTAAGTCCACTGTTACTCCCAAGTCCTTCAGAGAGATGCTCAATCATGCTGTAATAATTTAAGTACCACAGTAGTTCAGAAAAACACCCAAGAGAGAAAGTAGGGTAAATAAGGACCTAGGACAAACTTTGCCAATGATAAATTTTGAGATTAAATGTGGGATATTTAGGTGAGTGTTCCATTATATTTTGCTATTTAATTATTGAATGAAATTTTAAGGGTCATCTTTGGAGGCTGTCGGTCGGTCCTGTGTATATAGTGAAAAGCCTAGCAGAAATATGAGGGTGCCTGGTTGTTATGGGATAAAAAAGGGGAGCATGTCACTACCTTATCCTCTGACATAAATGCTTTTGACAAAATTCTTTGAATTACACCTGAAATGCCCTAGTTTGTGTGGTTTCTGTCACATGTTTCTAGCATAGGCCTCAAATCACACAAATGTAGCATAGCCTTCATATGACATGTATCAGGACAGCCCTCATATGACATGTATCATGTAGCCTTCGTGTGACATGTATCATGTAGCCTTCGTGTGACATGTATCATGTAGCCTTCGTGTGACATGTATCATGTAGCCCTCATATGACATGTATCAGCATAACCTTCTCCATATGATTTTATTATAGACATCTGGAAACGCAGGTCACCTAAAGTTAATGGAATAATTAATTTTGTTAATTTTATTAAATATTTCGGTATAATTCGAGATTTTATTTAATTTATTTTAATTTTTTATATTTTTGAGAATTTTATATACAAATAAGTGTAAGTTCCACCATAATTTCACCATCAGGCAATATCTACATCACACCCACACCAAGAGGCAGAACATTGCCAGCAGTACTAACCCCTGTGAACCCTTCCCGTTACAAGCCCCAGTCAGAGAGTAAACCCTGGGCTCACTAACAACACTAGAACTTCATTCTCCCCGCATTCTGTTCTCTGTATGAATAGAATCATAAGGTGTGATTTCCTCTGTGTGTCTTCCTTCTGTTTTTATTATATTTATAAAGTCTATGTTTTGGATTGGTTTAGTTACGGTCATTCCTCTCCACTGCTGTTCTATGTGACTGTACCATTATTTATCCATCTCTTCCACTCTCAGAGGATATCTGGACAGTTTCCAGCATGTGGCAATTTTGAGTAATGCCATCTCAGGCATGGTTTGAAACAAGGGTGGAGGTGCACAGGCAATTATGCTAGCCATGTGCCGAGGAGCACAATTTCTGGTCCTATATACTCTTCTAAATGTGAACCCGTTGTTTTCCCCAAAGCAAAGAAGAGCAAAGTGTGCCTGCTCAGGATGTAATCCACCAATAGCTGCTCATTCCCAAGGCTTTTGAGAAAGCTTTCCTCCAGGTTCCTATTTCTGGTCTCTTGAAGGATGCAAATTCTTTATCTCTCTCACAGAAGAGTCAGGGTGGGGAGTAAATATTCCCATCATCACGACAGAACTTCCCTAAAATCAAGGCAGCTAAGTGATAAATTAGAGCCACGCTTCTCGTTCCAAGACATCAACCTATTTGTTTCTGCCTCCCCAGCCAGCACCAAGGAGAGCAGCGAACCTTAGTGGAAATTCACACTTGCGAATCACTTTCCATCTGCAGAGCGCTCTGTAGATATTAACTAATTAATCCTCCACTTCTCTCCTGCTCTCCCACCCGGAAACAGGTGGCACCTCCACATTATGTCACTCATTTGCAAGAAGATAAACACAGGAGCAGGTTACGCCACATCTTCAAGGAGGTCCAGGAGTGTAAAATGAAAGCTTTGCCGCCTGGGGCCTTTGTGAAAGAAAATTGCCACATATTTTAAGCCTGGAAATCTAAATTGCATAAATAAAGCCTCTGAAGAACTTCTGCTGCATGTGATGGGAGAGATGGATTCATCGTCTGGTTTGTTTACTAAACTGTCACAAGGCCGCTCATGAATATCAATGATGCTCCAATCCCTGAGAAAACCCTGAAAGAGGCAGAAGGGGGGGAAAAAGAGTGCTAAGTGTTTTCAGATATGAAACCCAGCAAATACTAAGTGGTTCCACTGAGCTTCCTCCACCCCCAATCCAAGCAATTAAAAATAAATACTTAGACAAGAAAGCGTGCGTGAATGAGGCGGGTTTCTGAATCCAGACAAAAACAAAGGACAGTGTGTGCCTTCGTGATCTAAGAACAGAAATGGACATCTTGCTCTGAATTTCCCAACTTTTATAAAATAGCTGCTCCGTAGCAATTCTGATCGTCTATTAATCAGTAAATGAGTTTAGTTTAAGTGTTATTTCCCAGGGGTAAGGGATCTGTAGAAAACGTTCACCATTTTATATTTACGATTTGTTAAAATTGAGTCATCTGTTTTAATTTTAGATACAACCTACATTTGTAGAACCAGGAGGCTGGGAAAGTAATCAGAACTAGTGATTGTTCCAGACAAGAAGGAACTCTTCCCCAGGCAATGTTCTGCTCTGGTTCTGTGTTGACAGCTTGCTCTGGATTCCCAAGGGTCTTCTGTGAATATTGAGGGCACTGAAGATACCTTAAGTCATTAAACAGGAGACAGAGAAGGCAAAGTGAGTGATATGAGAAAGTAGAATGCACTGTTAGCTTTTTTTCCTGTCCATCTAGGCCCTGTTGGGGTGAGAACCCCACAATGGGAGCTGCTAAATATTACAACAGAATCCCTGTACCCCGAGGCTTTGTAAATGGTGAAAGGATATAAGTCTAGTCTACAAGGTAGACCAAGAGAATCATGCTCTTAGGTAGAGTAACCGAGTTATCAGTAAAACTCTAAATCCCTACTCCCCATTACAGAAACACACAGCAAGTCTTCAGCAAATAAGGGAGACAATGGGGTGCAAGAAACAAAGAGGGAAGGCAGAGCTGGAATTGTGGGTGAAACTGAAGCCAAAAGCTCCGAGAAAGGAAATCTAATTCATAGCCTGGATTTTCAACACCAAACAAGTACACAGAGAACAACTTCTATGAAAAAAAAAAAGTGGCTTTTAAAGAGAGCATCTGATCCAGGGAAGGAAAACAAAACAGACAGCCCCAGAGAGAAGATCCACCAATGGGGAAGCAGAAAAGGCAGGGAGGGCGGTCTGAGAGCATCAGTGGGTACAGAGCGGGTACTAACAGGAAAAGAAGGGGAGGTGGGCTCTGAGAGAAGCCATGGGGATGGAGGGTTCTCAAAAGTGAGTGTCCTGTCAGGAAGTGGAGGCCAATGACTGGAAGAGGAGCAGGGATTGAGGAGAGAAACAGAAAAGGTGAAATAGAATGAATGGAGGCTTTTTTGTCTGGTTGAGGATAAAAAGTGTTCACAGGGATTGAAGGAGGGAGGGGAAGAGGAGAAGGACAGACAGACGAGGGGAAAGAAAGAAGACAGTGGGGGTCTGGGAGAGGCAGAGAGGCAAGGGCTAGCAAGAGGTACAGCAAAAACCAAGAGGAAACAGAAAAGACTGGCCACAAAAGGAGGCGCAAGCCTAACACTGGAAAATATGGGCAGTAGTTTACCAAGTTTCGTTATTCTCAGGTGTTGCCGCTGGTGCAAATGTGCATCAGGAGAGCTCTGATGTCACTCTGTTGCAGGCCACTTACCTCTCTACCTCAACATTCTGTTAATTGCCTGTTTCACTGAACAGGCGATGCTAAAATGTGGTAATTACTAAATCATTCACAAGTTCCCACCAATGTTTGGGTCAAGAGCCAGCTGTCCCCTAGGAAGGTGGTTCTGCCTAAAGATCTGTGTGAGATTCGCTGAGGCGATGTGACAATCTGGAGAGAGCTTGCCTCCATCATGGGTCACTGGACACCTGATAAGTTGGTGCTGGTTGTTGGCAGAAAGTCACATGAGCCCCCAGAAGGACCTCCCCCAAGAGTTGCTTGTACCTTTGGAGCGTGGCGGTTGGCTGTCCCTAAAGTAGGTCATGATAGGAGTGGAGTGTAGCACAAATGCTTCTGTGTCCTGTCATTAGAAACCACACACCATCCCTGCTGCCATGTTCTGCTCACTGAGACTCCACATCCCGAGGGACGGCCATCAACCTCTCCTGTAACGGGTTTTCGTTTGGGGCCTTCAGTCAGCTCCCAAATCAAGACAAGGAGACTTATTATTAGTTATGAATGCTTGGCCTTAGCTTAGGCTTGTTTCTTGTTCCTTACAACTTATAACCTGTTTGTCTTCATCTACATTTTGCCTTTGGGCTTTTTATCTTTGTTCATTCTGTATCTGTATCTTACTTTCCTGTTTCCTCTGTCTATCTGTCTATCTGTCTGGCAGCTTCCTTGCTTCTAACCCCTGCCATCACCTTTTCTCCCCCATCTACTCTCTCATTCCTCTCACTCCTTGATTTCACCTCCTACTTATTCTCTCTACCACCAGCCCCATTTATCCCTCTATTGCCTAAGCTATTGGCTGTTCTTTTTAATAAACCAATCAGGTGCCTTAGGCAGACAAGGTGAAACAGCAACACAACTTTATACAATTTAACAAAGGCAGCATAAACAAATGTAACACATCTTTACATAGTTAAAGTAATATTTTTTCAATGTAAAGAAATGTAACACATCTTTACACAGTTAAAGTAATATTCCTCAACTGAAACAAATGTAATACATCTTTGCCGAGTTAAACAAATATTCCACAACACTCTACTTTGTCAATGAAGAGTACTAAAAAATTGCTAGACATATTTAAACATCTGAAGGCTAAGTATTTTGTGGTGACACTTAAGTCAAAAGAAAACTGATGGTGTTGCTGGAATACACAGGCAGCTAGACAATATTCATGTGGGTTCAGTTAAGAATATATATATAATGAAAATGCCTTGATTTCTATTGCCATAGGACAAAATGATCCCTCCTTAAGCTTTCTTTCCATAAAAATGATATCAACAGCATAGAAATATATTTCTCTTTCTTTGATTTAATTATCCCATGGCCTCCCATGCCCATAAGCAGCTAATAGAAAGGCTGTGCTGTAATAAAAGGCCCAATTGCATCTTCTTTACAAAGGGGTTAGGAGAATCTCCCACTGGGGGTGTGATACACTTCTGAGACTAACTGGGTGTAAACTAACCCACACCACATCACTCTGTATCCCCATGTCTGGGAGGTCGTGCACGATTCTGGGGATGCTATTGCTCCATTGTGTCTATGGTGCATCTAAGACAGGACTAGGGAATGCGGACTCTTCTAATGGAACAGAGAGGGAAAGTGAGTCCACAGCCCTCTGCCTTCCCTCTTCTTTGCAGACCTCTGCAAGCAATCTCTGTGGAGCTCAGGAAAGCAAAGATTCTAGTCTAGTGTCTGTAAGCCCTGACCGCCTCGTCTAGCTGGTCATTTTTGCATAAGTGGAAAGAGACAGCTTTGAGGTGAAGCTGCCCTGAGAGACACTGAAGTGAGACAAAGGTGCCCTCCCCCACCATTCTGCCACCATTTCCCTTCAGTGAGCTTGGCGGGAAAGGGAATTAATGAGGCTCATTGTATATGCAAGAATAAGCACAGTTTGTGTTGAGCTAAGTCTAGCAGAAGCTGAAAAAGCATATCTGGTATAGATAAGTAATTAGACTTCGCATTTCGCACATTTTGTAAGAGAAAAAAAAATGTCTTTAGCGCGAAGTGTCTTTAAACTCATGTTCCACAAGCAGGCAAGACTTTCTCAGGCCAGGGTTGGAACTGTGTTGACCACATTTAAGATGAAGGTGGAAACCAGTGAAACCATGTTCCAGGTTATTGTGTGCACTGTATGAGAAAGGGAACTGCTTTCAGTACCAAGCTAGGGCCTGCTTCCTGCTTGGATGAAAGCCCAGAAAAACGTGTTCGGATCAAATGCAAGCAGCATCTACTATCATTCTTCTCAAATGTTTGGAAACACACAGAGAACAGTGAACATGGCTCCAAACCCTGGTTAAAAGATGCCCTTCTGGTGCCCCATGGCCTGGGTTCAGTTCTGACTCTGTCGCTTCCTAGCTGTGTGAAGGGAGGGAGAATGAACCCAGTCCTCCTCTGTCTCTGTTTCCTCCTGTCTGTGCAATGGAAAGAGAGCAGTGCCTCCATTCTAGCCTGTGGTGAATATCAAAATCACATGGGTGTGAGTCACAGAGCAGCAGCAACTGACGAGGTACTGTCACTAAGATGCTAGAGGCTCAAAGGAGTGGAGTTGTGAACCAAGGACATGCTGAATAAATGCTTGCTCTTGGGACAGCACACTACGATGGTTAACTATGTCAAAGTCTGTCTGGCTTCTCTTTTGTCTTTACATGCACTCATTGCCATCATTGGTTTCTCTGTATACACATGTGCATACACACACACACATACACACACACACACACACACACACACACACACACACCAGTAATACTTTGCTGTGAACCTGTGATATGGCACTTCCAACATGTCAAAACTGTGTGTATCCTTGGCCACCTCTTCTAACCGCATACTTAATCACTTCTTGTTTACATTTATCTCCATGTCTTATATAACAAAAGGAGAGCACAGACAATATTTGTGGGAATGAACTCAAATTAATCAGAAAATAACTATTAAGCACCTACTGGGTGCTGGCCACTCTACTGCCTACAGCAATGCTGCTATTCAAACCACCCCCCCCCCCCCTGCTCTAGCAGAGGGACCCACGGTAAGCAGCTTGCCACTGCAGGGAATCAGACTCCTTCTTCTGCTCTCCACAGGCATACACACACAGATGTTCACACACATCCATAAAAATGAAATAAAATTTAAAAAATGAACAAGCCAAGCTGGGTAGCATTCTCTGGCTGCTCGTTTTAACTCGCCATCCCCATTGCTGTAAACTTTAAAGAAATAAAATTAGGGCCTGCATGATGATCTGCTACCACGTCCATTCTATCCTCAAGCTGTGCGACGAGAAGGGATTCGTGCTCATGGGTTCTTTCAGCTTTGGTGGTCTAGAATCCGTTACTCTGTGGCTGTGGGTGACAAGACCTGACCGCAGCCACCTTACACATCTGCGCATCAGGGAAAGTGAATGCTTCATTCACAAGAGCAGAATCTTTGGGGTTAGTGTGCCATGGTGCTAGACAGAGCCTTGATACATCACGTATCTTCTCGAAGCTTCAGAGTTTTTGTTGTGTAAATAATAGTTACATTCAAGAGCAAGGCTGTATGTAGCAAGACATGATGGCACTGCCTATAATCCCAGCTCTCTGAGGCAAGGACATGCTGAATTGGAGGTCAACTTGGGCTACATAGTGGATTTAAGGCAACAACACAGTCTAGGGAGATACTGTCTCCACAACAAAGAACAAGGTTGCTGTGTGAACTAAATAAAATACTCGACACAGTATGCAGTTGATTTTTTATAGACTGCATAGTTTCACAGAATGCTTGATGTGATGTTCTTTATAAGCTTTATAAACTATTATTATCCTGCTTCTTTATGTATTCAGCTATCAAAGCATATCAAAGCAACAGGCAATTCAAAACAAGTTCTAAGTATTTTCCCCAAATCTAAAGGGACACATGCTAACTCCCATGCAAAACTTCAGGGCTGTCACTTTTGGAACTTTAGATGCTGCTTTGTGTGTTCTTCCTTTAGCACATCCCCTCGGACTTCTGGGACCTTTGGAATGATCAAATGTAAACCCAGAAAGGCAGGTGAAGAGCTCTCTGCCTTGGGCTTTTCACAGTTCCAAGGTTCATTCATAAAGAAAGAACCTTCCTTCAGATGTTGTGCATGTAAATGCGGTTTTGATCCTGCTGAACACTTGGTGCATACTAATAAAATAAATTCCACTCCAGGGGATGTCACCACCCTAGACCAAATGTGGGGTGTTCCTCACACTAAACACATGTGAATTTCACTCCCACCAAGTTCAGATTCCTTGCAGACCTTGGAGAGACGATAGATATAAGGATTATATGAGACTGACTTCAGCTTCAGAGCCAAGCTTGCTAAATGACTGGTATCACCCTGCAGGAGATGTGGGCGGCCAGACCAAGTGGCAAAAGAACATTTGCCTGCACGATAAGAAAGTCCTAAGCATCTGTGTTAACCAATGGGATCTGACAGGAAATGTGAAAGGAAAGAAAGAGTGGAGGAGGAAAATTGATCCTCATTTGTCTTTCCAATGTCGGCTAAGGAAACTAAAAGTCTTTCTCTGACCTGCCCTTTGCTGAGAGGTAATAAGCCTGAATTCTTGATCAAAAAAAGCCTTATAATGGAGAATAATTTGTAAATGAAGGTTAGCTTTATAAAATAAGGTTCATATTTAAAGATGAGACCAAGTTGCTAATGGTGGAGTCCCAGAATCTTTGAGCAGGAATGATATCCATGAGAAGTAGCGTGGTGTAGGTATTATGAATCAGTAATGGAGCCAGATTGTTTTGGTTCGAATCCAGGCTTTATTTCCTACAGGATCTCTTACCTTGGGCAAATTGTTTAACAGTTCAGTTTCTTTAACTGTAAAGTGCGGATAATAACACTGCTTCTCAGGAATTGTTATAAAAATGGAGCAATTTGATGAATGTTTTTTTAAAAGGCTTAGGAAAAAAGCTCAGTACACAGTAAGCACTACATGAATGTTTATTTTCATTTTTGATTGTGTAGATTAATATTCCATGCCCCCCTCAAATATTAAGAAACAACCTTAATAGAAGTTAATATGTACAGGATAAAATGTAGAACCATGGTGCTAAGCAGGTGTCTGGGATGAGATCCAGAGCTTTCTCCTTTCTATTCATGGAAAATTCCTTAGAACTCTCAGAACTATGGGAGACTGGCTGAGAAGTTCTGACCCTCACGTGGCCTCACACTTCTTAGGAAAACTGACACCAAGCCTTGATCTGATAGTCGAAGGTCCCAAAAAAGAACCCCACTGAGCACCAGGAACCCTCCAGCCCTGGCTCTAGCAGTCAAGGCTTCTCTCTCGTCAACAGCAGAAACAGACTGTGTTTAAGCTAAAGAGAACGTGGGAGCACACCGTGAGCTAGTGTCATGCCACCACGGACCCTGTAAAGAGGGGCATCTGGTCAGGATGCACGAGCTGTAGCCTGGGCAACCAGGCGAAGAGCCAAATTTCACAAACAGCATTCAGCTGCCTTCCCTACACCCGAGAGGATGGAGAGGCCGGGAGGAACACCCAAAATGTGGGAGGGAAAGTCGTCTAAAAGGAAGTAGAGGGCCTTGCTCTGCTAGGGGAGAGTGGATGCAGGGTGAACGTCAAACTTCCTCCACAGAAACTATCAGGCATTTAAGACCAGGGTGATGACGTGGTCAGATCTGCACTTCAAAAAGCAGGGAACTCCACGACAGCATGGAAGATGATTTAGAGGGGTCTGGGGGAAGAGCTGCGGTCTCACTGAGAGATGACCATTTCGGTCCCCAGGTCAGAGCTGCTAAATCTTCAGAAGGAGGATGCAAAGACGAAGCTGAGGAGACAAAGGCACAGAGTGTTTCCCACTACAGTTAGTCAGAACAGTCTCACATGGACAATGTTACATCCATTTGATGAGAATATTATTGATCTAATGAGGGATTATCCCGAGCCTGGTGATTTTTATAAATGAGAAAATAATGCGCAGCCAAGGGAGACGTCGCTGTTATATTAGCAATTAATGGGGAAATCTGACGACTAGGGACTTGGAAGTCATGCTTATCATGAATAACACAGAGCTGGGAGAGTTGGTTGGAGCCCAAATACATTCAGTATCATCCTCCATAAACCTGTCACCTCTAGCTCGAAAATATTTCATGTGTGAGACTGTGATTTTCTCGAGCAGGCAGGGATAGGGAGAGGAGGAAGTTGGGAAAGCAAATTGCTCTTTTTGAGTAGCAGAAATGTCATTACTGTTAAGGGTGTGAACCTTTCTGATCAGGCATTCTATCATCAGGCGCCTGCTGGTTCTGTCATCCTCAGCATTCTGGGCAAGCATGTTTGAGAACTCTTAAATATATGGCAACAAGTTTTGTTTTATTATCCAAACAGTAATAGGGAAATTTCTTAGGTCCACCAATACAGCCTGTCACTTTTCTCAATGCTGAAAACAGGAATGATTTCGAGGTGAAGTCTCTGGTGGGCTCTGGCTATAGCCTCGGCAGGATCTAATGGCTTTGGTGTAACTAATCTACAGCTCGGTTGCCTTCATTGTAGATAGGACAAGACCTACCTATGGTGTCTGCAGAGGACAATGAGCCCAGTCTCTCTCAGTCAAGTTCACCATACTCCATATTCTAATCCCAGGAACATGCAGCAAAAGTTTGAATCCAGTTTCCCAAAGAGTGTAAGAAAGGAAGAGAATTTGGGCAGTTTTAATCCTTCAACTATAGACCCTAGGAGAGAATCTAGGAGCACTAAACCTTTTAGGGGAAACAGCGGGACTACTGAAGGGAGAGTAAGAACACGTGGAAGACAGAAAGATCTATCAGTGTACGGAACAGCATTGGCACAAGGAATTCAGTGACCCAGCACCTCCAAGGGGACTGTGTGGAAATCACTAGAGAGCATTGTCACTGACAGGATGGGAAGGCCAAACATTTGTGCAACTCCTGAGGACATAAGAACTTCCAGGCGACTCTGCAAGTGTAGAGCAGGACATATCTGTATCAGGGAATTAGAATGCCCCTGAGAAGCCATGTTCCTGTGCAAGAATGATCCACGGGAATGCTCCAGGATAAGCCCAGGGGATATGACGGAGTGAAAAGAACAGATGACGCAGAATTGATGGAGGAAGGTCATTGGTTAAATAAAAAGAAACTGCTTGGCTCTCATTGGTTAGAGATAGGTGGGAGGAGTAAACAGAACAGAACGCTGGGAGGAAGAGGAAGTGAGCTCAGACTCCACAGCTCTCCTCTCGGGAGCAGACGCCTCAGAGAGATGCCATGCTCCTCTCTCCCGGGCAGACGCACGCCATGAAGCTCCAACCCAGGATGGACATAGGCTAAAATCTTCGCGGTAAGACCGGTTCTCACAGATTATTAGAGATGGGTTAATCTGGATATCAGAATTAGCCAGTAAGGGCTAGAGCTAAAGGGCCAAGCAGTGTTTAAATGAATACAGTTTGTGTGTTGTTATTTCGGAGCATAAGCTAGCCAGGCTGCCGGGGTGCTGGGGATGCATCCCTGCCGCTCATATTACTACACAGAATGACCTGGGAAAATGAATTGTCCTATCATTCAAGAAGCCGATGTATTTCTAAAGAAATTTCCATGGCACTAATTGACGTATGTTGACTCTCTGAGCGAGTCAATCATGAATATTTTGAAAGTATTTATAGAGTCCTGCGTTCTAAGACAGGAATTAAGCTGTCTTAATATGAGAAATGAATGAAGAGAGACAGACCAAGTCACATGTAGAGGGAAATGAAATCGATGAACTCTAGGCAGGAGATGGGTGACACAAGAGTGACTTTTTAGAGAAGGGAAAAACGGCCTTTCACATTCAGAATCAGGAAGGATGGGCATTCCATACAGAGGCAACAGAATCACAGATGCAGGGAAAGAGAAATAACACACAGAGACTGGAAAGCAAAGGACTAAATTTAATCAAAACAACATGATCTTTGGGTGGTGAAAGTAGGGATTTAGGGGTAACACAAAAAAAAATCTACTGGACAGAAATTGTAAAATCTCTTACAAGACTCAGGGTACTGACCTTTGCCCTGCAGACTAGTAGTTTCCACCTGATCTACAAGGCACACAGGTTCTTTCAACTCTGATAAGGGTGCTATCCACCCCTTTCCTTTTTGTATCAAAGCAAAAAGAATGTTTTTGCTACAGCAATTGCTCACACACGCGTGCGTGCGTGCGCACACACACACATACACACACACACATGTACAAGCGAATACTGTTATGATGATATGTCCTAATTAAGCCTAGTGGGTCACAAGCCTTAGTGTTTGTCAGGACACTCCTTGTGAGGAACAGATAAAGAGTAAAACAGAACAGCAAGACAATATTGACTGTAATATAGGGGGTGCTGCCCTGTGTGTGTATAAACAAACCTAAGCCAGGTGATGGGAGACTGCAAGCATGCCTCAACCATATGTGTGCAACTCGGTAAATAGTTCACCAACTGTGGCTCCCATCCAGCATCCTTCAGCTCCTCCTTCCTCCCATCATGCCTACATCCTTCGTTTTCTTCCTTCTCGCTCTCTTTCTGAACCTTTTCTTTTTTTCAAGTCTTGCTACCTAGTTCACACTAGGCTCAAACTCAAAATCCTCCTGCCTCAGTCACCAAGGAACCTGGAGAACTGGCTCTCCCATTAGCATTTAGAAGTGAGCTAAAAAGTTGAAAAGTTCACCCATCGTGTTTTTCAGAGGAAAGTGACCTGCCTGTGGCTCTGTTGCTAAGAGCTGTACATGAGGAAAAATTTCTGTGATGAAGTACATGTTCAGGCCACTTACTGTTGCTTATGTGTGGGACAAATGGAACAAAACAGGACATGCTGGGAAGAAAGGATAAATAGAGAGGCTTAGAAGTAAAGACCTCGGCTTCCACACTGACATCATCAATATGGTTTTGGCATTTACGTGCTGGACTGTGCTCTACACCTAAAGATTTTTGTTCTGTTTTGTTTTAAGCACTGGCAGCAAAAGACACCACTGCATGACTTTGGCAAGATACTAATCCTTATCACAGTTTGCTCACCAGTGAAGAAAAAATGAGACCTAGTGAGAAGATTGAATGACATGGTTTGTTGAAACTCTTAGTCCTGGGCCAGAGACAGCAGTACAGAGCTCACACTGCTCTGGCAAACGATTCAGCTTCCGTTCCCAACACCTGCATTGTCTTGCTCTCCACTGCCTGTGACTCCAACTCTAGGTTTATCTGCCGCCTCCGGCCTCCACTGACAGTGGTGCTCTCATGGACACCTTAATATGCATCTGCATTATTAAAAAGATAATCTAATGAAACCTCTTGAGCAGTGATAGAAGCTGCAGAAGTGAGAAATCATGGATATTTTATTAAGTGTCATTAGGAAGATACCTCAAAAACCATTCTAGGTAAAAAGTCACAGAAATTCTTGGTGAAATCAGAATATCTTTTCAGAAATATTATAAGGTCTTCTGTACAAATTTTTTGGCACACTACAGTTTGTAGCTGGGAAATGGGATATATGTCCTCATAATACTGGGCTAATAATGGCGCATAGTTTATCATTTCACATATTTTGATGGTTTATGGCATTCATTCCCTAACCATTTGTAAGAATATACTATAAGCCCTAAATATGAAGGAGGCACCAAAAATATAAATCACTGTATCATGTAATCTACATATAAAGATAATATATGTATAGATATTAATAGATTTACAAATATGAAATAAAGGAATACAATGTTGATTTATACAATATACATGTACATTGTGTGAACAGTTAAATAATGTTATCAAATGGTATAAGTTGAAACAATAATTAACTGCATGATGATAAACAAAGATGCTCTTTGACTTAAATGGGTTGTGTCCCAATAAACATATTGTAATTTGAAAAAGCATTTGATACACGTGTCATAAAGCAGAATGTCTTAAAGATCCCAGCTTAGCATCCCGGTACACTGGAGAGCATCCATCAGTTACCCTGGTGATAGCAAGGCTGACTGAGAAATGAGGCTCATTGCTGCTGCCCAGCGTGGTGAGGGAATATCACACCATGTGTCTCTAGCTCAGAAAAAAAAATCTAATTAAAAACCCATTCAATCTCTAGTGCTGCAGAAAATAGATAAATAAATTCAATGTAAGATTTCACTGGAATGTGTATTGGTTTTGCATCACATTATAGGAGGAAAATCAAAAGCTGAAGCACTGGTTATTAAGGATCCACCAGTACTATAATTGTTTACCAAGTCTGGGTTGTAATGATTAAGATTTTTTTTTGGAAGCTACAGAGACTAATTCAATTCCTTGAAGAATGGTTGAATGGCTGAACAACCATAGTACAGGGCCTTGCTGCTGGTCTGACCAAACAGGGGGACAACAAGATTGTTGCTAAGGAACTAAAGAGCCATGAGATGGTACAAAACAAGTTAGGTCAGTGTCAACATACAGTCCAGCAATCTGGCCCACAGTCAGGATCATGAACCCGCACGCCTTCAGAAGCTTACAGGTTTGTGGACCAAGAAACTGGAGTGGTAGAGATGGTGGGGAAGTAGATGTTAGAAATCGAGAATATCTGAAACACTGGGATTTCCAAACCAGCCATGCCTCCAGAGCAAATATTAACTAGACCATGGATTTGAACCACTTCCCAGACCATTCTCTAGGCTCTCACTGCCACGCCCCCAGAATCCTCAAGATAACTGTTCGAGCCATCTGTAACTTCTCTGCCTCTCGGCTTCCTCACTTTTCAGTCAGCATCACCATCTTGCCTTTGACCATTCTGCTATTACAGGGTCACCATGAGGGTGAAATGGCTTCATGAATATGGAAGGGTTTGGCGGTCGTTCCGCAGTGCTCAGTCTAGCCTTCCGGCAACAGTTGGGGTGGCAGCATGTGTCTAATGACACGGCTGTGTGTTGACTAAATTGTATCGTTTCAGAAGTCGCTATAGAAGCTGTGCATAGCGATGCCTGTTTTTCATCCGCGCACCAAGGAGACAGGGGCAGGACAATTACACAAGTCTGAGGCCTGCCAGAGCTCCTGGACAGCCAGGGATCCACTGGGAGTTTCTGTGTAGCCTCCACAAAAAGGATTTGCTCTTGAAAGTTAATTTGATAGGACGCCCGACAAACCAAAAGAGCCACCTTTGCAAGGAAACATGCTTGTTGATATTGAACAAGAGGAATAGAAATAAAGAGGAGAAAAAAGACCATCGTTTTACATATCAGGTGTGTCACCCCATGTGACAGAGAATGGCACTTCATACCACAGCCTCATCTCTTTTGGAAGTAATGTGGTCCTCAGAACGGCATGGAGTGGTGCAGAAGGGGAGGATTGTCTCCGAAAGCACTACTGTGAACTGTCAGCAAGGAAGCTAGAAAGTGGATCTAGGATTTGCAACTCCCTAACAGCCTTACCAGTGTCCTTCTCCACCTTGGATAAAACAACAACAGCAGCAACAAATTGTTTAACAGAAGAAGTGTCTAAAGGGTCTTTGAGATGGGGGAGAACCAAAAGGAAGATTCAAAGCACACCACGCCTCTGCACAGGTCAGTCAGGTGCCCTTGACTCAGTCACACACCGCTTTAATCATCCTGCAGGCCTGGAGCTCCCTGCTGCTAACCTGCTGTCCTTCTGCTTTGCCCAAATGTTAGAAGGACGGATTTACAGTTAAATCAATATTTAATCTAATGTACCTCTCTTGACTCCATTTGTAAAATGCTGTGTAGATCCTGGATAAGAACAGAAGCCTACAAGCTAAACCAAAGCCATTTGCCGGGCAGTAAACTCAAGCAAGAGGCCTGATAAGAAAGGGAGAAGAAAAGGGGAGGTTTCCTTGGCAAGGAGCAAAGTTCTGTATCTCTTTGTCCTTCCCTTTTCATTACAGATATAGAAAAAAAGGAAAAAAACGAAGTCAATAGTTGGTTAATTGTGTCTTTGCAAATGAAGCTTGAGATTCCAACAGGCCCAAAGACATTACAATAATGAAGAAAAATACTTTAATAATAGGAGTAAGAATTTTTTTCAATCCCATATTATAATTCTTCTCAAGATATTCTCAGTACTTGGGAAAGAAACAGCACTCTGCGTGGCATTTTTCCATTTAATAAAGTAAGAAATAAGCACATGGATACTAAAGGAAACTTAAGTAGTTCATTGATTATGTAGATCAAACTGCTATTGGTTTACAGTGATTGGTCCGATGCCATGTAAGTGTTAGCTTGAAGCAAGAAATGGCCTGGGGTCTTGGTCTAACCTTTTAGAAACTGATCGAGCTTATCAATCCTGGAAGGATGCTGTTGTCTACAGAATGGAGATGGTGAAACAAGTGGGACAGGGAGGAAGAAAGAAAGGGAAGAGAAAGGAATGAGGCGGGTTTGTTAGAAACTATCACTGTGGTCAACACAAAACGGGAAACATACAGATACAACACAGGCAATCACCAGCCTCTGCGGCACTGTGAGTGGAGAAGGATGTGTCTCTAGATCACAGAGAAGCAGAGAGAGGTTTTACATCGTTCTCATGAGCAGGAACAGACTTGTTTTTAATGAACAGTTCAGGGTTTCCAGCTCAATAAATTGCCGGCTTCATTTACAAGAGTCCTTACCCTCCCTGTGCTAATAGATTGTCCCACATTCAGTAATGTTCTACATGACCGTGTTTATGACTGACAGTCAAAATCACAGTAAGAGATTTCTACCATAAATTCGCAATTCAGTGTCGCTGCGAGGCAAATGGAATGAGCGCTGTCTCACCCGTGGATTCTACTGCCTAAACGTAAGTGCCAACTTCATTAGACTGAAAACTTCTCAGGAGTTTAGTAAAGAATACCTGTCAAGGTGTGTCTGTGAGGGCATTTGCAGAGAGGAAATACCGAGTGGTGAACATAGTAAGCTTTTTCATGGGCCTGCCAGCCCACATGGAGACTTCTTATTAATTATGAAAGCTAGGCCTTAGTTTAGGATTGTCCTGTTAGCTCTTATAATTTAAATTAACCCATTTGTATTAATCTCCATTCTGTCTCATGACTTTTTACCTTCCCCTCATTCTATATGTCCAACTCCCCCATCCCCATGTCTCCTGGCATCTTCCTTCTCCCTAGATTATCTCTTCCTACTTCCTCTGTCTGCCTAGAAGTCCCACCTCTCATCTTTGGTCTAGCTCTTGACCATTCAGCTCTTTACAATCCAATCACCGCAATCTATCTTCACACTGTGTACAAATATCCCACAACAGAGGAAGACCTACCACTCCCCAGACCGAGGCAGAGGGAAGACGAAGCAGAAAAGTAAGAGAGCAGGCTGTGTGGGCATTCTCTCTTCCACTCCCTGGCCACCAAGTGAACTGTCCTTTACCACTCCAGAGCAGTCACAACAAGATGAAATATGCAAACCTTTGAGCCAAAGAAATTCTTCCTCTCAGTAAATTTCTTAGGCAGTGAAAATCTAACATACCAGTGAGAACAATCTCAGAAAGCAGGTTTGGTGAGTCTAATTCTGGGTGTAAGCTGTCCTAAGCTGGTGGAAGGCAGAGGCCTGGGACTGAAGTCGACTCTCTCAGAGGCAGACATGCCTTCAGAGAGTGTTTTCGGTGGCCTGTGTGCCGGGGTTGTACCTGTATTGCACTGGAGATCATCTGAGCCAACCGAGCAGTATTAAGTCTCTCTGAAATGGCCACTCAGATAAAGCTTCAACCTAATAAAATAACTTAATGGAATTTTTCACTCTGACCAGATGGTTTCAGGCCCAGTTTAGGATGACTGATCACATTCTCTCCGCAGGCTCATTCCTCCTCCCTCCTCAGGAGTTGGGTAGACGAGAGTGACAGGATTTCAGGGCCGTTGCCTCACGGTTTGTGTCTCTGATTTAGTCAGATGAATATAGTGAGACTCACAGAAGCTGTTTAATGTAACGAATAAAAGCGCTCCTGTGTTATTTTTATTCCATGTTGAGAAAATGATAAGAGAGAATAATGGGCTTCATTTTAAAGAAAATCAGATAAATTGATCTTTTCATTTATATGGCTACAAGGAATTTTCACACTTTGATGCGAAAAGATGATGCCTTATAGCTCAGAGAGTTCCCTCCATGAAAAAAAGATCTTACGAGAAACCGTACACCTCATCTGGCACGCGTAAATATATCACTATATCTGTATAATTATATGAATTCTTTAGAACACGGCAGAGGGCAGAAGAGCTCAGGAAAGAGAAGGTGGGTCAGGAAAGGGGCGTTAAACAGAATGAGTGAAATAAGTCAAGATCTTGATGGGCCTGTTTCTATACAGAACCACTCAGTTCTATTTGCATACACTCTGAACATGAAAGTAAGAGGAAGAAACTTGAGTGTGTCAATCTCTGGGTGTGTATCTTCACAAAACTAAGCAGAAAAAGGTCAAGATCATAACTTTTAGTTAAAAATTGTTAAAAACCAACATGCCAAAAAGGGTTGTGAAAGCTATATCATCTTCACACAGTCCATGTTTGTTAAAGTGGCAAAATAAGTCATCTATATAATTTTTGTTAGGAATTTTTAAGAGTTGGTGACAAAAATTTTTTAAAAAACTTGTAGGCACATTTCCTTTTAGATTCATTTTTACATTATTTTTTATAGAAAAAAACTGAATATGTCTACCGATGACCACGCTTGTAATTAGCTCAACTTTCTCATTAAGGAATGTTGCTTTAATAATTAGGGCATTTCCTAGAATGATGGCTTATCTAATTGGTGATCATTACCAGCAAATTAGAATGTATTCTGTGTTGTGTTAATGATGCATGGTAACTGTGTGAAGAGATGATTTGGTGAATAAATATGGTGAATATCTTTGTCTTATACATTCTTAGTAATTTTTATTATAATTTTATTCTAATTATCTTTTTCCAGATAGAAGGATGGATGGATGATGGATGGATGATGGATGGATGATGGATGGATGGATGGATGGATGGATGATGGATGGATGATGGATGGATGATGGATAGATGGATAAATGGATGGAAGGGTGGGTGGGTGGATGGATGATGGATGTATGGATGGATGGATGGATGGATGATGGATGGATGGATAAATGGATGGATGGATGGGTACATGGATAAACAAATGATGTATGGATGTGGATATATAAATAGAGGGTGAGGAAGTTGCAAAGTTGGTGAAGCACTTTGGGAACTCTATTGTAAGTATATATGAGTTGAGCTGTATGAACAAGAGATCATAATTGTAGAATCTTTATTAAAAAGAATGAAGAAACCTATAGATGAAATGATTGTTTTTACTGGTGTTTTATTCTAAATGGCATATATTAGATATTGATTTAGCACTAAAATATATTATAGCAAGAGAAAAAATCTATATATTTTTAATAAATATTACATAAATTATTCTTTTTCCATGTGTGAGCATGCATGTGTGTGTGTGTGCGTGTGTGTGTGAGTGTGGTGTACAAGTGTGTACATGTGAAGTTCATGTCAGGAATAATAATCTGTCTTCCTCATCACGCCTTAAGGCAAGGTATCTCAATCAAACTCAGAGTTTGCAAATATAGTTACTTTTGCTGATGAGTGTGCTCTGGGGATCCCCAAGTCTACATCGCTGATGCTTGAATTATAGGCAGGTCACCACGCCCACCAGTATTTATATATGTGTAATTGGGAACCAAATTCGTGTCCTCAAGTTTATGTAAGAAGTGCTTTAACTGCTCAGCCATTCCCCAAGCCCCTTAGTGTACAGTTAGTGTCAAAATATATTGAGTTTCAAAACTAACTTTGCAAGTAATAAAACTTTTAAGGATGTCTTCTATGAAGGGTGTGTAAAAAATTTATCAGCCTGGGGAGATAGCAGAGTCGGTAATGCCCTGTTGTGCAACCAAGAAGACCTGAGTTCAGTCCATAGAACCCATGTTAAACATTGGGCATGGTGATACATGCTTACAACACTGGTAATAGGGAGGCAGAGACATGCGGGTCCTTGAGGCTTGCTGGCCACCTGTCCTAGGATAATCTTTGAGAACCAGGCCTGTGAAAGATCCTGTTACAAAGCCTGTGTGTACAAAACCTAAGGAGCAACATCCAAGTTTGTCCTCTCACTCCACACATACAAGTGCTATAGAGTTCTGGAGAAATAACCCAAAAGAAATTTAAAATATTATGACATAAACTCAGGCAGATTTCTGGCAAGTGTATCCATTTGCATGACTCTCCTTTCTCAGAACCGGGTACCAATCCCTCCCTCCCTCTCTCTCTACCACATCTATCTATCTCTTGAAAAAGACCCACATCTTCCCAGGATACCCTCCCTGCTCATACACAATCTTTAAGCCACTCTTGACAGCAACATCCTCCCCAAGCCAACCTGCAATCCAGGAAGACCATCCCAACCAGCAAGCCAGGTATCCGAAGGTTTTAGGGCTCTGCTGCCTCCTGGCTCCTTTGCTTTTTTGACTCCTGAAAACAAAGACAACTGTTGAAAGTTACACATTTGGTTTAACCTCCTAACAGGCAGTTGGCTTTTTTTTTTTTAAGTTAATGGTTTGGGAGGGTTGTAATAGCTGCTTGTAATCGGTAGTAAAAGAGGTTCTTGGATGAAAGCCAAACTCACCTTCCGTGGAAAGCACAGAGAGATAATTGCTCAGAGAATGTGTGCATTGAAGAAGAATGGCTCATGACATCTGAACTTGATAAATGATGGTGAAATGCCTCTAGGGAATTCATCTTTAACCCTTGTGAGCTCAAAAGCTAAGAAAGAAAACTGCTTCAAATGGCTGTTTTTCATCAGAGAGAGAGAGAGAGAGAGAGAGACCATTTTCTCTGGGAAGTACAGGAGAATCAAGTACTTTAACATTTCCACAGGCATCTGAGATTCTGTGGAGTAACTTTCTGTTTCTGTACACATATTCTTCCTCATTAATCTAAACCTTCACATCTAAAACCACTTTGACAATTCGGAGAAAAGATGATAGTCTCTCTTCTCTTTGGGTTTATTATGCAGCATGTAATGAAAGTACGTGGTCTCTGCAAACATGCCTGCCCCTCTAAGAGTCTCTCTGCTTGCCACAGCTACCGTTTTTGTCTCCTGGGTTTTACGGTGGTAGAATTACACTGAGCCCAGAGCTCAGAGACTTACTTATAACCAACCATCTTAAGGGTATGGCCCAGAAACTACTGATCAAGACATGTAAAGTGAAGAGTAAAAGAAACCTCACGTTTCTGATTTATTATTATTATTATTTATTGTTTTTATTGATCTATATATTTTTCTCCACTCCCTTCCCTTCCTCATCCCTCCCCTTCTACACAATTCCATGGTCCCCATGCTCCCAATTTACTCAGGAGATCTTGTCTTTTTCTACTTCCCATGTATATTAGATCCATGTGTATCTCTCTTAGGGTCCTCATTGTTGTCTACATTCTCTGTAATTATAAATTGTAGGTGGGTTTTTCTTTGCTTTTTCTTTATATGTCTAAAAGCCACTTATGAGTGAGTACTTATGATATTTGTCTTTCTGGATCTGAGTTACCTCACTCAATATGATGTTTTCTAGATCCACAAATTTCGGGATGTTATTTTTTTTCATACATTGTGTGAATGTATCACATTTTCCTTATCCATTGTTCTCTCAAGGACTGAACATGCTGCTATGAATATAACTGAGCACATGTCCTTGTGACACAATTGAGCATCCTTTGGATATATACCCAAAAGTGGTATTGCTGGGTCTTGAGGAAGGTTGTTTCCTAATTTTCTGAGAAATCACCACATTGACATCCAAAGGGGTTGTACCAGCAATGCAGAAGTGTTCCCTTTTCCCCACAATCTCTCCAGCATAAGTTGTCATCAGTGTTTTTGATCTTGGCCATTCTTACAGGTGTAAGATGGAGTATAAATCAGTTGTCTATGCATTTGACAATTATTGACACCCTTTCACATAGTGCATGTCAGAACCTGAGTGGCTAGAACTAGAGATGAGATTAACAGCCTTCACCTGGAGAAGTCCGCATACAGCCTAGGAGAGAAGGCTGACATTGGAACAAATTATTTTAGTACTATGTGAAAGCTATATTTAACAAATCTGAAATAACTGTATGCAGAGGAATGTCTCCATGAAAATGACACTGAACCAAAATTAAACAGAGGATAGCCCCCCTCCTCAGCAAAGTTAGTTCATTGGCTTCCATGACTAAGCCAGAAATATTTGAGGCTAGGTCCCAGCATTAAAACTATGCTTAGACACGTGCTTTTTAGAGGCATAATTATGTTAAAATCAGATTGTCACTGCAGCATAACCCAAGTGCAGGATAGCTTTACATGAAGAGATTAGGACAGAGGAGGGTTGCACAAAGACATTAGGTCACCTGCTTGTTCATGCTACCATGGCAACCCTAGAAAACCAACTCGGGATACCACATCAGGCCTCCCAGCAGCTCCCCCTGCTGACTTCTGGGGCCACAAATGTGGCTACAAAGCAAGGCTGGCAGTTCTGCACAGACTTTCTCACTCCATCCTAAGAGGCAGCTTCTAGACCCTTTCTATGTGTTTTAAGAGTCCTCTCCGCTGCCTTTGTCTGGACACCTGTTCTGGCTTCGGGGTGTGACTCACAAACTGGCTTGACGCAACAAGGCCACATCCCAGAAAAATGACTCTGAGGTCAGTTCTGTCCCAACCACATGAGGTAACCTCCCCAAAGGAAAATGGTTCTGTTAGTCATTGGGGATAACCAAAAAGGAAAGATCAAATAAAGCCTGCCTAGGAACCCTGAACAGAAGTAGCCCTGAGGGGAGTCTGGGATGGTTCTTGGTGAATAAGCAGTGTTCTGTGGAGAGGGATTCAAAACACAACCTAGACAAAGGAGACAAAGCATGAGAGACATAAAAGATGCAAAAGAGTGGGTCTGTGATGTTTGGTAGTGATCGGCCTGCCCCATCGTTACTAGGACCTTCTGGTCTTGTCTACTGGTAACCAAGTATGTATGTATATGAATATACATATACATAATAAAATATATATTATTAAACCAGCTTATGTTGAAATAGTAAAAATAGTTGCCTCATACCTGACAGACTGAGAACCTGTAGTTTCTAGGTCCGTAAGATTGGGTGCATCAGAAATTGGAGTAGTCTCACACCAGAGAAGCCAAGAACCCAGTAGTTGCTCAGTGCACAAGGCAGGGTCCCTCAACAGGCCCAAGGTGACTCCAAAAACTTGAAAGGTTCCTGGAAAACCTCTTGTCTTTAGTTCATGATGGAATCCTGAAAATCTGGCCCTAATATCAGTGAAGGAATTACCATCATCACCATCACCATCATCACCATCATCACCATCGTCATCATCATCATCATCATCATCATCACCATCGTCATCATCATCATCATCGTCATCATCATCATCATCATCATCACCATCATCATCATCACCATCGTCATCATCATCGTCATCATCATCATCATCACCATCATCATCATCACCATCGTCATCATCATCATCACCATCGTCATCATCATCATCACCATCGTCATCATCACCATCATCACCATCGTCATCATCACCATCATCATCATCATCATCATCATCACCATCGTCATCATCATCATCACCATCGTCATCATCACCATCATCACCATCACCATCATCATCATCATCACCATCGTCATCATCATCATCACCATCATCATCATCACCATCGTCATCATCATCATCATCATCACCATCATCATCATCATCACCATCGTCATTATCATCATCGTCATCATCATCCTCGTCATCATCATCACCATCATCATCACCATCGTCATCATCATCATCACCATCACCATCATCATCACAATTGTCATCATCATCACCATCACCATCATCATCACCATCACCATCATCATCATCACATCATCATCATCATCACATCATCATCATCATCACATCATCATCATCATCACATCATCATCATCATCACCATCATCATCATCACCATCATCATCATCACATCATCATCACCATCATCATCATCACCATCATCATCATCACCATCATCATCGTCGTCAAAGTATTTTGTTCCCCAAAACCTTATTGATACATCCAGAAAGATGACCTCACAAGAAAATGAGACATACAGATATAAAACAGACCACAGATGCATATAGGAAACATTTTGGGGTTAATATAAATGACATCACTTTGAATATTATTTTTTGAGCTAGTTGTTTACATTGAAAAGCACATGTCTAGGGAAGTAGATGCAGGAGGGAATGCAAAGCCATCCTCAGCAAAATATTATATTTGAGGCCACCCTAAGCTACGTGAGATCATGTCTCAAAACGAAATGGAAAAAATAAATACTGTCTTTATATCTTTACATATTGATCTTCCTCAATTTATATGTCAATGATTTTATAATAATATATTGTATGAGTGTGCTATAATCATTTAACTGGTCCCCATGGTTACCATTTATGCTGTCTGTAAATTTTACTGTTATAAAAATGGACTTCTTTCATCATTGAAATTTCTGAAAGTTTTGCAACAGGGGAAGATTCCAGCCTAGCAACCAGCTGCTGTGTGTTTCTGTGGCTTCATCTCTCACAGCCTTCATACTTAGGCCAGCATCCACTAACTGATGTCTAGGGAGATAAAGAAAACAGCACTGGGTTGTCAATCATGTCAATCTGGGGAGCTAAGGCAGCAAGTTGCTATGCCACCTCAGGCAACAAAGGATGGCTCTGGAAAGTCAAAGTAATTCCTTCCAACGTCTAATCCCAACAGTCTGCCTTTCCTGAAGTGAAGTCACGTGTTGCTATTCTGGCATCCTAGATTTTGAAGAATAACATGTGTACCGTAAAGTGTTATCTTGCCTCAAAGTTCAAATAGTGTGGTGATAAGACCATATTAAAAACATCTGTAAAACGCCACAGTAAAGAGTTCATTGTGGCCCATTAAATCCTCTCATGCTTTGATTTACTTACTGTAATTCCTGTAAGTGGGATTTGCGCCAGGGCCATGTTAACACCATCTCGCTTTCTGCTGTGCTATTATCCACTGAGCTTGAATCAATTGAATGAAAGAGGCCTTTTCAAGTGTATTGATTTTCATTTATCCAAACTCATCTGTTTGCTTTGCTTGGTGCTCAGACATGAGAACAGGGCCGAGTTGGACTTCTCCATGGCATTGCCTCTTTGGCTTACGTATCTAATATTTGAATAGACTTGTAATAAACGCTGGCATGGGGATTTACAGAACTTTCCCTGAAATACAGGCTTTCTGTTTCCATGGGGTGACATGAGGGCTTGAATCTTCTCGTGTTAAAAACAATGCCCCCTGAAGGTGTGGGCTTGATCTTCTCTAATCAAAAGCAGTGCTCCCTGAAGCAGTACACTGTAGGCACCATAGTTTCCTCTCCATGTGAAGATGTTCCCCTTCCCCTCCAGTCCCTAGGGATTTCACAGCAGGGATCAGGTTCTTTACATCAGGAAACTGGGCTAAAATAGGGAGCCGTGGGAGGTGTCTAGAGAGTAATTCTGTTTGCAGAGTTTTTTCCTCATGGTATGAAGCTACATGTTCTACCGTACTCGCCTTAGTCTCTCTCCTGCTCTGGGGCCAAAGATGATCTGAACAAAAGGAAGCATGAACTAGAAAGACAAGATTTCTTACATTTCTAGGTTTATGTATAGTGTAGTGTGTGCAAGAGTGGCGGGGGGGGGCTTATTTTGACACACGGTTAGGATTTTGGAAGTAAGACACTTCAGTAATTGAATTGCAGCTGCTAGGCACTGTGTGAGTACTTGGTAAAGGACTAAATGAGACATTTTAGGATTCTAGTAAATAGGTTTGCACTTTTCATGTAAATACTGAAATTTGTTGGCACCAGAAATAAATCCTGACTAAGGCAAAACCAAGGTCAATATTTATTTTGAACTCATAAATATTTCTCTATACTAAAATAAGATTTTATGTTGAGGCCTATGACTCAACATTATATAGTGTCACAAACTAATCAGAAGGCATCTTTTTTTATGCCTTAGCTGTTGGCTCCGTTAGAATCAGGAGGTAGCTGCTGCCATAAAAACTAGGGAATGCCTATGTCCCATTTTGTGATGGGAAACAGGATTCATTCACAATAAGTTCCAAGTAGTTAAATGAAACAAAGATCAAGCAGTATTGAACAACAAACTCTAGCAAGACTTTAAATATGGCCTGACTAGTGACTGAGTTGACTACTTCCTGTATGCATTTCCAGCGTACAGTGTTAGACAATTTATTTTTGCAAGCAAATTTTAGGAAAAAAAAATCTTTTCAAAAGTGATTATAAAAATCTTTTTTTAAAAAAAAGGTAATTTATTTGGAGACAAGGAATAATTCAGAAATGAATTCCAAGAAGGTTGTAATTTCTGTAGGCACAAGAGGAGGTCCTAACAAGCATAGCACTGTGTGGTGGCTAAGAACAAGGGGTTTGGAATCTCAGTGGGTTTCAGTTATAGCTGACAAGATTTCCTGAGCCTCGGTTTCCTGATCAGTATAAACAGGATAAAATGGTTGCTCCCAGAGAATAGAAGTCCCAGGAGCTCTGAAAAGTACTAAGGAGAGCGTCCCATAAGCAGTGTTTAAGGGACCGATGAAAACACCCTCGAGATGGGAGTCAAAGAGATGCAAAGTTACTGGATTTGAAATGAAGCAGAGAGCCAAGCTGCTCTCACAACTCTCTTGCCAGGTCTGTCAATACCTGTAAGAAGGGGTAAGATTTGAACCAGATATTGGCAGAGGAATAGTTTCATTAGCTGTAGAAGAAAGGAATGAGCACACAGCTGTCAACAGAACAGCCGTCTCTCCAGCCATGGTCTGAGCACACTCGCTCTGAGCCACTACTCTTCTGATGCCTTCTCCGGGTTTTTCTGGTCTTTCCTCCAATCAGCTATTCTCAGTGTTCTTTCAGGAGGTCGCCTTGCTTGCTGTGTGGTGTGTGTGTGTGTGTGTGTGTGTGTGTGTGTGTGTGTGGTTGTTGGTGTTTTATTTTGGTTTTGTTTGTTTGTTTTTTTGTACCTCCTAATGAAAAGTCACTTTAAATAGCAAAGAATATTAAGAATAAAATAATATTGGCCAATGAGATTACTAAGCAGATAAAAGGGCTTGCTGTCAAGACTTAAGACCTGAGTTCCATCCCCTGAACCCACATGGTGGAAAGAGAGATCTAGCTTCCTGCAGGCTGTTCTCTTACCTCTCTACATGTGTGTGCACACACACACTAATAAGTAATATAATAAGTAATAAAAGAAATGTAATTTAAAATACTTTAAAGGAATAAAATAAAGATGAAGCTCGACAGACTCCTTCCTGTTCTATGTGACATTCGGCTGTTGAAATTCTCACTGGACCTCCTGTGTCTCCACCTCCACCTCTCTGCAAACTCACAGCTGCACACAGGCATACACCTGTTCAGTTAATTTCAACTTTCTTTTTTAACAATTTATTTATCATGTAAGAAGAATTTTTTGCCCGCATTTCTGTATATGCACCTCGCGCATGCTTGGTGCACAAGGAGTCGGAGGAGGAATGGAGTCATGGATTGGTGTGAGCAGTCATGTGGGTCCTGGAAATCAAGTCCAGATCCTCTGCAAGAGAAACACGTGTTCTAAATCATCTTCCCAGCCCCATTTATCTTAGTTTGCACTCACTAGGTAGAGAGGCTTAAGAGTCTTTCTATGTTGAAAAGCCTCATTGTCTCTCTGCATTGAAGTTGACTGTATAGGTGTTAGCAGAATTAATAAACCCTTCGATGAGCATTTTAATTTCTAGGTTTTGTCTAAAATCAGGTCATATGCCTATGATAGCCATCTTGGCACATGCTCTTAGCTGCTTTTATCATCATCTCGATATTTTCTAGAAGTGGGTTGGATGGCTAATTTCATCCTTGCATTATTGGTGATTACATACAGAAATGACAAGTTTGGCCACTATACTTTTTCCTTGATGTTTTTCCTAAAAATAAATGAGTGGCACAGTCTTAACCTTTATGCACAAAGCCACCTTCTTTTAGAAATTAATTTTGTAAACAAAAACTTGAAAACTTTTTCAAAGAACCATAAAGTTCCTACTTACATGATTTGCTACAAAGCAATAGCTTAACAATAAGACAATTTGTGCACATGGCTAAGTTCACTTCCCTCTAGGAATTCTCAGCAATTAAAGCAACCAAGCTTTTTAGTTTAGTGTCTGACTTCATGGCTAGATGAACTGACTCTGCTGTGCAGGCATTTGATGTTCTGGAGTTACTGTGGATTGTCGAGCTGGGCCAAACGGTTTTAAGGCCCTACTGAGGAGGTCTTGTAACTAACAAGTTTTGACTCAGTGCCGTTCTCTCTCATCTCCCAGGAGAATATTGAAAACTGGACCTTCTGCTTGTTGTCGGCTGTCTGGTCACTGTCACATCAAAAGCTTCCTGCTGGTGTGACTTGGTCCGTCAAAATCTGTCTTCTTGATGAGACTCGCTTGTCTCCTGGGATGCTTAGTAGCTATCACTTTTGATAAATGAACAATTTAGATGTCTTTGTCAGGATCTCTATCATTTTTTAAGTAATTCTTGGCCTTATCTTTATAGACTGGATTTGATAGTTTGTTTTCTGTCCTATAGGTATAAAACCCTCATGGGGCTTAAACCTTAGTTTTTAAACCCTAGAACATTTTATGTCATTGTTGGAATTTGGGAACTAGAAAAATTTCAGGTCCACAATCACTCCAAGTTTGTCCCTCGAGACACATATATTTTCTGATAATAAAATTATTGGTGGTATCTAGTAAAGGAATGTAAATGAACAGGTGCAAGTCAACCCAGGAGACTCTGGGATGAGTAGCAGGCAAGTTTGCTAATGAACACCTTTGAACTGGCGTGTACCAAAATCCACAGACTTGGTTCATTTCCATAGGGTACAGAGCAGGACTATTTGTGGTGCTAGATAGGATGCACAGACAGCCCCGTCTCCTCACTTAGCCAAAAGATTAAGCAATGACAATATCTTTAAAAAAAAACTTTTATTGATATGAAAACACTGTTAGAGATGTATAGCTTAGCTGGTGGAGTGCTTGTGTCGTGTACATGAAACCCTGGGTTCATCCTCAGAACCACTTAACGAGGATATGAGGACTCACATCTGTAATTAACCAATTAACCCCTCCCTGGGCTCAAGGGCATCCTCAATCCCTAGCCCCCTCCCCCAAATTCAATAAATTCTTTTAAAATGGCTGCAATTATTACACGGTGAATATTAATTAATGGTCAATAAAGAGATCTTAAGCAACGTCACTAAGAACTGTAATTATTAGCAGCCCTGTTCTATGCAGTTATAAGCAAAATATGTTTGGAACCTTGGCAGCCCTTGGGAACCAGCTTCACTGGAAAAACACTCACGGCTAACCAAAAATCCGAAAATGTACAGGGTTCTCTACATGAAACACAGGCAGAGAGCTGAGGGCATAGCCGTTAACACCCATGTGTGTGAGAGAAACGGTGGAAAGCAACCTCGTTTGGATGCCATTGCTGCCGTTACCAGAGGAACCACACCGGCACTCTAGCTAAGTGTGGTTACTGGTAGGATTCCACACAGCGTTAAGAAACTCCCCGACCACTATGAGATCCCACTTCATGGGAATACTGAGAGTATTGTTCTCACTGGCAATTATGAGAAGGTAATTGCTAACTATCAAAATTAGTATTAGTCATCCAATAAATGCTTATTTCCTCTCCTGGGGAGAAATGTGTGCAGGAGCAGGCCATCTTTACAGAAAGGTCCTCAATAGCAGAGGGCAACAGGCAGATCAGGGAAAACAACATCCAGAAAAATAATCTAGGAGTTTGATTAAACAAAATGGTCTTCCTTAATTCATTCCTCAGAAAGCTTCTGGTCTGGAGAGATGGTTCAGTTCATAATCTGATTAACACACAAGTCTGAGTTCAGATCCCCATGGACCATAAAAAAAAAGACAGGCGTGACATCCTGTGACTTTAGTCCCAGTCTGAGGATGGTGGACACAAAAGGCTTTCCAGGATTTACCAGGAAGCCAGAGTCACCAAATCTGTGCGTGCCAGGGTCAGTGAAATACTGTCTAAAGAAGAAAAGATGGAGAGGGACCAAGAACTCCCAACATTAACATCTACACACACACATACATGCACACACACTTCTGAATGAGCTCCTAATCATTTTTGCATTTGTTCAAATA
Source organism: Microtus oregoni (assembly GCF_018167655.1). NCBI lineage: Eukaryota > Metazoa > Chordata > Mammalia > Rodentia > Cricetidae > Microtus > Microtus oregoni. The sequence continues at coordinate 13,029,834 of NW_024543069.1, read as the reverse complement.
ACTCCATTGTCATAAACTATTTCAGGACAGATTATCTATAAAGTCTGCCCAGTTCAAACTACAAAGCATGAATAATTATACAATATATAACACAAAGACATATTGCACAAATCCAGGTTTATTTCTTTCCTAATACAAAATGTTGAAATGTTATGCTAAATACTAGTTATAAAAATTCAAATATGGCTAAATAATAGTCAAGTAATTTTCATCCTAGTAATGCGATGATAATTGAATATAATAAAATATTTTTATATAAAGCTAGCATATTAACTTTGAAAATTCATCCAATCATCAGTAGATAAACCAAATGACTTAACAGAATGTGGTTCCATCCCCACACCGTAGAAAAGGTAATAGAAAGCTCTTAAAGCCAGCTGCAATGGTACAAACTTGTGATTCCAGTACTTAAGATATTCAAGAGAAGGGTCTAAATTCATTGACACCTCAGCAAGACCCTGGCTCAAAACAAACACACACACAAATGTCTCTAACTAGAATTCTATTATTACAAATTATAAATATATTTAATTATGAGTGACCGGCAGGATTTTCACTAAAATCAGAAACAAACAAACAAAAATTAATTACACTCCTCATTAATCACAGTGAAGAGAATTCCCAAAGCAATTATGCATTATGTCTTTGCAAGCAACAGTTTGGCAGAGCAAATATTCACACAAGTATTAAATTTAAGATGCATAAACAATTGCTATACTATGTCTTCTAGAGACAACTGCTAAAGATAGTATTCTAAAAATTCTGTTCACTTTAACAACAGAATTGCAATGTTACCAAATAATAATCCTAGGTAATAGTCTATATCCTATCTGAAGAAAATAACATGCACACACACACACACACACACACACACACACACACACACATATATATATGAGTTTGGAAAATATAAGAGTTTGGAAAATATAATCCCTTTGAGTTACTTTTCTAGTTGAGAAAAACAAATGTCATAAGATGTCATTAATTGCCCCTAAAAATAGCTATGTAGATACCAACCAATTCTTAACAGGATTTGTTGCTATGATTGAATAATATTTTTGACAACTCAAGTGGGAAGAAAACAGATACAATTGCCTGCACAGAATCCAAGGTGCAGCTGTTTCTAGTAATCTTATTCCCAGTTTCCAAAGACTATAAATAACCCACAGGTACCTTAGCTGGCGAATGACAAATCAATTGTGCTATATTCATAAGTGGCATAACTACTCATAAAAATTAGAGATGACGGACTAAGCAAACACATGCCCTAGGCCCTGGGTTCACAGCCCAGTTCCATAAAGAGGAAGAGAGAGGGGGAGGAGGGAGAAAAGAGGAGGGAGAGGGAGGGAGAGAGGGGGGAGAAGAAAAAAACAAAAGGAAGGAAAGAAGGGAGGAATAATTAGGGTAAAATTTACAATATACACACAAATATAGATGTATTTCAGAAGAGTTACAATATAATAAAGGGGCTATACTCAAAATGCAGTTTTAACCTATGAGTCTATTTGCGTGGCATTTTGGAGAAGACCAAAACAACCAAATAAATAGTTATCTGGCTTGGAGAGGAGAACACATATAAAAGAGGTTCAGGAAAATTTGGAAGGAAGATGATCGTTACGACTTTGTAAATTTTCCTAAATGTAGGTAATCTAAGGTTGGATTTCTTGTCTGTGGATTACATTTTATTTTTAAAAGACACACAAATAAATCCCTAAAATGAAGCTGAGAACTGGGGAGATTAGTCAGTGCCCAAGCATAAGGGCCTGAGTTCACATCCCAAGCACCCAGGTAAAAAATCCAGATAGAACCTGAGTTCAAATCCCAAGCTCCCAGGTAAAAAATCTAAACATGGTTTTGCATGCTTAAGGCCCTAGCACTGGGGCCTAGGGATGGGCAGATCTCAAGAACTCTCTGCCCAACCCGCCAAAAGCCCAAAATAGCAAGATTCAGTGAGAGATTCAGTTTCCCGAGAATAATGCTAAAAGTGCCAGCAGAAGACCATTGTTGGATTCCCCTCTGTATGCTGTGATTATGTTTTATTACCATTGGTTAATAAAGAAGCTGCTTTCTGCCAACAACTTGGCAGAGTAAAGCCAGGCAGGAAATCTGAAAAGAGATATAGAGAGAAAATAGGTGGAGTCAAGGAGACTCTATGCAGTTGCTGAAGGAGACAGACACACAGGAACCTTGGGAAACTTACCAGGAGGCCACAGCCTCGTGACGATACACAGGTTGATAGAAATGGGGTAATTTAAGATATAAGAGCTAGCTAGGAATATGCTAGAGTCATTGGCCAAACAGTATTGCAATTAATGTAGTTTCTGTGTGATTGTCCGCGTCCAGGCGGCTGGGAAACAAGGGAGCAGAAGACACACAGGGTCCTTCTACGGACTCTGCATGTGCACACACACAAAATAGAGGAGGGACAGTTACAAGTCTCTCCTCAAATGATCTGGCTGCTCAGGTTCTACCAGATGCTCCAATGTGTTTCAAAGCCAAAGGGTTGCAGTGGGAGTCCATCTGCAGAAGGACAGACAGCCCCCTGTCCTGGAGACTAGGTAGACTGAAGCAGCTTCCGCCTGCATGGTGACTAGGAACTCTGCTAATGTAGCATCATCAAAGCAAGGGAAAAGAAGGACATGTCATGGGCGGAACACAAAAGAAAATTAATTTCATACCAATTATTAGGCGATCAGTAAAACATCTTAAATGTTCAATCATTTTCCAGAGCTCTAAGAAATTTAAAAACATTATCAATAAATTACAAAAGCCAATATACTGTCTAATCCTATGCATCGCCCATAGATAAAAATCAAAGGACAAGCCATGGGGAGATGATGGCTTTTCAGGCAGCTGCAGAAAGGGTGCTGTGTGTTTTTCCTTTAACAGAATATGGTTCCTATGAAACATCTAACGCCTGCAGTAGATAACTAGGCACACGGTCACCAGCAACGCAAAAGCTAATGTCAACAGCTATGAAATAAAGGAATGTGGTAAATATAAATATTGACAGGAAGCGACTGTGGCATTGATGAGCTCGGCTAGTCCCTAATAACAGCTCATACACCCCACTCAGAAAAACACATCTGAAAAGTAAATTCAGCCCACCTTTGGTCTCTTTTATTTTTATTGTTTCAAATAAAGAAAAAACATTTATTGCGGCAGCATTGATTGCAGAGAAAAAAATTTTTAAAAAAATCAACTTGAACATTAGCCCTTGTACGGGAAAGAACATGACAGTCATTCAGAATTCTAGAACTATAAAACACCATGGGAAACAATTGTTAGGCTACCAAATGAAGCAAGTGTGATACAGAGTTGGATATTTAAAGAGGCAGGCACAGAGAAAATAAGGCAGACATTACATTTCTTCACAGCTGCAAATGTTCACACTGCCAGGCACTATGCCAAGTCTTGCCTTATAGTAGCCCATGGATGCCTCCAAACATTGTGATTTCTGTTACATCAATGAGGAATTTGAGACACAGAGAGAATAAGTAACCTGCCCAGGTTCACACAGCACAATGACGAACATTTATCAGTCTCTTTAACTATTGTATTCTATGACCTCAATAATAAACTCTGACACTTCTCGCAATATTCTTAATTAAAGGTACATATTAAAACATTTGAGGGAGACACACTTAAAGGTCTCTGTGTAAGAGATGGAAAATGTGGAGGAAAATAAAGACACCCCATTACCCATCTGCTGAAGGGAAGTGCCCTTTGCTACAAAATGAAACTCCCTTAGTCCTGACCTGAGCCGCAGGAAGCTGGGGCACAGGCTGTCTGAGTAAGGGGCAGGGGAAGTTGAGAACAGAGATGGTCCTGCTCTTGCATAGGTCGCCCTGCAAAGCTGAGCATCCTACAGTGACTTGTGATGCAGAGGAGTCAAACGTCTGACCTCTGACTTTCCCTGGCTGATCTATACCAACCCTATTGAGTTTGAGAAATCCTGAACCACCGGGCCCAGCGTGTGGTCATGATTTTGACCTGCATAGAAAATGTGGATGCAGTTCTGTTTTCTTAGTGAATTCAATTAAAAAGTAACATATTGCCCCAACTCAAAAGGAAATAGCTGTAACAACTGTGTACATACCTATGTAGCTAGACAGCTAAGTACTTACAAAAGTCCACTGGAGTAGTATTGACTACAATTGCCTAATCTATCTCCACTTACTGAAAAGGAGGACACAGTGTCAGTGCTTCAGGCTGCAATTGGAGAATAATAAGAATTATAACAATTGCCCATATTTTTTAAAGTACCATTAGGAAGAAACACATTGGCTCTGTTACCTGTCATCTGAATATAAAGCATGTTTCTTTTTGGCAGAAAAAAGCCAGCAATTTCTATAATAAACGTTACCCTGGAGGATATGTAAGAATAAGCTTGGAAAACCATGAATAAAAGAAATCATCAAGTATTACTTGGAGCTACAGTTGTTGATCACGAGGATTAGGTTTGACAGGAAAATATATCCTTTGGGAAATCCTATTAATTCTACCCAGCAGATTTCACTACGCCCTGTACAATTGTGTACCTGATACTGAAACCTAGCTTTATCAAATTTAGAAAATAGTTTCTAATGTGCTCAGATCTACCTGCATGAAATGATGGCTGCAGGATTCCAAATGTCAAAGCCAGCAAAGCACAGAACTTGCACAAGTTCACCAGAATGCTGAGAATCAAGGAGCTCATTGGCTTAGATGAACGTGTCGATGCGCAAGCATTTTCCTTCCGCTTTGTCTGTAACCTGACTGCAAAAGGAGATGTTCTAAAACAGGGAAAAGCCATTGTGGCTAGTGTGTTCAGTGCAATAATATTTACTACATCACCTCTTATCACCCTCCTACTCCCGATGACCCCCTCAGCCCAAAAAGCTCCTTTTCTTCTTCCTATTTTCTTTCTTTTCTTCCCTTTATTTCTCCTTTCTTTCTTTCTTCCTTCCTTCCTCCCTTTCTTCCTTCATTCCTTCCCTTCTTCCTTTGCCAACTAAATTTAACACAGAGTGATGGTATGAACACAGATAGTGACTTACTTACTTACTTATTTGAGCATGGGCCGTTCACCAGTGGCTACATCTCCAGATAAAATGACACCACTTTCCCTGGCAACCCTTAACTGCCAGTAGTCCTCAGGGACAGAGGGTGCCTCTGAGCTCCTCTCCCACCAGTGGTAGAATGTTGAAGAGTTTAATCCTTTCAGATCTTGTGGTGGTAGCCACAGCTGTGTGTTCACAGTTAGAATGGCCGTGTCACATGCAGAGACACTTCACACTATGTCTCCCCATCCTTTGATGCACAGACGACACTACAAAAGCCATAACAAGCAAAACATAGATTTCTTTATGAAAATATAAACTATGCTAAATTTAGGTGCTAGGATGTTATACAGCATTTTTTTATTTTAATTTTATTAATATTCACTTCCATTTGTATAGCATAATTATACACAGTGTGATGTTTTGAGATTTATACACAATGTATGAAGAGCAAATCAAGCTCCCTTAACAAGTACATTTCCATATTTGTCTATCATTTTTATGGTGGTGAGAGAGTTAAAATTTACTCTTTGTTATTTTGAAATGTATATTACGTTTCATTGGATATAGCCATCATGCCATGCACGACATTTGAAACTGACTTCAGCAAAATTTTGTACTATTTTACCAACATCCTCCTGTTTTTTCTCTCTCCCACAACTCCAGCCTCTACCATAAAACTTCATATGTGCCATATGCAAATAATATTATTTCACATTTTCTTTCTGTTCTTAGCTTATTTCGCTTAGCGTAATGACATGCAGGTTCATTTATATGATAAAAACTAATAGAATTCCTTCTTTTTAGAACTAAAGTAATACTCTATTGTATACATGTGTCAACAGACAGACAGGTGATACATTAGATAGCCCCTAGCTGTTTTCTTTCTCACCTGCTCTGGGTTTAAACCTTCCTGCCCCGAGGGTCCCCCTGTCTACTTCCTAGTTATCTGCATTCTGCTAACCTCCTTTCATCAAACCACCCTCTCCTAGTGGACTCTTCTAGACTCCTGGCTTCTCTCTGACTCCAGAGATAAATTAGAGATCCAGAGGTAAAATTTACTTATAAGGAAGAGCACATAGCATTTGTCTTTCTGTGCTTGGGCTACCTCATACAATACAGTGTTTTCCAGTTTTACTCATTCACCCACAAATTCCATGAATAAAATTCCATTGTTATGTGTACCATGTTTTTAGGGACCATACATTGGTTGATGGATATTTGGGATGGTTCCATTTCCTAGCTATTGGGAGAAGAGTGGCAAAAAACGTGACGGCCAAGTCTCTGAAGAGTAGACTATAAAATCCTTCTGGTACAAACCCAAGAGTGGGATCCCTGGGACATATGGGAGTTCCATTTTAGCTTTTTCAGGAACTTCCACACTGATCTGCAATATGGCTGCACCACTCCCACGAATAAATAATTGAGCTTCCTCTTTCTCCAAGACCTGGACAGCATTTGTTGCCATTCATAGCCTTAATCTTCACCCTTCTGACCAGAGAGGAATCGTTTCAACTTGCATTTTTTCCTGACAGCTAATAATGTGGGAGATGTTTTAAAGTGTTTATTAGACATTTTGGCTTTTATTTGGAGAATTTTCTGTTCAAATCTGTAGGCTGTTTTTTTTTTTTTTTTTTTTGGATTGGGTTGTTTATCTTCCCGGTGTTTGAGGTTTTTTAGGTTCTCCACATATTCAAAGTATCAGTTCTCGATTAGATGTAGAGCTGGCCAAGATTCTATAAATGGCCTTGTTGCTTGACTGTTTCCTTTGTTTACAGAAGGCTTTAGGTTCATGATCTCACACTTGTCAGTTGTCCTTATTCTCTGAGTAACTAGACTCTCAAATTAAAAGGTCCTTATCAATAGTTACCTTCTAGAAGTTTCAGAGGTTTAGATTTTATGTTGAGGCATGTGATCCATTAGAAGTTGCATTTTATTGCACGGAATGAGAGGTATGGATTCTTCCTTGTTTTTCTTCATGTAGACATACAATTTTCCCAATAGCATTATTAAAGATGCTATTGGCACCTTTGTCAAATATCAGGTAGCTGTAATGGTGTAAATATATTTGAAACTTCCATACCATTGATTTACATGTCTGTTTTTAAGCCAATACTGTGCCATCATTTTTAATATCTGTGTATTTTGTTTGTTTGTTTATTTGTTTATCAAAGCACAATACAGCAAAAAAATATGGAATGATTCATGAATTTGCATGCCATCAAGTCTTTTCTCATATTATATACCAATCCCAGGTCCCTCTCCTTCCCATCCTCCTGCTCCCCCACCTTCCAGCCAACCCAATCCCCATCCACTTCTCAGAGAGGGTAAGGCTTACCATGGAGCAGTCTGTGGAGCCACTGGCAGTGGGACCAGTATTTATCTTTAGTGCTTGAACTAGTTTTTTTGGAGCCCATTCTCTTTGGAGGGGTATCTCACTCAGCCTAGATACAGAAGGGAGGGAGGGCCTTGATCCTGCCTCAAAGTGTTTTGCCAAACTTTGTTGACTCCCCATAGGAATCTGTGCCAATTTTATTACCATGGTTCTGGAGTGTGACCTGAGATCAGGTCAACCCTACCCTTCTTGCTCAGAATTTGCTCAGAATTGCTTGGCTATGGGGATGTTTGTGCTTTCATATGAATGTTAAGATATCTTTTCTATTTCTGTGTAGAATGTCATAGGGATTTTTATTGAAATTGCATGGTATCTGTATATTGCTTTGTATGGATGGTCATTCTTACAATATTAAATCCAATTGTGGTAGTTTGAAGGAAAATGGCCTGCCTCCAAAGGGAGTGGCACTATGGGGAGGTGTGGCCTTGTTAGAGAAGGTGTGGCCTAGTTGAAGAACTGTGTCACTATGAAGGCAGGATTTAAGGACTTATATATACTCAAGCCATGCTCATTGAGGCAGACCACTTCCTGTTGTGCGCATATCAAGATGTAGCCAGCACCATGTCTGCCTGCACACTGCCATCTCCCACCATGATGATAATGGACCGAAAGTCCGAAAATGTAAGCTACCCCAAGTAAATGATTTTCTTTTACAAGAGTTGTTGTTGTTTTGTTTTTTGAGACAGGGTTTTTCTGTAGCTTTAAAGCCTGCCCTGGAACTAGCTCTTGTAGACCAGGCTGGCCTTGAACTCAGAGATCCACCTGCCTCTACCTCCTGAGTGCTGGGATTAAAGGCATGCACCACCACTGCCCGGCTTCTTAGAGATTTTTATAAACAGGTCTTTCACCTTCCTGGTTAAATTATCATGTGACAGTGTTCTGTGCTGTAAAGAGACACTATGACCAAGGCTGCTCTTATAAAGGAAAGCATTTAATGGGTGCTGGTTTGCAGTTTCAGGGGGTTAGTCCATTATCATCATGAGAAGCATGGCAGCTATCAGGCAGACATGGTGCTGGAGGGGAAGCTACATTCAGAACCATAATCAGCAGGAAGGAAGAGGCACTGAGCCTGATTTGGGCTTCTGAAACCTCAAAGCCCACCCCCGGTGACACACTTCCTTCAACAAGGCCACACCTATTCCAACATTGCCACTCCCTAGGCATCCAAATCTACAAGCCTATGGGCTGGTCTTATTCAACCTGCCACAGCATGTAACTCTTTCATTTTTTGTAGTTCTTAGCTCAAATGGGACAGTTTTTCTTCAGTTCCTTTGGGATGATTCATTGGTGGCATATGGGAACATTGCTGACTTCTGCATGTTGAATTTGTAACTTGCAACTTCGCCAAATTCATTTTTCAGTTTTGATTTTTTTATATGGGGTTTGGAGTTTTGTACATACATTACATCATTAGGAAACAGCAAAAAGTTCACACCTTGCTTTCTTATTAAGATGCTTTTTCTCTTGCTTAACATGCAGTAATATTTAAAATAATACTTACAAAGGTTTTCAAATGAATGAGGGAATCCATATAATATAATATTAAACTAATATTAAATTAATAAATGATATTAAATATTAATAAATAATGTTAAAAATAGAATGCCAAAGCCTGTACTCCACGTGATAGAGGTAGAATAAAATAGAGCAACATGAAATGAAATTTTAGGGGCTTGCAAGACAACTGAGTCAATAAAGTGCTTGTTGTACCAGCATGAGGACCTGATTTTAATGTGTAGTACCACAGAAGAAACAAGTTTGATAGGGATACCTGTGATCAAAAAGCTGGAAAGGTAGAGATAGGTGGATCCTTGGGCTCTTATTGGAAGCTTTGCCTACTCAGCAAGCTCCAGGCCTGTGAGAGACTCTGTCTCAAAAATATAAGGTAGAGGAGGGTGAGTAAGGAATAACACCCAAAACTGGTCTCTGTAATATACATGCACACAGGTGCATAGGCACACAGACAGACAGACAGACAGACAGACAGACACACACACACACACACACACACACACAAACACACCAGAGGGTTCACATGATTGCTAAGACATTCTTGCATCTTCACTTACTGGGTTTCGCAGAGCACATACAAAATGCTTAGTCAAAGTGGGATTTCCAATTAATGAAGTGAATTTCTTATTTTAAATGTTCTCTATCCAGTACTTGGGGGCATCCATATATATATATATATATATATATATATATATATATATATATACATACATATATATATATATATATATATTCTGTTGTTTATCTGATATTCCAATTTAGCTAGGCACCCTGTATTTGTATCTGTCAAGTCTGGCAACCCAACCACCAGACCGTTGTTCTGTGAGTCCGGAGAGGTAAGAGTTGCTACCAGTTTGATGGCACCAGGTGGGCTCATATTTGATTCCGCAGTCCTGCCCCCAAAGCTGGCAAGAGAAAGAACCATGTAATTCATGTCTTTGCTCTTAATGAGCACTTTGTTGCCTGGTGTGATTTGGGAAAACAGTAATTATTATACTTAACATCACTTATTTAACTGTATCACGAATAAAAAAGAAAATCCCCACCCAATCAGAAAAGGAGAATGCAAAACGTCCTACTCACTGGTTTTGCCAAAGAATTTCAGAAAAGCAGTCAGAAAGATAAAGGAGGTTACAGTTTGAGGATGGCGGCTTGTAAATGGGTCAAAAAAAAAAATAAGTAAACTAGAGAGAAGTCTATTTGGCCAAGGGTATGGTGGGCTGGTGAGGGTCCATGGAAGATTAGGAAGCCGGCACTGTGGTCCTGATGTAAGGCTTTCGACATGATACTTGCATAAGGTAGATGGAAACTTGATGCTTTTTCAACAACATCCTGGAGAAAGGTATGTTGGAGACAAGGAAGTTAGCATTATCCTTTTGGATACTACATGCACCCTTGCGTGAAGCCATTGTCTCTTTTGCCTGCTAAGGTAAAAACATGTACCTAGCCTTATTTACTAACCATACCTCTCAAAAACAAAACAAAACAACAATAAAAAATGATACTTTTAAGAGGAAAGAGCAGACCTGAAGTACAAGGAGTTAAATTCTGAGGCTGCCTTGAGAAGCTGCCTTCTAAACACAGGTCACTGGAGCTGAATGATTCTGCGAGGTGGAGGAGGAGTAAAGAGGGACTCACTGAACACAGCTCATGGATTTAATAATTTTGTTGAGCATCCTGACCTGCAGGTACTAATTATAAAGCACCATGAAAATCATGGCAAATGACTCTCTTATTAACTACTTTACATAAATATGTATTTCTTAACTGGGAATAGAAATAGCTGTTGTTTTCAGTTAGTTTTTCTCCTGCATGAACACATTAGCTACTAAGGGACAAAAGCGATCACATTCTCGCTTAGCCTACCTCCAAAATGTAAAAGGACTAAAGTGAAGGAATGACGCTTGGTTTCAAGCCAAGCCTGAATGGCCTCTTCTACCCGTAAATCTCCCCCCACCTTGCAGTTGGTGTGATAGTGTCAGTCTTTCTAGTGCCTAACTGTGAGCAGTGTCTTTCTGTTGACTGACAAAGGATCAAGGAGCCAGGTAAGATGATGAGGACAGTGAGAGGACAGGAGAGCTGATGAGTGAGAGGCAGTGTGGCCTCAGTGGTCTGGACTACCTTGCTCCTGTTCAAGAGGAAATAAGAGAGAACTCTTACGGTCCATGTCATCCCTCCACCAACTGTAAGCCATGAATTCAATCCATCTTCAAGGCAGCCTCCTGAGCAATTAGCTTGATTGCAATTTGGGTACCACCTACATAGCTCCCACAGGCTTCACTAGCCATTAACCAAGCAGCTGTTTGGGGAATTTTTTTTTTCCTAATTGAATGCAATTTCACAAGCGCTTTCATAGATGACTCTTGTTATTTCTCTTTTTTCGGTCAAAGAGGTCATTTGGTAATTTCTAGAACAAAGACAAAGAACTGATGTTGTACCATCTCCTCTGCTAGGCTGAGGTATAAGACACCTAATCTACAGCCAGTAGTGAGAAAGTAGGAACAAGCTAAGGGACCAGCAAGTTCATCTGTCCCGTGATATAAATGGATTATCAATCACACATTGTCTCTGCAGGCATGCACGGTTCCTCGTTTCCCAGATGGTCATGTGTGCTATTAAAGCCAAGAGCTGAAACAACAGGCGGTGGGGCTCGTATCAGTCTCAGTCACCAGACAGGACCATGGGGACTCCAAATGCAGCCAAAGACTCCAAAAAGTCTTAAAAGTGTGAATTACTGTCAGCCTCTTACATTTCCCCATCCCAAGGCATACTGAATTAGAAACAAAATAAGTGATGAAATTAGTAGCATTTTATGTTTATATATCACATATTTACTCTCTGCTTGGTGACAGATCTAAAGTGCTAACTCTGCATAGCTGTCTAAGGATTCAGGTAGGACTATAAATCATGAAAATGTGTGTGTTCATGTCTGTAATATTCTGTCATGTAGACAGTCTGATCAGGAATGGCCATTGTTGTCAATGAGAAGAGCAAAGCCTTGTTGTGACGTGGGAAATGGAGATCAGAAAGTCTGAATGTGGAGTCACTCTGCTGCATGATGAAAAGAGCAAAAGCATGTTTTCACAGGGTCAGCAGTATCATAAATATCCAAGAGAACAAAATAACAAGGGGGAAATGTTTTTTATGGTTGGTGGGATTCTGAGACTGAGTCTCATACTGAAGCCCAGCCTGAAACCTATGATGTAGCTCAGGATGGCCTCAAACTTATTGTCAGTCCTCCTACCTCAGTGCATGGGCCACTTCTGAAAAGAGGGTCAAAGTCCTGTTGCCCTTATAATATACAATGGAAACTGAGACGGTTCTAAAAGCAAATACCTCCCTCTCGTGTTTAAAAATGGCAGTGGCAAACTATATGCGTGGGATGCATCTATAATTCAGCATTCCCCCAGCAAGATGGGAGGCTGAAACAGAATTGCTCAGAAGCCCCCTGGCCAGGTAACCTACAATGCATGGTGCAGCAACAACAGGGACCAAAGAGGGTGGGCGTTGTGAACTGACTCCCAAAAGTCGTTCTCTGAGCTCCACACATGTGCTACAGCATGTGCATGCACGCACACTCACACACACACAAACACGCACACATATTGATGGTGGCAGTGTCTAGGACCAGAGCCCGTCAATTCTATTTTAATACAAGTGAGCACCTGTAATCATTGGTGTTGTATTCTGATCAACCAAGAATCATCGTTCCTGCATGCCATGTTGCTGATAAACAAGATCAGCCTGCAAGCCAGTGCTTTCATTGATCAACCGTGTAATGCAAATGAAGACATTTGCTATCATTGTCTTTAAAGTATGTCCTAGCTGTGCTCCCATGGTGAATATCAATATGACATCATCAAAACTGGATGACAAGTTTTTAAAAGTAGCTAAAGACATGCACAGCATCCTCAAGTAATTAGTAGAGTTACAACTACTGCAGCACAGGGAATTAGAGCCAGAGTTCAATTTCTCATGGTAGTTCATATCCTTCAAATATTTGTGAAAGCAATTCTCTGAGATTCAAATGCCAGTTAACATCAAAACATTTTCTAAGATAGAGTCAGGGCTGAATGGGCGGGGCTATGTGAGACACAAAGTAATTTCCTCTACACATTTTAGAACCCAGTTTCTAGTTTCTTGAATACAAACACTTAGCTTTGAAAAATTTAATGAGAAGCTTTGCTTTCGACCATGTTGTACTTTCTGTGAGAAAAGCAAAGGAACCTGCAGAACAGTTGCTCGGCTGATTAAAACCACGTACTGTGTATGAATTAGAACTATTAACCATTTAGAGAAACAATTAAAAAGCTCGACAATGCCTCAACACAGAATCCCATTCGTTTTCTGTCTGAGCCCCGGCAAAATGTCTCTCTCCATTCTGACAGCCCATTAATTGCCAAGCTGTGTTATTAAGGATGGTAACATTTAGTTTTTCATTGTTTTGCTTTCTCCTCTCTCTTTGGTTTTTAAAAAGCAAATGGGTATCTTACATCCTGGACATGGACAGTCATTTCAGGGCCCCCCTCATAGCGCTAAACAGTATTTGACCTTGAGGAACGAGCGTGCCCAGCTTTCTTTCTTGGCCAAATAAAAGCAGAGTTCTCAAAATCAATGATCAGTTCCATGATGGCTTCAGGAAATCCATTTTCCCCTACTCCCTCACAGGTCCTGAAGAGCTAGCATTGCCTGGCTTGAGCTCAGTGTGGCTCTTAGAGGCTCGAAGTCATGGAAGGAAGGAACAGACTTAGGAGCCTGGCGCCCTGGTGAAATCCCCAGCCACCCATTTCTCTTAGTGATTGAGCAATTGTTACCTTTCAGTGGCTTTAATATTTGTTTCTTCTTTAAGTTGTGATGTTTAGATATGTATAGCGAAATTATTATAGTGACGCAAATTAACACACCCATCTCTTCATATAGCTACCATGGGTATGTGGCAAGAATAGCTTTAATATGCCCTATTAGAAATTTTCAAATATACAACGCTATGTAACAGATCCCTAGAAGATTTCCACGCTTGTCATTAAAACCGTATATTTTTATTGGTATCTCTCTATCTCTTTCAGCCTCCACCCCTGACAGCTACCATTTAATTCTCTGTTTCTAGACATTTGGTTTTTTAGAGTCCACATGTAAGTAAAATTATCCAGTGTCTTTCTGTATCTCATTTAGCATGATGCCTTTCAGGTCAACTCACATTACTGCAAATGGTAGAGTTTTCTTATTCCTGCAGACTGAATAGTGGTGTAGTGTGTGTTTCTCTACGTAATAACGTCCTTTGTGTTCATCTCGATGGACTTAAGCTTTCGCATCTTAGCTGATGTGCGCTGTGCTGCAATCACTATGGCACTGCTAATGTCTCTTTGAGAAACTGATATCATTTCTTTTGAATAAATGGTCATGAGTAGGATTGGTGGAACATGTTAAAATTTATAGCATGGTTATAATTTTATTGGGGAATAATCTCTAAATTGTTTTCCATAATAGCCATAGTAATTTGCATTCCCACCAAAAGATAAGGCTTCCTGTTCCTTGACTTCATCACAAGAACTTTCTTTGTAATTAAGCAGAAGGAATATGGGTGCATAGGTGAGGAGACAGCTCACCTCTGTGGTTATTGCTCTGTTCCAGTAGTTGAGTTGAGTTGAGTTGAGTTGAGTTGAGTTGAGCTGAGTTGAGTTACACTGTGTTTGGGGCCCACAGTTGGCTCTGGTGTCATCCAGACATTTGTCTCTATGCTATTGCCTATGGTGATATCTCTCCACAAGGTAGCTAATGGAAAGTTCCCAACTCAGTATGGACCCTTTAAAGGTTCTCTGTTGGGGTTTGTAGACTTCTGAACAGTGAGTGGAACAGACTGCTCAGCCATCAACACCGAACATTTCCCCTTCAGTGCCTCTTACTCCACTGTGAAAGATGCTCTTGGCTCATGCAAATCTTATTCAAATGAGCCTATCCTGACTCCAACAGGCCGTAGGGGTATCTAAAACTCTCTATCTGTGGTATGATGAAGATAAAACAAATGTTTAAAACTGTAATTGGGCCTGGAAATGTATAAAAATCGGTAATGTCCATAATCAAGCTTGTGTGAGTTAAGGTAGCCTAACAAAAGTGAGTTCTTGTTTGCTAGACAGGAAACCACCCCTTGCCACAAAAGAACTGAAAACTGTCCTGTACTGGCTTTGATCGACTTTGTTATTACTCTTGGAAGGCTCTGATAAACTATAGAGTCCATCTAGGGGATGTGATAAATTACTTTTTATCTTCCACAATCCTTGACCATCAGTAAGTTTATCAAATTACCTCTAGAAAATGCCAGCCTGCCGAAATTTTCCTCTCAACAGGCACTGTGCTTTCTTCCCACATGTGCGGGTCTGGTGTAACCCTTTATAGAATGCAGATGTTATTGAGTTTTGGCTGCAGACAATGAGAAGGCTGAAGCACGGAGGTGAGGAAAGTGGAACGGAGGAGGCAGATGGCTCTCGGAGGGCACAGGGACAGTTTGGCAATGCAGAGAAGAATAGACATATGGGGGAAAGAGTCACAGAGAGGCCATGGCTGCCCGTGGGGAATGGGCGTTCTACCTTGTACACTTGGCAAGAGTTAAAGAACCAATTGGCACCACCAAAGGAAAGATCAAGAACCAACTGCTCAATGCCACAGAGAGGAAGCACCATGGAGAAAATAAATATTTGTCACTAGATGCAGTTCTGACATCCACTTCGATTTGTGTTTAAATAATACAGACCTCATTAAAGTAATTAGCCTAGCTATGAGAATTTAGTCCCTGATTCTGGAGTTCCCAAAATAATAGAGAACATGCTGAATAAAAAGGCAGTTCCTAGACTCCGTTTCTCTCTAGGGCCCCTGTTTTGGGTGTATGCCTATTTCCCAAACTCAGAAGTATTGAGCTAGTGCAAGGTTTTAATTGTTCTTGCTTCTCTGTGTGCAGTGATAGGATGTGAGCCCTAACACTGATTCATTTCACATTTTGATTAAATTATAAAAAGGTCCTAGCTAATCTTTATTTTAATTATACAAGTTGGTTACAGCGCGTTCTTCTAAATTTGGCTTTAAAATGGGGCACTAATAGTCATATCTTAATGACTGCTAAAATGTTTACTCTACCCTTTTTCTATTAACTCCCTGTCTCTCGTGTCTCCTTCTAAATGACACTACTGAGTCTGAAATTGTTATGTGTTTAAGGATACTTTTAATGTCAGTCAGATATAAAAGAGCTGAACTTTCACATCATTATATAAATAACAAGACATTGAGTTTATTCAGTTATACATACATACATACACACACACACACACACACACACACACACACACACACACACACATATATATATATATATATATATAGAGAGAGAGAGAGAGAGAGAGAGAGAGAGAGAGAGAGTCAGGTTAGGGTACACATACATACAGTGCAGCATCAAAAGAAGGAGATGAAAATCCCTTTTTCTCCCTTAAAGAAAGAACACCTCGCTCTGGGTTTTATGAGACATTGCTGGGAAGAACGTAACCAATGTGAGGAAGCTGGAAAATGCTGGCGCTTATCCCAGGGTAAGCACACATGTGAAGCCTGCAGATGTGTGGGAAAAGCTGAGCTGATGCAAGCAAGGATACCCAGATGCACAGGGACCAACAACACTTGGCAGAGGTGGGCATAAGGCCAGACAGTACATGTATTAAGGCGCTCTGGACTGCAGGGACCCACAATGTATGGTGGGGACAATAGAAGCAAGAAATAAGCCTGAGTGGCTAGAGTAGGGCACTGGGCACAGGAAGCCACTTGCAGGGAGTGAAACGGAGTGACCAGGGGTCGATTGGTCCTGGAGAATGACTACCAGACAGAGAGTAGCTGATTCTCAGAGCAAGACCGGAGATAGAGCCCACAGCCTAAGCAGCATCACACAGGGAAAACACCCAAACCCTACTATGATTTAATCCTCTCCTGAAGAGTGAGAATGTCTCCATGCAAAGAAGAGAGATACTGAAAAGAAGGAAAAGAAAAAAAAAGGAAGGAGGAAGGGAGGGAGGAAGAAAGGACAGAGGGAGGGAGGAAAGTTGACTCAGCCAGCGAACTAACACCAGATGTACAAGTTCCTGCAAGAAACAAAAGCAATATACACACTCACATACATAAATACATATACGCACATGCATACACACACTCACATACATAGACAGACACATAAACAAATACTCAAAAGATAGTGTGTTTGCTCCAAAAATTACCAATCCCATGTTAATGACCCCATTGAGAACCACTTAGAAAAACATCATTCCAGGGATTCAAAGAAATAGCTATAAAAGTGTTCAAACAACTCAAAGAAGATGTAGATACAGCCAAAGAATATGGATATGCCCAAAGAAGATATGGGTATGCTCAAAGAAGATATAGATATGCCCAAAGAAAACAGAAGAGCTGGATGAAAGAAGGTCCATTTCAAGATATGAACTCAGACTCCCATAAAAAGATGAATTATTGAAAAACAGGAACTAAAATTATATTGGCAATGAAAAAGCCAGTAATCCAAATATAAACTCAGAGAACCTCAGCAACAAAGTCTGGACAATGTGGAGGACAAAACATCAGGGCCCAGAGACCACCGAGGGGAACTTTATCTCCCTTTCAAGTAAAGGAAAAAATTTAAAAACATGAACACACCGTGAAAGATTTGGGGGAATGTCATCAAAAGAGCAGATCTATAAATTATAGGTATAGAAGGCAAAGAACTTGATGTTGATAGCATAAAAAATTGAATAAAATCGCAGAAGAACATTCTTAAATCTAGAGAAAGTGATTTCTATCCAAGTACAAGAGGAATAAAAACAGAAAAGGAGCATGAGAGGGGAGGGAGAAAAAGCAATAGAGTAATGGGGTGTATTCGACCTGAAGCAGAAGAAGCTATTTGGGGGAAAAGGGGGGGCCCAGTAAACGGGGGAGATAGAAGATTAGAGAAGAAAATATAATGGCATATATGTATAAAAATGTCAACAAAACCCATTTGTTCATATGCTAACCCAAACAAGTTTTTTAAATGTATGAAGCATTTTGGGGAAACAAAGCGTGCCACGGTTTTAAGTACTGGGCTGTGTGTTTCTGGACCTAATGCCCTCTGAGCGGTAGTCTGTGCCTGAGAGGCTATCCAACTTACACACGTGAATAGCTTGAAGCTCCCATCCCACAGCATGGCATAAAAATCAAGAGATAGTTGAGAAGTTAGCCAAAGACCACAGAGAGGGCTCGGGGTAAGGTGCTCGCTGAGCAAATGTCAGGACCCGAGCCCATCCTCAGAGCATGCGTGAAGCTGACACCACCATGGCTTTGTGCTATCCCAGAATTCCTGTGACAAGATGGAAGGTGGAGGCCGGAGAAACCTTGGAAGCTTATGAGCAATGCATCCTGGTACACACAGTCGCAAACACTAGAAAGCCTGATTTAATTGAGGTTGAAAGTGAGGATACCCGAGATTCTCTGACCCCCACCCCCACGCCTCACACCTTCCTACCAGTACTCATGTGTGAACATGCATCTAAACATACATTGCACACAAAACAAATGTTAATTTTAAAAGAGTCAGTGTTGGAGATACAATAGAAAGAATCCTAGGACAGACTGAATATGGGCAGATGTCTTTATTTTAAATGTTACATGTCTAATGTGTGTAATCTTGTCAGAATGAAATCAGAGGATGTGAGCAGAGTTACTAGGTCTGGCTACTTCTCACTGAGTATGGAGAGAACTGTCGGTGTCCTTAGACAATGTTATATAAATTGAATATTTCATGATGACATTTCTGTTAGGTCAGTTTTCAAAGCAATTTCAAAGCATTTTAGGTCTTTTGAGCGTTTAAAAAATACAGCAGTTCACCTATGTTTTATTTCCAAAAGTAAAAGCATTTGTGAGCAACCATGAATTGACAGGCAAAGATGTAATAAGGGGAGAGAAAATGGGAGTAACTGAGTGAATTTTAAAGTCAGATGTGTTTTCACTGAAGAATATGCACACACACACACACACACACACACACACACACACAATTGCCCTACCTTCCATCACTGACATGACTGATGTTTATCATTTGCCTACAGTGTGTGAGGTGCAAGTGCCCACATACACACACGCACACACACACACACACACACACACACACACACACACACATAAGCAGTGGGAAATGATATAGCTGAGAATGAATTATTTCCATTTGGTCTACCAATGCTTTGAATTCAGAACTGAGTCCTTGCGTGTGGGGAGGGGAACACTAAGATTTACTGTGCAAACCCCCCAAGAGGAAGGTATGAGCTGTCCTGGGGTGGAGGAAAAGGAAGAAGTCTTTATAAATTTCCGCCTAAAGAGCGGCTGGCCATTTGCACAGAGCTGCCAATACAGAGGAGACACAATTCGCTAGCCAATGCAATTGCACCAAGGAGATTGCAGGCTCCGTTACCTAGAATATCATTGTTTTTTTTTTTTAAATACTTGTCTGCTTTACCAAGAAAGATCTTGGCTTGAGTTTCAGTTGCCAAGGAGTCATTCTGTAAGTGACATTTGAGAGACCAGTTTATGAACTTGTCAAAATAATTCACAGTAGTTCGAAAGTGGGCATTTTGCAAGTCCTGGGCAGGCAGAAAGAGAGCGGCACTGGCAGGCAGCCCAACTCCTGCACTCAAGACTGAGTTCGACTTACAAAAGGAGCAGGTGCTAACTCTGCATTTCAAGTTGACACCATTTTTCATGTTTGATATGGGACTTTTATGGCTGTCCTCTCACATGCTCCTCACAGCCACATCACAGAGGAACAGCTGTCGTTTACAGAGGGTCTGGTGTGTGCCTCGGTCGTGTACTTTTCCTAGGCTGACACGGTCTTGAAAGTCACCTTCAAAGTGTGGATGATTATCATATTACGATTCAAGAGACAGGGCCCGAATGGTGAGGCAAACTGCCAGTGCCACCACGCTGCAGAATTAGCCTGTCAGACTTTGCCTAATTCTGAAGTCAGCGTGCTGTCTCTTACAAGGAAGAAGGGAGTAAGACCAAGAAAGAAGTGACAGGAAAACAGAGAGGCAGAGAAGGAAAGAGGAAAAGAAGGAAGGAGGGAGAGAGAGGGAAGGAAGAGAGAGGAGACAGAAGGATTGGGCGCATCAGAGATTATTTTACACATTTGTATTTGAGAGCGGGGAGGGGGGAGGGGGACAAGTTTGTCAAGGTCACAATTGGTAAGAGACAAAACGTAAAATAAAGTTCACATCCCCTAAGAACCTTCCACTACGCCTCAACCGCCTTCCCAATGTCAGGAAAGAATTAAACCATGGTTAAGTCTAACAATTCATTACATACTCATTTAAATCTGAATATTATTTTCTCTAAACCAATACTGGAAAGGTAGGAAAACTGATTCAAAACTATTTTTTTTAATCTCTTCCTGATAAAAGTGGTTTTTCTCAATCAAGCTATAATGCAGAGTGAACAAACTGAGTATTATACATTCAAATTATGCAGAGCAATAAATAATTCTCAAAGGAAATAAGCAATGATTTCCAAAAATTCAATTGACATCCCAAATTAGATCTACAGAAAAAGACCAGCCAATTAACTCCGCAACAGCTCTTTCTATTTTCTATCCTCACTTGCATTCTAAAATTTTGTTTATATAATTACCTCAGAACCATGGGGGAAGTAAACTCATTTCTGTGTTTTAGGGAATAATTGTCTTGTTCAAAGGGCAACAGTTCTATCCATGAATATGAAAAAGATGGGAAAGAAAAACAAATAATTCCTTCCACCGTGAGGGGAAATTGCTGCAGGTTGCAAAAGAAAGGGAAGGTTAGGAAGATTAGCTCAAAATAATCTAATCATTTTACTTCGATAAATGACAGACGAAAAGGAAATTGAGTCGGTCTGTTTTCTGCTTCCTAAAGCATTCCCCCAAAGGGCCGAGTGGAGGAAGAGTCTCCCACGTTGGGGCAGTCTTGGTGTAGAAGTTCAGGACTCTCCACCCTTAATTGGGAGAAGAGAAGACTGTTATGTTTCCACCTACATTTTCCAAAATATTCTTTCATCAGGTACAATCACATTTTTCCTAAAGATATAATGGGTTGCAGAAAAACACTTGGGTTCCAAAGTCCTCAGAGCTAACTATGTATAACAGCCATGACTGGAATTTCTAAGGAAGATACCACTCAGTGGGTTCTGGCATAAACATTTGTGGCATTTCCTTGGTTGCAGATGCCGCAGAAGACATTGGTGGTGAGGTGCAATCTTGTTTCATAGACTTCTGGGAGGGAAATGACATAGTGAATTAATTATTTGGCATTTTAATTTACTAACATTGTCATTTGTCTATATAATTATGTCCTCTTACAATTAAGACTAGGATTTTCATTATCTACCCTTCGAGGGTGTTTTTAGCGGTCCATTACTGTAGCTGAGCACAGTCTTACTTTTCTAACCTACGCCCTCATCTCAGTTCGGCATCGTTAGTATCTGTGTGTCTGGCTTTTTAATGTCTGAGCATAGAGAAGCATGGCAGAGTTTTGTCTGCACTTCCAAAGATTATACTCAGGTTTAATTGCATCATACCACACATTAGGTAGCTTCTCATCAGAGCAAGCTGGAAACTGTTTCTATTTTAGTGTGCATAACAGTGTGTGTGTGTGTGTGTGTGTGTGTGTGTGTGTGTGTGTGTGTGTAGAGGGAGAGAAAGAGACAGTCATACATCCAATTTGAAGTTTTTCACAGAGCTGTTGAGTGCCTCAGGTCATTGCAAGGCATGATGGGTCACGTCTATGCTTCCAACTTTGAAACTACCATGATTCAATCAAAAATACATGTTGACAGTTTCCATAGCTTTAATTCCACTACTTTCCTCTGCATATACCATAACTTTTCTTTTCACAATTCTATCATGTTGTGATCTCTTTGAAGACATTAAGTCACCATTATGAATCCATATTTAACTAGACATTTAGGGCCAGCAAGAAGTGGTTCAGTGAGTAAAGGCGCTGGCTGCTAAGGCTACCTACTTGAGTTCAGTCTCCGGAACCAGAAGATGGAAGGAGAGAACTGACTAGGCACCATAGCACATGCATGTACACATACACATGATTGTGTGTGTGTGAGAGAGAGAAAGCGTGTATGCTTCTGCGTGCATGTATGCATGTGTGTACATGTTTACAAAAATAAGTAAATAAATGGACATTTTAAAGGACTGAATAAGGTGAAATTCAAATTGTTTTGTATTACCAAGCGGACTGAGCTAGTCAAATAGACAGACCGTTTGTGCCATTAGAATCACAGTCTCAAACAACGATAGCTCTTTCGCCAGGTATTCCCTCAGTCGGCTCCGTGTGTGTTCCTCTGGCCTTTGATTCTTAATAAAGGGCACCATACTCTCACCAAGCCTTTGCAAAGTTGCACGGAAAGAGCGCTCAACGCAAGGGCGAGTGCTTCTTTCCTAGCTGATGCTGCTGTGACATGATACGTCCATATCAAAAACTTTGATGAAGGGGAAACCAGGGGAAGCAACGTGGCTCTCTCAACGTGGTCCTGGATCAGCCGTATTTGCTTCACCTATGACTCTGATTGAGACGCCACCTCTAGGTAACTGATGGGATTCCAAAGCTTGTGAGCCACTGGGATGATACAATCAAAACGTCTAGCATGTAGTGATAATCACGACAACCCATTTTGAAACATCAGCCTGTGAACATTTGGCTAGTGATGCTAGTTGTTCTATGCACCAGGGAGTGCCTGGTTTTAACAGTGAGCCCGTCAGCTAACACCACCGCTGTTGTCTCAGTGAGAAGCTGGCATTCAGAGCAGGCTTTTGGTTTCCTCCCAGGTTTGCATTCCCAGTAGCAAGTCAACATTCACGCTGTCGCCTGGTCAAGTCTAAGCCTATCAGTCTCGTTGAGCTTATCTCCTAATTTTCTAGGTAAAATCTGTTTCTCAGAGACAAAGTGACTTGTCAAGAGTCAAATAGTTCACAGAAGAACCTAGCATGGAGACAGCGTTAAAGCCTCCAGGCTAGGGATATTTTTACGTAATTATCTTAGTTGGTATTGTAGTCGGTTTGGCCCCCTGAAAACAAGTACTTCCTTTCTGCCCCTGTTAAGAAGAATCAATGCTGTTGGCCCTCTACATATCAACAAGTTGAAAGTTGTTGGCAAATTTTTATTAGTAGAAATTTACTTTGGAACAAAATTGTTAGTCTTCGTTTTATGATGTGGTTACATCATCTTTGCATATTGGATTATCAACAGCAATTGAAACTAGCAACTTATATAGGTGATCCAAGTATCCAATCCCAAATTGTATGTTTGATTTCTCTAGCAAATTTCTCTTAAGGGCTGGGAACAATGCCAAATCAGTAACGTGCTTGACAAAAATCAAAAGCAAAAATCAATCAATCAATCAATCAATCAATCAATCTGCTAACTTAATAGACAAATCTGAGAAAGATCAGCAATTATGGCCCTCCAGGTGCCAGGCACCAAAGATGAAAGGCTAACTCAGGATCCTGCCTTTGGGTGGCTCATCCCGATGGAGGTGGCACTGTGGAAACAGATGGCTGGGGGATGGAGAAGGAGATGGAGAATAAAGGATAAGCCGCCTTCACAGTGTAGGCTCCCTCTTGCACCACTAGTCCATCCAGAAAGGATGACTGCTCAGATCCAGGACTGAGGGTAGGGCAGTCAGAGAGGAAGGAAGAAAAACTAGCAAGAGACCCATGTGGTGGAGGGGCAATGGGGGCTCAAGTTCAAGTGACAAAAAAAATAAGAAACTGTCACATCCATTGTTCTGAAACCTGGTACAGGCAAATCAGAAGTAGCAGGGGGAAATTACGGAGAATGGCAGACAGAGCTAACTAGAAACTGTCAAAATTCTCATCCCAGAATATCTTAGATCTTAATAAAATCAACTCGTATCTGCCCTGGAATATTGGAAGTTTTTATAATTGTGACATATAATTGTAATTACTAAAGCGTCTAAGGAATTTTACAGTATACTTACATTTCAAACAAAACAGCAAAAGTGATCCTAAAACCTATACACACTCAAGAGAAAAACTGATTGTAACACACTAACTTTTCATATACTTACACTTAATACATTAATTCTTCTTTATTATAATTATTTATTGTGTATGTGTGTGCACATACTTGCATGCACGTGTGTAGTTGCACACCCCTCAGCATGAGTATGAGGATATCAGAGGCAAATTTGTATAAATTATTTCTTCCCTTTTTCCATGTGAGTCCTGG
Source organism: Microtus oregoni (assembly GCF_018167655.1). NCBI lineage: Eukaryota > Metazoa > Chordata > Mammalia > Rodentia > Cricetidae > Microtus > Microtus oregoni. The sequence continues at coordinate 13,005,604 of NW_024543069.1, read as the reverse complement.
CATTTGAACATCATCAAGCTTTATAAGGCTTTAGCTCACTTGCTGACCTGATCCACAGGTTCCAACAGTCTACTCTAGAATGGTTTATACATACAAGTCTGGTTAGCCACCATACTCTAGGTCATCCCTACAGGCAAGTTTAATTTTTGTGCATCCTAACTGCCCACAAAGCCTGCCTATCACAAGCACTTTCTTTCTAAAAGGTAATCAATATGCAAAACTATGTTTGTTGAGTACCAGCCAGGGACCAGGTATTAAGAAGCCATCAGTGCTTGAGAGACCTCCAAGAGCAACACAGAGTAATCTCTGTCCTCACTCATCTGAGAATCCCTAGGAAACAGAGAAACCACGGTTCCACTGTAGGAAGCTTATGGCAATAGAGGCATAAGGACCAATAAGGATGCCCACTGCATATCACATCACCCTACTGAAGAAGACAAAGGGGATTCTAAAGAAAGGAAGATGTATGAACATTGGGAGTTATAGTGATATGAGAGCCAAGAGTTCCCCAAGGAGAAGGAAAAGAATTTGCAAGGATCAGAAAAACTGAGGAAAGTAGATAGAACATTTGCTCAGAGAGAAGAGGCTCCTGGCATGGGAATGGAGAGCCAGGTGGGATGTAGAAATAAGGTGGTTTAATAAGTCAGGTACAGAATAAGATGCTCCCTGCGCAATTTTATCACCTGTACAATTACAGACTCTAGCAAGCGGCAAGCATTTAAATTACTATAGAAGTGATGTACAACACTGTCACTAAGACAAAAAGACAACCCACTGACTGGGAGAAGATCTTCACCAACCCTGCAACTGACAAAGGTTTGATCTCCAAAATATATAAAGAACTCAAGAAACTGGACCGTAAAAGGTTAATCAACCCAATTATAAAATGGGGCACTGAGCTGAACAGAGAATTCTCAACAGAAGAACTTCAAATGGCCAAAAGACACTTAAGGTCATGCTCAACTTCCTTAGCGATCAGGGAAATGCAAATCAAGACAACTTTAAGATACCACCTTACACCTGTCAGAATGGCTAAAATAAAAAACACCAATGATAGCCTTTGCTGGAGAGGTTGTGGAGAAAGGGGTACACTCACCCATTGCTGGTGGGAATGCAAACTTGTGCAACCACTCTGGAAAGCAGTGTTTCGGTTTCTCAGGAAATTCGGGATCAACCTACCCCTGGATCCAGCAATACCACTCTTGGGAATATACCCAAGAGAGGCCCTATCATACAACAAAAGTATATGCTCAACTATGTTCATGGCAGCATTGTTTGTAATAGCCAGAACCTGGAAACAACCTAGATGCCCTTCAACGGAAGAATGGATGAAGAAAGTATGGAATATATACATATTAGAGTATTACTCAGCAGTAAAAAACAAGGACTTCTTGAATTTTGCATACAAATGGATGGAAATAGAAAACACTATCCTGAGTGAGGTAAGCCAGACCCAAAAAGAGGAACATGGGATGTACTCACTCATATTTGGTTTCTAGCCATAAATAAAGGACATTGAGCCTATAATTCATGTTCCTAGAGAAGCTAAATAAGGTGAATCCAAAGACAAACACATAGGCATCCTCAAGAATATTAACCTTCATCAGGCAATGAAAGGAGACAGAGACAGAGACCCACACGGGAGCACCGGACAGAAATCTCAAGGTCCAAATCAGGAGCAGAAGGAGACGGAGCACGAGCAAGGAACTCAGGACCACGAGGGGTGCACCCACACACTAAGACAATGGGGATGTTCTATTGGGATCTCACCAAGGCCAGCTGGCCTAGGTCTGAAAAAGCATGGGATAAATCCGGACTAGCTGAACATAGCGGACAATGAGGAATACTGAGAATTCAAGAACAATTGCAGTGGGTTTTTGATCCTACTGCACGTACTGGCTTTGTGGGAGCCTAGGCAGTTTGAATGCTCACCTTACGAGACCTGGATAGAGGTGGGCAGTCCTTGGGCTTCCCACAGGTCAGGGAACCCTGATTGCTCTTCGAGCAGATGAGGGGGGGGGGACTTGATCGGGGGAGGGAAATGGGAAGCGGTTGTGGGGACGAGGCAGAAATCCTTAATAAATAAATAAATTAAAAAAAAAAGAAGTGATGCACACCCCATCCTCTTTCTCTAACCAAATTAATGCATTATTTAATGCAACCCAGTGGAAATTTCACAGGATTTTTCCAAATTATTTATCAAGATAATTTGAAAATGTATACACAATAGGAAGCACACTGCCAAGACAATTATGAAGGAGAACAGGGTTGGGAGGGTTGCCAAGCTTGCTGATATTCTCAGTCAAGACATTATTAAGCCATGGTAATAGTAACAGTATAATTTCCAATCAAGGGTAGATAAATAGACCATGTGGACATATTTATGTATGGCTGTGTGTGTGTGTGTGTGTGTGTGTGTGTGTGTGTGTGATATCAGTGACATGTGTGATATCATATATCAGTGTTAGGTAAAACTGATTTGCAGATCACAAGAAAGGAAAGATAGTTTAATGAATTGTTTAGAGTCAGGCAGTGGTAGCTCATGCCACTAATCCCAGCACTTGAGAGGCAAAGGTAGGTGGATATCTGAGTTTGATGCGAGCCTGGTCTGCAGAATGAGTTCTGCGATAGCCAGGGCTACATAGAGAAATCTTGTCTTGAAAATCCAAAGTATAAATAAATGGATAGGTTAATAAACAATAATAATAAATTGTATTGAGACTATTGACTGTAAGAAAAATAAAATGGTGGCTCATAGCTTGTGACATAAACAAGACCAATTATAGATTAATGAAAACCCAAAGCATGAGAAACAAAACTGTAAACCTTTAATTAAGTTGTAATTGGGTATATTTGTGAACTGAGACTAGAGAAGAATGTCTTAAGCCCCAAAAGTACAGACTACGAAGAAAGACACTGGTGTGTAGCCATGTTAAAATTTCAGTTACGAGACCTGGATAGAGGTGGGCAGTCCTTGGGCTTCCCACAGGTCAGGGAACCCTGATTGCTCTTCGAGCAGATGAGGGGGGGGGGGGACTTGATCGGGGGAGGGGGAGGGAAATGGGAAGCGGTTGTGGGGACGAGGCAGAAATCCTTAATAAATAAATAAATTAAAAAAAACAAAAAAAAACATTCAAACTATATGCTCAAGAGTTCGAGGGTGACTATGCATAAATTATGCTTCAATAAAAAATTAATTTAAAACTTAAAAAAAAAAACAAATACAGCACAATCACCAATGGAAAAAGTGAAAGCACAGCAATGTATTAGCATCTAGAATAAGGAAGTTTCTCCAAATCAATAGTAAACATGGAACGAAGATGGGGGAGGGGAGATGGGGGGGGATAGGTGAAAACGGATATGAATGCACCAGAAAAGGAAATTTGAATGGGCAGGGGGCATTTTGAAAAACCAGCATCACCAATTGAGAAAATGCAGTCTCCATCATGAAGAGAGAGAGCATCTCATATTGCCAATTTGCCAGCAATGTCAAATTTGGACAGTACCAAGTTCAGGCAAACGTGTAAGGCATCTGAGCCTTACTGAGTGGCATGCAGTATTCTATCCCTATAAGAGTCATTTGTCAAGGAAAGACAAGCTTTCAAATATACATAGGGGTAAGAATGCTTCCTCAAAGAGCATCACTAGACAAGGAAGTGTCGAAATAGTGTAACAAGATGCCATTTGTTTAAACGTAAAGAATCCCATGATGCTGTCTTCTGTTTGTGTTATTTAAAAGTCATAATCAAATAACTCCATTGTAAAATATGTGCCTGGAATGGATACATGCTAAACTCCCAATTACTTTTATATAGGGAAGGGATGCTTGTATTATGTAGACACAGACCGTGCCTGTTGTGTTTTGCTTTGTGCTCAAGCTGAGGGAATGCACATTTTCTTACTACACAGCACTCTCTGCACGCTTCAAATGCTTCATTATTCTTCACTCGAAATGACAAGCTTGACTCAGTACTCTGTTTGCACCAGAGAGGCGTCCACAACTATTGAAATTTCACGTTATCAGGAAACACGCCTTTCCTTTTTACCTTCCTACTTTCCTTTTTTCTAATCGAAGAACCAGGCCGAGACTTAAACCGGGTGTCTTTCCTGAACCGACTCATTGAGTGACAGAACCAGGACTAGGGCCAGGTGTTTGGCCTTCATGGTGGCTCCCTCCAGCCCAGCTGCCACTCAGTGTTGGGCATGCACTGGTGCCGCGGGGACCCTCTGAAATGGCTTGATTGAAGGGAAAAGGGAACTGCGGTTCTCTCCAAACAGTGTTCAGACACAGCAGAACAACTAGCCTGTTTCCATCACAGATGCGGATGTCAGGGGCTAACAACACCCGTTGCCCGCATGAATGGCTACAGAGATGCTTCTGGCAAGCTGTGGGGAGCTAGTTGCCTCTCTCTCTTCCCATTTTCAAGGCCTGGGTCTAACAGCCTTTGTTAGCAATGCTGTCGTGTTCCAAATACCTACTGAGACATGAGGAAAGAAAAGAGAGAGACAAGAGAGTTTGTATGTAACGTATATGTGTGTACAGGTGTGTATACTCATGTCTGTGGCGATTAATGGTTGATACCATACATCTCTCAAAATTCTCCACCTTGTTCACTAAGACAAGGTCCCTCACTTGAGCCAAGAGCTCCCTGATTCAGCTACTTTAGCCAGCCAGCTTGGCCTGGGGATGCTCTTCCTCCACCTCCCAAGCCCTGGGGTTAAAGGTAAATCACGTAGCTCCCCAGCATTCAGGGACCTAGTGTGGCAAGTGCTTTATCAGCTGAGCCATCTTCCCAGCTTAAGGTTGAATTCTTGGTATAAAATACCGTGTCTGTCTGACGCTAGCATCCCATTTGAAGACTGGTCCCAATGATTCAGACAGAGGATGTGAAATGAGCCTGCATCATTAGAAAGATGTGATGACCAAGTCAGTGTGGTGGGATTAGCTTCTGGGTAGCTGGAAAGCTGCTCTTTCTGAGTCCAAGTACTTCCCACAGATGATCCACCTCCTCCACAGGTCCAGAACATAAGAAACCAGGAAATCGCCAAAGACATGGAAAACTGCAAGCATGCATCAGGACAGCCTTTGTGCTGGTGATGTTCTGGATGTTTGTGTTTGCTGACGCATTTTCCGAACTTACGGAATCAGTCACTAAGATGCACTCGGCTGCCACTAAGGCATTCCTGAAATCAATTACCTATTTGCTTATAAAGTGATTCATGGTGAATTCTGAACAAGATTCAGTTCAGGACATACGCAGTTTCATAACCAATTAAGATAGTTCTTTACTGATGGAATCAGTGTGATCAAACCTAACAATTCTACGGCCTTATATAAATGGATTGATCAGTCTCATAGATGACAAGGAGGGGCCATGTAGCAGTAATCTAGGTTTTGGCAATAACTCCTCCTCTTGAATGAGTAAAGAAAAATAAGCAAACTATTTTTATTGAAATCTACTACTTTTGTGTTTCTGAATGCAGTTTGAATCTCAACTAAGTCCATGACTTGAAATATAATTAATATGCTTAGTCTATCCCCTGAATGCTAGGCTTGGGTACTCAACCACTCAGCATCTCTATTGGGATATTTAATCACCATCTCTGCCTTACCATGTCCAATGGAAATCTTTATGCTCCTTCCCAAACCCGCCCAATTAATAAAAAGCATCATCTCATCACACAAGTAAAAAACCTCAGGGATGTGCTGAATTCTTCTTCATATTGCAACCATGTATTTCTATAACCAATGTTTCAAGAAATTCCCATATCTGTCTTCAGTCCTCACACACATCGAGAATTTCTTCACACCCTAGCACCTTCAAAGTCATGGTCTGTGATTAATTTGGTTGTCCCTAAATGACCATCATTTCTTCTGCCTTTGATTTTTCTTTAGTTTATTCTTAATATAGTTTTCAAATTGTGCTTCACAAACCAACACGGCAGTGGACAGCCCTTTCAATGGTCTCTGTCACATTAAGCAGTCCAGCCAGATGTGTGTCCCCGTACCAAACTTCACCTATTTCCACTCCCACGCTTGTGTGGTCATATGGGAGGTGTGTAGGTTTGAGTTTAAAATCCAACTCATCCATTTTGCAGTTTCTTTATCCAAATGGATTTAACATAAATGTTCCAGACATAGCAACCAACACAGAAATGCCAATGCTGCTTTCCCTTCCTTGATGAGTATACAGGAAATACATGCTTTGAAATATTGCATGATATCACAAGTAAATATACAAATTATTACATACATCTTAGTTAGGATTTCTATTACTGCAATAAAATATCATGACCAAAAGCAACTTGTGGAGGAAAGGGTTTATTTCATCTCAGAGTTCAGAGCCCTTCACTGAGAAAGGTAGAGCAGACAAGAAAATCAAGGCAGGAACATGAAGACAGGAACTGAAGCGGAGGCCATGAAGCTGCTGACTGACTTGCTCCTCATAGCTTGCTTGTTCAGCTTTCTCATACCATCCAGGACCTCCTACCCAGGTTTTCATTTCTGTTTACTTTCAACCTCGGGCTTTGATGCTGTAGAAGCAGCAGGTGCCGCCAGCTCAGAGACGATACTCTGGAGGTGGAAAGGGGCTCCCCAAATGGGGGGTTCTTTCTCCCTCATGGCTCCAACACAGTGAGGCAAAGTTTAGTCCAAAGTATTATCCAAATGTCCTGTGAGTTGCCTTATTAGAGGCAGGAGGATTTCATTTTTCTTATACTAAGATGAGCAATTATCACAAAGTCTTTTTATCATGCAAGTTTCGTTTAAAAAAGAGAGAGAGAAAGAGAGAAACGTTAGCAAATCAAAAGCTGAATTGACATCTTTCCCATTCGGGAAAGATGAGCACTATATCTGCCCTTCACTATGAGAAAAAATTACTTCCAGACCAGCTATCCTGCAGATACCTTAAAATACAAGATAAATATCCACCTTCAAAGCGAAGTGATATTCGGATCAAATATAAAAAATTAAATGTCCAAGTAAATTTTGTTATGAAGAGAACATTTTAATAGTATACAAGCATGGGATTTTTTTTTTGATACATGATTTCATTCTGTGAACCAGACTAACCACAGACTGTCAATTCTCCTCCGTCTGCCCCCTGAGTACTGGGATTATAATGTGTACTACTTTGCAGGACTTCATTGATAATAGATGTTATTACTGATACATACTGTGTCATCTGTTAAAATGTCTCTTTATGCCCCCAAGCCTTGAAATTAAATTTTCCCACTAGCCTAACATTTTCTAAATAGTTTTGAGGTTTTTAACTCATTGATGCATATACATCATATATACATATAAATGTGTGTATTTATGTTATATACAGAGATCTGTTTAATTGTGTATCTGTGTGTGTGTGTATACAATGCACACCAAAACCATCTTATTTGCTTATGATATTGACATTCACTGTAGGTATGTATTTAGGAAAAGGACCTAAATTTTTTGGGAAAAAAAAAACTTTAGCACAATTAGTAGGAGCCATTATTGAGAGACTTAATGCAAGCTTCAGTGTGCCTTCTCATTTGGGACTGCACATCTGTGAACAACTGTTCAATGGGATATTATGGTAGTAACAAGGAAGATGAATGGACCTAAATGTCCATCATTCTGAAAATGGAAAATGAAATTATGGCCTATCCATACAATGCAATGCTATATAACTGCAAAGGAAGAAACTGGAACTCTGTGTAATACGGATAATGTTCAGAAACAATTTTTGTGAAAAGAAGAGACGCAGGCAACAGAAGGATGTACAAAGGTCGATAATTTATGCGTCATTTAGGAACATACAAGATAATATGAAATCTTGAGTTTGTTATGTTCGATACATTCATAAGTAATAAAAGTGAAAATGCGTGTGCAGAAGTGACAGGCACTGGATTCCAATAATGGCAGCTTCTGGAAAAATGGACTGAGATCCAGGGAGGGCGCTGGAAGGGCTTGAGTGGCTATTTCATGTCTGAATACTCACGCTGGGGATGAATACAAAAACAAAGGCTTTCCTTTGTTATTCTCTGTATTCCTGTGGACACTAAAGTTTTTAAAAATTGGAGATTATTTTCTTTTAAAAGTCCCTTTGAAGAAATTACGACAGCGATAACTTTGTAGACTTAAACCCACAGCAAAGGCATTCTGGGATGTTCTACTTATTTTGCAAAGCTGTCATGGAGCTGCTGTAGCTTCCTAAAAATACATGCTGCCCCATTTCCCACACATTGAGAAAATTCCCTCGGAGTGTTAAGCATAAAATATTGAAAGTCTGAGCAACCCAGAGAGATATCACTTCTAAGCTGGAAAGCAGGTAAAAATGCAGGAGGGGGGGGGGCAAGCCGGGCAGCGTTCTCTTCTTGGGGGCTGTAATCACCATTTTGTACTCTTTCAACAATTTCTAGAAATGCGATGTCTTCCATAAGCACAAGGAAAACAAAATGCGTCCACAAAGATAAGGCAATTAGAGAGTGTTGAGTAACTCTCATGACATCCGCCCTGTCGCATCTGTTGTACCCATGGACCGACCTCATCGGGCCAGTCATGACTGCAGCTTGCAAGGTTCACAGCTGGGCAAGTGTGATGATGACTGTTGTCCTCCAGTAGGGGCACAGCATCGTACGACACTATGGAAGCTGGCAAGGAGGGACGAAGCAGATCAGCACCACCTTGATCTCTCCGTGCTCTGTGACGCAAGTGTGTGATGTCTTCAGCAATAGGATCCTATCATCAAGTCCGTGAGAGTAACCAAGAACACACAGACTCACAGACAGAGACACGGGTCATCCTTGATGCCAGAATGTCCCAAGAATGCCCCCTTTATTGTGTCCAGGGGCAGCTTATATAGGGAGAGCCACGCCCCAGCCAAACCCACCAGAAACCATTCCCCTGCCATCAGGAACTCCTAAGGGTCTCGTGCTCAGAGCAGCTGCAGGCACTCAGATCAGGGGAAATCAAGTTGTTTACAAGAAATTCAGGATCTGGGAGCTCACAGCTCCCAATGTATGTGTGTGTGTGTTGTATATGTGTATTGTATGTGTGTATGATATATATTTTAGGAAGCTTCTACAGTAGTTGGTTTCCCAAAAGGTCTTTAGTGTTATTTAGTTCCTCAAGGCCCATTGCATGTAATGGAACCCAGAGCAGGCACCATTATCAAGACTAGGAACCTGTTTAGGCAGGCCACAGGCCCAAGGAAAGTACTCACAACTCTTATTCTACTAAATGAGCATTGTGTTAAACAAACTCCTAGCGACTTACTAAAATAGCATAGTGCATCTTTTAGCCTTCATCAGAAAAGCTTTTTCTTTTTAAAACAATAGACAATGGTTTACTCAGAAACTCACAAAAAGAATCTCTGAGTCTTAAATGAAACCTCTGCATCATACCCATTCTTCCTAAGGCTTCGGGATCACGGCAGAAAAGCAGTAAGAAAGACTGCATGGCACAGAGACAGTGGGTAACGACAAGATGACAGTGTTTTCCACACACAGCAGGGCCGCTGCACAGAAGAACTCACAGCGGCTGTAACAGCAGGCAGGATCTATGCGAGATCATATCAGATAAAATCCCAGCATGGAGGGAAGAGATGGGGACACAAAGTCTCATTCCTAGACCTGGAGGAACAGGTAATTGATAGCCAGAGAAAGAGAGAATGGCATTTTCTTTAAGGGTGTGATCCTGGGTAGGTCCATCATGTTTTAGTGGAAGACTTTACATCCAAGAATATATAGGTTGCACAAATTGGACTAGGTGAATTTCTTTTTAAAAAGACACCAACTTGGGCAGTTAGGAAACGGAAGTGGACCTGGAAGGAGCCAGGGGAGAAGGACATACAATCAAAATATGTTTTCTGAAATTCTCAAAGAATTAACAAAAAAATACTTTAAATGATAAAATAACTTTATTAAATTGTGTCAAGGTTGATTTAAGAATAGATTGATTCCTAAAAAGCCAACTAAAATTTTAGCAGAAAATCTATATGTCTAAGCCATGATAACAAATGGTTTCTACTTAATTAACGGGTTCTCTTTCATTTATTTAATAGATGACTTTCATTTACAAAACCAAGTTTTATAATAATGATAATAAATGATTTTGAACAAAAAAATAATATCTAATAAAACAAAATATTCTAAACCTAACAGGTTGCTCAAATGTAAAGGCTCATACCTGAACCTCTGCCCTAATGCAAATGTTCTTCTTCCAGAGGGCGTGGGTTTGGTTCCCAGCACCTACATGGCAGTTTCTAATCATTTGTAACTTAGTTTCAGGGCATCCGAAGCTCTTTGATTACCTTCACAGGCCGAGATATTGAAGATTTCTGTGACAACCTCTACCCATCCACCCTACCCTACCACTCCTCAAAAAGGAAAATGTCTAGACAGGAAGCCATTGAAGAGAGCTCTTAAGATTGTGACGGTGACGCCAAAGTGGATCTCTCCACAGCCGGTGGCTTCTGGTGAGAGGGTGGGGAAAGACTCTGTTTTCTTTAAGGGCTGGCCGTGGAGTTTAGCCATGCTCCAGTGTGTACAAGAGCAACACAAATTGGACTTGATGTATTTTTTCTTTTTTTTTCCTTCCTCAGGTCCATAGGGTAGACCTGAGAGGACTAGAAAGTGAGTGTGATTGGTGTATTATGTGCAATTTCAAATAATCAATAAAAATGTTATGTTGGACAAAAAAAAGGAGAGAAAAGAAATTCAAATGATCCCAACAAGAACTAATTTTCCAAATTTCTATTCATCTACAAATTATTGAGATTAACTATCCCAGAAGAGTTACTGCCAATTTATAAAATAATGTTAAAAAAAGAAGGTATGATTTTTTTCAGAAAAAAGTATTTTTTGTAGGAATTATATAATAGCCTATTTTTTAATGCTACCCTTTCCCTACATTTTAAAATAGAATTGTGAAGGTTTTTGAGGTCCCAAACAAAAAGAAATTTGAGCTTAAAAATATAGTCATTTTTTTCCCACAAAGCTCTGCCTGAAGACTGAACAAAACAATGTCCTGGACACTGGGTAGTGGGAATTAGGAGCTGGGGACAGGCATATAATCACTCAGATATAATCACTCAGTCAAACAGAAAGCGAGCCCTAAATGTATTTTTAGTAATGAAAAAAAGACACATATATGCATGAAATTGAAGGTCACTGAGGTCCGGGCCACTACACACAGTTGTGTCTGGGTTGGGGAAGGTGCACAGTGCATTTCCAGCTGATAATTGATGGGGACCTTACTAAGGCAAGTCTGGAATCACATGGCACAATACCGTGTGTGTGTGTGTGTGTGTGTGTGTGTGTGTGTGTGTGTGTGTGTGTGTGTCGGGCAGAGAGATCTGGCTGCGCTTGGGGGAGGGAACTCAGTCAAGGGTTGTGGTGAGAGTCTACCATGGCGAACCTGGAAGGAAAGGGAAGGGTGCAAGAAGAGAAGGAGGAGGTCAGGAGCTTCTGAGATGAGCAGCAATGACTGAGACCCAAGGACAGCAAATAGTCCGTGTACTTCCTCGTGAAGGACCCACTGAGGGGAGTACTGGGCATGCGCAGTGCATATGTGAGTGCTCAGAAAGGTAGACCTGACCACAGCCTTGCTGTCCTGACTGTCATGTGCGTTCTATAAGCCTCAGGTTAGCTTTTAATGTCACTCTGGATCATTTTTGTACACACACATTCATTCTTCCAGCTTCTTGTTGATGCTTTATCTGTACGTCCTTGTATTGTGTCAGCCTGACGACCGTCAACTAATTCTCTATCCCCATGAGTTAGGCTTAGAACGTCTTTGTGATATTTTAAAATGTCTTCAAGTTCCTTTCATTCACAATGATGTTTGTGTTTATCTAAATACACCAACCTTTATATTACACATAAAAAATATATCACATTTGACTCAATTTGCAACCACTATACATTCTGTTATTTCAAAATTTGCTACCCCAGATAATAACCGGGACAACCAACCTTATATGAATATGTCACTTTAAACCTATGTGATCTGGCAGTAGTAGTTTTCTTACAAATAAATTTATAGAAGTATGATGAGAGAGTGAAAGACAGGATATTAAGATAAAATCTCTTGAACATACTGCTAAACTGCTCTCCGTGAGTTGTTTCAGAGTGCGTTCCTGCCGTTCTGTAAGCAAAATGCCCCTCCCACTACCTTCTCTGCTGTTTTCAATCCACTGGTCTCAGCTGAGCTTCATGTCTTCCCTGGGCACACGCAGGCACACGGAGCACCTGGGAGGGGGTTAGGACATTCTTCCCTTAATTAGAAGGAACATGCCTATACACCAATGGGGCTACCAAGCTATAGAAGTTCCAAAGCAGTGTTCAGATGCAAGGTCCTTCCATTATGGCTTAGTCCAGATCAGCATCACGTCACACAAGGAGCGCACATGATTTATTTGGCCTGTATTTTCAAATTAAGAGGTTCAATACAAAAGCTTGGGGTCAACGGCAGCTCTAGAAAATCTGTGTATGTCATGTTGGCACCGAAGGTGTCACCGACAAGAGCTGTGTGTTGCCCTCTAGTTCACTGCATATTCAAACTCGCTCATGTTTGCTATTGTCTCACCCCATCAGTATTTAAGCTGAGGAGTTTGAGATCCCCTGAGTACAGGTGGAGTAATAAAGATTTCTAAACAGCATTATAATATGGATTTTAATATAGTGAATGCCAAACCATAGCCTCTTAAAAATAGCAATAATTGTGGTACGCTTGGCCTCTGAGTTGGTAAGTCCTATCCAGTTCTACATGATAAAGAAATATTTTACTATAAAATATGTACACTAATAAATACTAAATGTCCATGGGTGAAATACACACAGCTACACACAATATAATTGCTAATCTATTATTAGAAATATATGTAACATTAAATTTCAAACATGAAAAACAAGAATTTTGTTCACATATACTTTCCGATATAATTCAGCCTCAACTTATAATAAGCTCACTTGGAAAAATAATAGGCAATTAAAATTTTAAATATCTAGCTCATGATCAGAGGACAGAATTATATTCATTCCGCTAAGTCCAAAAGCATAATTAGGTATATGTCCGTGCATGGTGTCATAATTCTGCAGGCAGTTAGTTATGCAAGACCATGTGAAATAGGTGTCCTGAAATCTTTCCAATTGCAATATAAATACAGTCATTGCAGAATAAAGATGACAAAACCCTCAGGAGAAAACTTGCCAGAAGATAGGAATATAAGCACAGTTTTGTCAGTAGCAAGACTCCCAGGGTTTTATTTTAGCAAATCTTAGTTAAACATATCAAGAGGATTTATACTAAAGTTTGCAAGTAATATAAAGTTGCTTTAAAGGATAATGCATGGGGCTTAAGATATCCTTCATTAAGGGATTTATGTGACTGGTAAGAAGGAGACCATGCCTCAAGTGTGTTTTATGTCGATGACTGTTCAGATAAAAACAAATCTTCTGTTCACCCAGGCATCTACTGCTCTGTGAAAATGCAAGAACAGTAGCAATAGGATTAGGTGACCGAAGGCTTATACAGGTATTAGCTGATTTTCTTGCTGTGATAATATACTCTGACAAAAGGGTCATAAGGAAGGAGGCCTTATTTGGACTCACAGTTCCATGGAACAGCCCACTATGTTGGGAGTGTCATGGGAGACGGAACTTGAGGCAGTGGGTCACACGGTATCCGAGGTCACATGGTCTCCATAGTCAGAAACCAGAGGACAAAGAATGCTGATGACTAGTTAGCCTTCTCCTTTTAGTACACTCCTGGACCCATGCCTAGAGAATGGTGCAACTCTCCTTTCAGGGGGGGACTTTCTACCTCTATTAACTGACCCAAGGTAATTTCTGATAAACATGGCTTGTGGTTGAGAACACCGCTTGCTCTTCCAAAGGTCCTGAGTTCAATTCCCAGCAACCACATGGTTGCTCACAAAAATCTGTAATGAGATCCTGTGCCCTTTTGAGGAAGAGACCTGGTCAGTCATCCTCATCAACTTAGACCATGAAACCCAATGTGGACAAGTTTAATAGAACTGCCATATACGGGCTGCCCATGCATGCTTCAGCATGGTCAGGGCATAAATTTCATTCAATGTCATGGAGAAAAGGCAGCTTTCTTAAATAAATGTGGTAGGAAAACTGGATCCCACATCTGAAGAGAAATGAAACTGGAGTCCCAACTCTCGCCTTGTACAAAGAACAACTCAAAATAGACTTTTAGAGATCTTAATGTAATTAGGGGGGAAAAGGTAAGAAAATCCCTCATGACATAGGTATAGGCGCAGACCTTCTGAAAACACCTCCAATAACTCAGCAAATAAAACTAAGAACTGGCAGATAAATTGTGTGAAATTAAAAGGCTTCCACACGGCAAATGGATAGTTAATTAGTGAAAAGACAGCCTACAGAACCAGAGGAAAATCTCTGATAGCTGTAGATCTGACAGAGAATTGGTTTTTAGAATACATTAGGGGCTCAAAGAAACTCAATATAAAAAAAAAAGTCTATCCTAAATGTAAATTAAAACTATGTTGGGAAAGATCATTTTAATGCGGTGACCCAGACCCAGAAAGACCAACATTGCATGTTCTCTCTCATCAGAGGCTCCTAGCTCCAAGTCTTCAGATATGAGGACATAGCCTGGAGTAGCTGCATAAATCAAGGAAGTAAGTACAAAAGGGATCATTGCAAGGGTAGGGAGTTAGGGGAAAGCAATAGTGAGGGGACCAACAGGGTACAAGTAATTTGATCAAGGAAGTGGAGAAGGGGTCTCTAATTAGACATGGGAAAGGAAATAAATATAGAAGAATGAGACAGGAGGGTAAAATAGCAGTAAGGATGTTTGAAAATGTCATAAGAACTCGTGAGATTAACTGTCTACCTAAAAGACTATAAAACACATAAATCTGTATATAAGTATACATAATATAGTTAAAATGAAATTTTCTTATCTGGAATGACAGCAATACTCTCACGAGCTAGAGACCTCCTAACAAATACTCCACCACCAGCCATGAGAAGACCTCTTTTGAGCTGTTGGTTCAAGGTATCCCAGAGACTCCCCAAACATTACAAACTACTATTATGGCCCTTGGTTGACCATTGCTAAAGACACCAGGCACTTCAATGTCAGGACACAGAAGTCCCTGAACTGGAACTGACCTGAATGTTTCTTCCCTAAGGACAAATTTGCATGGTACCAGGAGGTACTATGCAAACTTCCAAAGAAAAGAAGCAACAGTTTGACTCAGCAATGACACCTGTAAACCACAGCAATTTAAGCATGATATGATAACCCTAAGAGTCCATTAGTGTCACACACACCATGGGGTTAACCAAAGCTATTTCAATGGACTTAGATCCTCTCAACAAGAAGTAAGAATGCCTAGTATTAAAAACCTGGCCATATACCAGAGCTCGTGAAGGCCCAAATCTTAGAGGAGAACCTACAGCTATCACTTACAAAACTAGCACAATCCCTATCTACATTCTAAATATGTGTTCAAATACACAGACAAGTATAGTCCTCACTTGTTATCAAGGAAACTTTCCTTTGAAACAGAGACCATTACAGAAAACCATAGTCAATAAAGATGCAGAGTTGTGAATCTATGGGTACACTGGTCCACGGTTCCATCTACAAAACAACGCCAGCACCTAAAGCTCCGAGTGCTTGTGGAAGATGGGGTAGAAAGATAAAACAACTCCAGCACCTAAAGCTCCGAGTGCTTGTGGAAGATGGGGTAGAAAGATTTTAAGAGCCAAAGGATCAGGGAATTTGCTGTGAGACTGTACCTCCTAGTAATTTCAGAAGCTATATCCATAGTCTCACCAACGTGACTGCCTAATAAAGGCAACAGTAGATGTGCCAAAGTGGATGGAGGAAATTCCAAGAGGCCTCAGCCCTGTGCAAATAACTTCGGGCAACTTAAGAAATGCTGAGAGTGGAAGAAATAGCCTTTCCCATGAAAGAGAACAATTGGCTACCGAATAACAAATGGTCAACCTTGAAAACATATATGTACAAGAAACATAAAGACTGAGATTGGTATATTTATATATCTATCGTAAATATATATGTATATCTAATAATTATATAAAATATAATATATGTGTATAAACAATAAAAAAAGAGGCCATGACTTTAAAAGGGGGATAGGAGGGTTGCTTTAGAGAGTTTGGAGGGAGGAAAATGTAAGCATATTATGATTTCAAAAATAGAAGAAATAATTTAAAAAGCAAGAGGAAAAAACACAGCATATTATGTGAGTAATATCTGAATAAAGATATTTTAAAGCTTTGGTTACTAATAAAGGAATGAAAGCAGACCAACTAAAGGGATGGATGCTTCAACCAGAGAACAATGGGGCAATAAGATTTTTAAAAAATGTTCAGGCATGGTAGTGCATGGAGGCAGAGGCAGAGGCAGAGGCAGGTGAATCTCTCTGAGTTCAAGACCAGCCTGGTCTACAGAGCAAGTTCCATGATAACTAGGACCGTTACACAAAGAAATCTAAATCTCAAAACAAGAGAGAGAGAGAGAGAGAGAGAGAGAGAGAGAGAGAGAGAAACCTACATTGTGAGGTCTCTCATCCCAGTCAAAATAGTTATCACCAGGGAAACAGACAACAAATGCTAGTCAGAAAGTAAGGAAAGGGAACCCTTGCTCATTGCTGGTGGGCATGTAATGGGTAACACCACTTATGTGGGATTCCTCTCCGTATGCTGTGATTATGTTCTGTTACCATAGGATCATAAAGAAGTTGCTTCAGCCTATGGCAGGGCAGAATATAGCCAAGCTGGAAGAGCGTAGAGAGAGAATAGGCAGAGTCAGAGATGTGCTGTGTAGCTGCCAAAAGAGAAAGACAACACCAGAATTCCAGAACCTTACCAGTAGGGCACAGCCTCATGGTGATGCACAGATGAATAGAAGTGGGCTAATTTAAGGTATAAGAGTTAGCCAAGCAGGAATATGCCTAAGCTATTGGCCAAGCAGTGTTGTAATTAATATAGTTTCTGTGTGATTATTTGGGTCTGGACAGCTGGGAATGAAAGAGCAGTCTCTATTTACAAGTCACTATGAAATTTAGTATGGACTTTTCTTTAAAAATTAAAAATAAACTTCCATAAGACACAAATATACCACTGTGGATATATACTCTATATATTACAGAGATACTTGCATATCTTTGCTTATTCTTGGAATATTCGCAGTGCTCAAGTTACAGATCAGCCTAGGTATCTGTGATTCTATTCTCAGCTGTTTATGGGACTACGTCTGCAACAAAAACCCATACAGGAAGTACACCTGTGAGTGATTTTTCAAATGAGTGGATTGAAAACACGTGGGATACATGCACAATGGAGTTTTATTCGGCCACCGGAAGAATGAAATTATCGTTTTTGCATAACAGATACAACGGAAGGCTATCATATTAGCTGAAATTAGCCAGACTTGAAAACACAAATCTCGTGTTTTCTCTCATTTGTGAATCCTAGGTTTTACATACATACCTAATGCCACTTATATACGTAAGACATTTAAGCAGAAGGGAAATTTTAGTCTGCTAAATGTCTTCCTGCAGCCTCTGCTTAAACATCTAAAATGCTCAGATTTAAAAATCCACCTGTGAGTCTCTGTCTTCCTTAGGCATTCTATCCCACAATGCCCCAGCTGTCTTCTGTAGGAAGTGGTGGAAGTCTAGAGTGGGCCTAGGAAACCTGTCCTCTTAGGTCTGCATATAGAAGAGAAGACTGAGACCAATGGTGGACTAGGTCTCTGGCCATCCAGTGAGAATGGGCAAGTGCAGGGAGCCAATGAGTTCACCTGTCAAACTTGGTGAACATTTGCAAGGGTATTCTTCCTCCACACCCAATATCCAATCAAACACAACTCCAGGGGCTCCCTCTTTGGTGTAGTCTCAGCATGGAACCACCTACCTGACCTACATTACACACCCACCTTTTGGCACCAACACCACTCACCTTGATCAACACCACCGTTTTGCTTCTTTCCCACTGGAAGTTCATTCCTTTCCAACTCCCTCTGCTGGGGAGTTCTTCCCTTTGGCATCCTTGATGCTCATTCTCCATCCTGCAGAACTTGTTCACTTTATTCATGATGCCTACCCTGCTCCTTCTCCTTAAGAGTGTAATGCACGCCCACTCACACCAGCTGCCTGGGGGTCGTTCCCCTAGTTCATCTGTCTCCACTTTAAAATAAAGCATATTTTTTTCTCACTTATTTGTTTATTGCTCAGTACAATGGGAGCTCTACATGATCAAAGATTTTGCCCATTTTGTCTACTGCTGTATTCCTAGAGTCTAAAAGAGTAGCTGGCATGTCAGAGATGTAAATCTTTGCCTAATGAAGGGGTGAGTGGATGGGTAAAGAGATGACCCTTTCTCCTAAAGAGCTAATGAGCCCTCTGTAGAATGCAAAGCTAGACACATCTCTTGGCCTCGGGGTGCTGAAACAGCTGTTGAATAGCAATATCAGTGACTTATATAATGTTGTTATTGAGATGACTGGGAAATGTTGGTACAGAGTGATGGGTTGGGGAGGGGTAGGTTTCACATTGCAAACCCTTAGAGAGCTATGGATACTCAAATGTAGGACGATGAGGACACGATGCCAGAGAGGAAGGGCCACAGTTACGAGCCGTTTTCACTTCCTTTGATTTAGAGTAAGCATAGTCTGAAGTAATTCATATCAGCTGGTAAGGCAACCCAAGTACCCCTTGTGCTTGACTGAAGAGAACTGGGGGACAAGTGGGCAGCCTGGCTGAATTAGTAAATTGTTTTTTCCTGTATTTTCTTTAATGAGCTTACAGAAAATTATTCTATATCATAATGCATGGTTTTTATTTAAATTAAGACTAAGCTGATTATTCAGTTCTTTGCATTAATACCATTTTAAAACATATTTAGAATCACTTCATGGTTTCCCACCACTCATAACTACAGTTAGTCATCAAATTCACCAAAAATAAGGTTCGTTTCCATGAATGTGCTCAAAATATATTTAAATTGTCTTTTCTTCTGTCCTTCATGTTGGCAAAATATTTCCTACTCTTCTCTCTTTGACTTTTTAGATGTGTGTGTTTTAATGAAGCAGCTTCATGAAAGATGTATTCCAAAGAGTTCAAGGTTGAAGAAGAAAGACAGAGACTTGATCCTAGGGATTAAGTTGCTTTCTATTTATGCAGAGTGAAACTTCTGAAGATGGGATGGTAGCTTATAGAACCACAGGTCCAAGTCTGTGTCTCCAACATATGCAACAGACAGAACCTTAAGTGGAAAAATTCTGACTTTTCATTTTGTGTGAGGAGAACAAAATTCTTCTGCTAGTGCTGGACCAGCAAGCACTGGAGTGGATGAATTGGAAGTGTGGGAAAAGAACCGATCACAATTAGAGGCCCCAATGCCAGTGTTGTCCCTCTGTCTCCACTAACAGGCACGCAGCAACTGGCCCTTTTTCGTTCTGTGAGAAGACAGACAGTCAGCAACTCTGCTTTCCCACTGCTGCTCTGCCCACGTAAATGAGGACATTTAAGCATGACGGTCCCAACAATTTTATGTTTTGTTCTAAGCTCAAAATAACGTTTCCCAGGTGTTCGTTCATAAAGAGGACTGCGTGAATTTCAGCAAAACTTCATATTATTCATTGCAGCAAAGATAGCAAAGTTTCTTCCCCAGATGCAGCTAATTGAACACTGTGTGAAGCAAGGAACTACTGAGAGAGTTAGCATATCCCCACACGTTTTCTTCTTCGAGAGATACACCAGTTTTGACTTGTCAATCACCTCACCGGATGGATATGGCTCTGAAAAACCACTGCAATTCACCCTCCACTGTGTGTTTGTCAGGTGACTTTTTACAAGCTGAGGCTCTTTTTCATTCACGCCTTTGACAAACCATTTAAATGAGGCTCACAACGTAACAGTGCTAATCTCATGGCTGAAATATTAAAACCTCACATATAAAAGATTTATGATCAATCACGCCGGACATTAGTTGCCCTCCCCAGTTAAAATCCACTTTCCTTGCAAGCAATTGATTAGCAAGTTTGGCTACTACAAATGCAAATTAGCAGTGTGCTAGATTTTTCTGACCCAGTTCAGACGGACAATTGCTGGCCACTCCTAAACTACAGCTTTTCTGCTGCAACAAAATTCCATATTGACATCTGGTTGAGACTAAGCAAAAAGCAAGATTTTGGGCCAAAGTTTTATAAAACTGATACACCCGAGAACACATATACACACAAGCCTGAACATACAGACACATGTACTTTGGAACTACATCTCTTGAAATCTCCTCCCAGAGTTCAGCTGTCCTCCCCCCGTTTTGAAGAAGGGTTATGTCCATGGACCATGCTAACTACAGAATGTCCCACACCATCCACAAAATGTCCCACATTAGCTACAGAATGCCAACACCCTGGCTGCACACAAGGAAAGAGATATGGACATCACATCAAGCAGTAATTATGGTAGGAAAAAGATGGATTGCCATAGGAACTTCCTATACAGAGCTGTTTAACCTGCAAAATCCCAATTCAATCCTGGTCCCAAAGAAAAAGAATCATATAAAACTAAAGCTGAAATAAAATTCTGCACCACATGTCAGCCTCTACCAAACAAGTTTTTCATGCAGAAGTAACAATGTTTCTACTGCAGGAAGTCTCAACCAGACACCAGTAACCTGAGTGCTTCTGGTGTCAGTTACCAGGACTGACTAATATTCAGAAGCTTTTGTTTCTGCTCAGTAGTAAGAAGTTACAGTAACCACATCTAGGGATATGTCTGCCATGTTTGTAGGGTGTAGATGCTAAGCCCTCTCAGGATTGTATGCACGCTATTGGAACATATAATGGGAACATTATAGAAGTCAAAAGAGCCAAATGACTGAAAACCATGGCAACCTCAGGACTCACAATAATTCTTCATTATATAATATGATGTTATTGATATGGAATTACTTCTTCCTTTCTTTAAATAAATAAAATTTGAACAAATAATAACTTGAAGTACTAATGATAAATTAGAAGCTAGGTTGGAAGTAAGGTGGTGACATTTGAGCTGGGTATAAAACATCACCCACGCTTGCCTGCTTTCACCTACTTTCCTGCTGGTAAGCAGCAGTCTCAAGCCATTGAGCAAGTTTATCTCCCCCACTCTCCGTTCAAAGCAACTGGGCCAGATGCTCCCAGCTCAGGAACTCCTCTGCTTGCCTGCCTCTATCTTCAGCACAGTCCCATCATTCTCCCTATCTCAGCCTCATGTACGTGTCCATCCTATTACCTCGCAGGAGATGGCTGGCCTCTTCCTGATTTCTAATCTTTTTCTCCAGCATCCCTCTAATGCCTAGCAATTCATCTCTGCCATGCAGGCTCCCACTTCCCTATGGCACACTCGAGCAAATTCACTCTTCTGTGTTGCTCATCACTTCATTCTGTTATGGCCTAAGAGAGGGCTCTGTGGAAGGAGAGAAATGAGTTTGCAGGTTAACAGAATCCCATTTTCTGCTTTCTTAAATGCATCCAGCTCACAGTGGGAACAGAAACTCACACTGCCCCATTCTGTGTGCACCCTGCTTGAGAGTCCTTTACTGCCCCTTTCTCTGTCCTGTGTAGGCATTGCACCACCCAGAATAACATCAGGTTCTGCTCACAATAGAGAAAAAGAATAAGAGACTTAAATCTACATGTGAGCTACCAGGAAACACTCATTGATATTCTCCGAGGAATGATGACCTTCAACATAACATCACCCACTAGTAAGAAGCCCAAGAAATAAAACCTCCCTAATCATTCACTGCCTTCATCAAAGCCCTGGCGAAATAGAGGGCAGTGGCATTTCAACTATATTTTAATAAATAAAGCTTGCCTAGGGATCAGGAAAGTAAAACAGCCACAATGATCAGTCTTACAACCAGGCAGTGGTAGCACACACCTTTAATTCCAGTTGCCATAGAAACAGGCAGTGCATGATTTTAATCCAAGTGGTGCATGCCTTTAATCCCTACCCTAGAGAGGATTATAAAATGGGAGGAGACATCTCTCAGACACAGTCTTATTCTGAGATTCCTGAAGATAGGATGGCCATTTCAGACTGAAGTTGAGGTAAGAGCCAGTGGCTGGCTGCTTTGCTTCTCAGGTACTCAGGTTGAACCCCAATTTCTCTCTCTGAGTCTTTATTAATCCTGCTTTAATGGAGTCTGTATATTGACCTGTAGCACACACACAAAGAGAGAACATAAAAGATTCCAAACTTATAATGAAGGTTGGATACTTTTAATTAATAAAACTTCATGCAATAATTTTTAACTAACTCTTGTGAGAATCAGACACTACCTATAATGATAAATTATCATTTAGTATGCAAGCATAGTAGGGAATAACTATATTAATTACTCACTATAACCATTAAAATAATTCTTGGAGATATTTCACACAGTTCCTACCACCTGGGAGAACCATCTGCTTTTTCCTGACAATGTCAGGTCATTATGCCCTGGAAGACTCAACTAAAGTTTCACTTTTTACAGGAAGCTTTCTCAACCCCCTCACAAGCCTGCACAGGGATGGGCTTGTAATCACATTCTCTGTGTGTGACCATTACCCCTTCTCCTCTTTGCTTTCTTCTGCTTACTTAGTAGTGTGTCCTGCATAGGAAAAAAAAAAGGAGGGGGGTTAACTACCCCACATTAAAGACACCACACCTACAGAAACTGATGGGCCAGTAACAATGACTGAGGAAAATCAAACTGTCCATTAGTCAATAGAAAAATACATTTGTTTGGCAGTTTGATCCCAAACTGCATGTCCTGGGGCTTAGTTAGCAAACAAGATTATGATTGCCTGACACTAAAGATTCAAACCTGGAGAAGTGAAACAAAAGTTCAGGCTCAACATGACTATTTAACCAAACATTAGATGATTTATCTTGCAGGTCTTGGAAAGTGTTTTCCTTGTTTTGAGTTTTTTTTTTTCCTTTTAAAGCATACTGTCTAATGAAAGGAGAGGCTGAACGGGCTCACAGTGGCAGGAATATTCACAATCATGAGCATCATCTCAAGGAAGAGAGTGGAAGGAACATGGGAAAGTCTGTGCAGTACACCGGGTCAGTCATGAGGGTTTGAAATACACACAGGGAAACAGAACATTGAGCCAAGAAAAGTATTGTTTTTCCTTAATACGCAGCGTGTTTGTGTTCTCCAGCTTATTACTCTGTAATTGATAGGAAAGCCATCAGTGGCTCTGGGGAGTCCCGCCTATCTCACACACTTGCCTCATTGTGAAACAGCATAATCAGATGGAAATGGAGAAAAATTCCTGTCAGGGCTTTCTTTCTGTAGGCAAGATGTTGCTTGATTTCTAAGTGTCTTCTGGCTGTTGACTGTTTTATAATCATTGGCATAAATATAAAAATGGGTAAACAATGTTTATTGTTTGCACACAAGTGAGTTTGAATTGGGCCTTTTACTGCCAGTCATTGCCGGCGCAATCTCAAGAACGTAATAGGCAATCAGACAGTGATTTATCTGACCCATTATTGAGAAAGAACGAAGAAAAATCTAAACATCATTCCACTCACTCGTGCGCACATTGAAAATGCAAAACTGAATTATCCCAGCTTTGTTCAGAATATCCAATGTTATAAACATATTTAGTATTTGAAAATTTATTTTTATTGCTGCTCTTAATTTTTCATTGTTCAATCATAGGAAGAAATATAGAAAAAAAATAAAGGTACTATTTTTCTAAAGAAAAGATATCCAAACCTCAAGGCAACAGATTTACCAGGAATGTAGTTCCTGGGCTTGCTTGTCGTAATGTGTGTTGTTCTACTGTCGTGAATGAATTCCACACAGGGTCATTCCTTCAGTCTGTGTTGCCCATAGGAAGTGTTCCTGCGGCCTGAGCAGGCTCTCAGAGCTCTGTGCTCCCTCAAAGACACTGATTGGCTAAGCAGCTATTATGTGGTTACATTGTATCATGTGGTTACATTGTCAATGTGGTTACTTTGCAAGCGAGAATGAAGTGGCAATGAGTATTGAATGAGTTCTACTTCACCCAACAAACTCAAACCACAAAATCACGTTATGAGTATAGCACATTTACAGTGTGCCCATCCCCAGTGACACACTTTCTCCAGCAAGACCACACCTCCTATTCCTTCTCAAGTACTGCCACTCCCCAATAACCAAGCATTCAAATATGTGATTCTATGGGAGGGCATTCTTTTTTATTGTTTTTATTAAGCTCTACATATCTCTTTTTCCCTCCCTTCCTCCCCTGCCCCTTCTACCCTCTCTTGTGACCCCTATGCTCCCAATTTACTCCGGTGATCTTGTCTTTTTTTACTTCCTATGTAGATTAGATCCATGAATGTCTCTCTTAGGGTGCTCTTTTGTTGTCTAGATTCTCTGGGGTTGTGAATTGTAGGCTGGATTTTCTTTGCTTTATGTCTAAACACCACTTATGAGTAAGTAGATATTATATTTATCTTCCTGGATCTGGGTTACCTCACTCAGTATGTCTTTTTCTAGGTCCATCCATTTGCCTGAAAATTTCAAGATGTCATTATTTTTTTACAGCTGAGTGGTACTCCACTGTGTGCATGGTCCACATTTTCTTTATCTATTCTTTGGTTGAGGGGCATCTAGGTTGTTTCCAGGCTCTCCAGCATAAGCTGTCATCAGTGTTTTCGGTCTTGGACATTCTGACAGATATAAGAAGGAATTTCAGAGCTATTTTGATTTGCATTTCTCTGATGGCTAAGGTGGTTGAGCATTTCCTTCGGTGTCTTTCAGTCATTTGAGATTACTCTGTTGAAAGTTCCCTGTTTATGTCTGTACCCCATTTTTATTGGATTATTTATTCTTTTGATGTCAAGGACTGGAGAGATGGCTCGGTCATTAAAGGCTAGGCTCACAGCCAACAATATGGAGGGCATTCTTATTCAAACCACCACAATGCCCTTCACAGCAGACAGGAAGAAAGACTAATTTCAGCTTTATGTATCTACCTATAACCCAATAAAAACAGAAACTAGACCACTCCAAAAACATGAAAAAAAAACCAGAATACTATAAAATATAATTGTCCCTCTAAATATTCCGTCTAAGGAGTAACAGGGAAGGAAAGCAGATAAATTAGAGAGAGAAGTTCAAGGTGAACAGGAGTTATCTTGTACAGGTGAGCCAAAGCCAACGACATCATCAGGATGTTTTTGTGCCCATTGATAAATAGTCATTATTTTAGAGTTAATTATATGAATTTATAATTAATGTCAATTTAAAACTAAAGAGAACGGATACATAAAACTCATCTCTCTAATTGTTTTACTGTTGTTTAGATCTTGAGGATACTGTGTTATCATGTATGTATAGTAGCAGTCAATTTTGTTGCCACCCATCTTTGCCCTCACCCTGGCACCATGTTGGTAGGTTGACACTGGGCACATGTGGTGTTTAGGTAAAACTTTTTAAAAAGGGTTTTAGTGGCCCAGGAAATAATTGCAAGAGCTGTCCAATGGGAATTCATAAAATTAAAATGTTTCTGCATAGCAATTGAACCAATCAGGAGAATGAAAAGACAGCTTACAGGGTGGGAGAAAATCTTTGCCTGCTGTGTATTAAACAGGAAATTGATATGTAAAATCTATAAGCAATTACAAAAATCAAATACCGTACAAACAAATCATCCAGTCTATAAGAAGACAAATGGATTAAACAGAAAGTTCTCAAAAGAATAAGTACAAATGATCAGAAGATCTTCCCTTCAGGAAATTAAAAGTACATTGAGGTTCATCTGAGCCAATCAGAATGGCTATTGTCAGGAAAACCAGTGACAGCAGATGCTGTCAAGGATATAGGAAAGGGGACCCTTGCTCGCTGCTGATGGAAATGCAAACTGATATGGCTATTATGGAAATCGGTGTTGTGAAAATAGAAGTATCCTAAGATCTAGTTACACTAGATCTAGTTACACTCCTAGAATTGTTTACATGCGCAAAGGAAACCAAGTCCACATTTCACAGACACTTGTGCATTCATATTTATTGTAGCACATCTAGCAGAAGAATGAATAAAGAAAATGTGGTATATTATTCAGCCATAAAGAAGAATTTAGCTGGGTGGTGGTGGTGCATGCCTTTAATCCCAGCCCTCAGGAGGCAGAGCCAGGCAGATCTCTGTGCGTTCGAGGCCAGCCTGGTTCCAACAGAGCTAGTTCCAAGACAGGCTCCACAGCTACACGGAGAACCCTATCTCGAAAAACCAATATATATCATTCATTTCTTGCAGGGAATGTTACACTGGCTGAAGAGGATGCAGGGGCATCACACTGGCTGGAGAGCAGGCAGAGGTGTTATACTGGCTGGAGAGGATGCAGGGATGTTATACTGGCTAGAGAGGACGCAGGGGCATTACACTGGCTGGAGAGGATGCAGGGGTGTTATACTGGCTGGAGAGGATGCAGGGGTGTTATACTGGCTGGAGAAGGTGCAGGGGCGTTATACTGGCTGGAGACACTTGTGTTTTAGGAAGTGCTGGTTGTCTGTCTGCACATTCAGGCAATGCCATTGTTTTTAAATGTTGCTTTCAGCCATACATTCAAGTGAACCATTTTGTATAACTACCCACAATTTTTTATTGACTAGTACACAGAGTAAACCATTTTGTTCTTCCTAGATATCCACTGACCAACTTGGATGGCTTCTGTTGCCAGGTATTTGCCGTTTTGTGCCACAGTCCTTGTTTTAAGGGAATCCAGATTCGACATAATCTCTAACTTTGGTAGAAATCAAAATCATCCTATCTACTGTGTTACTTCAGCCCTGTTCATTGAGGAACGGTCCTCCACCTACCTATGGATGTTTATACCACTGGATTCAACCTCCCTGCATTTTTCTATGATTCTCCAACTCTAAGCATAGCCTTGATTGAGGCCTCACTATAAAAACACTATTCTGTCACGCAATATTGACCTATAAAGATAACATATTTGAACACATAGTACCCACTAAAAATCGTTGTTTGGAGTTAGGCTCGTGGCTCTGAGGAAAGAACGACCTAAGTTCTGGTCCAGAAAACTACATAAAAAGCTGATCGTGAGGAACACGCCTGTAATCCCACCTCTGGGCAAAAGAGACAGAAGGATCCCAGCTTCAGGTTCAGTGAGAGTACTTGTGTCAAAAATGAGAATGATAGAGAGAGATACTCAATAAAAGCCCGTGGTCTCTCTCCACAGATATTCATGGGTGTCTGCATCTCTCATGTACACCCACATACACACATACACACACCACACATACACACACCACACATACACACACCACACACCACACATACACAAAAGTCTCATGTATTCACATCTGTCTGTATTCTGAGAGGATTTTTCCATTGTTTTAACAGTCAATAACACAAAGAAGTTTTCAAAATCAGCAATTAATTTGTGCTTACCATCTAGCAATCTTTACTTCAAGGCATACAAAGGCACATACAAATCAATAATATTAAAACATTAGTGAAGTGAAAATAAGAAAAAACTAATTAAAAAGAGGAAATGATACATGCACTATATTTTGATACAACAAAAATCTGTCTACCTGGATGGAACTCTGATTAGAGTTGAAAATAGAGAAAGGTGTGAATGTTTGTGGAAAACATTGCAGGTTTTGGGTGTTTTTTTTTTTTTCGAGACAGGGTTTCTCTGTATAACAGACCTAGCTGTCCTGGAACTCACTCTTTAGACCAGGCTGGCCTCAAACTCATTAAGATCCCCCTGCCTCTGCCTCCCAAGTACTAGGATTACAGGCATGCACCACCAACAACAACAACTTTGCAGTTTTTATTTGACACATTTTTCTGACTTTTCTTTGTGGGTGCCCCACATGTGACTCAGTTTCCATCTAGAGTCATTTCTGACTTAAAGAAGTCATTTGGGTTCAAGCTTGCCTGCTCTGCTTTTTCCTATAACCTTGAGGGCTACGAGAGACTTCTAATTTAGCCAGTTAGAAAAGAACACTCTATCTAGTAGACAGTATACTGCTGACAACAAACTCCAAAAACATCAAACTAAAAAGTAAGGCTGCTTCCGAGCAGCAAGCACATGTTGGAGAGGAGGCTGCTCACTCAAGGACAGGAATTGTCTTGTGGTTGGATACTGACTGACAGTCTTTGCTGTGCTTGGTTCTGCTTTTGTATATAAGCAAGCTCTGAAATTAAACTCTGGGCTGTTTGGCTGCTTCAGCATGACCAGACAGACCTCCCGATTCTATCCTGACTTCCTTTTCTTCTGTCTTTTCTTTGGCCTCCAGGATTCCCTATCCAGGAACCCTAGCTTACTTTGTAGGAGCGGGCTCTTACATTCATTCAAAAATCTTACACAAAATGGCCTATCCTTGAGACTATATATTTAGTCCTGTGTATCTCTGAAATGCCTACATGTCCTGGTACCATGTGGGTCTACCTCTGTAATGATAAACCTCGACTTAGCTTTCTATTTCAATTCAATTTTATTTTACACATTTTTCCCTCTGGTTGCTTTCTTTGAATTCTTCTTGCTTATTCCTAAGTGTGCTAGTTAGTAAAAGGGAAGAACATCCAACCATACCTTGACACCACACACACTGAAACCAGCAGAAAACAAAGATAGATGTTTACATTGCTGGAAATCTCACCTGAGAACTCTGACACTGAAGAGATCATTTCTAGTCTGGGAAAAAAGGGGCTCCTCGTGGCATTCTAAAGCAATGAGAATTTCTCTAAAGAAATCTGTCATCCATCTGTCTGTCTGTCATCTACTTGTCTTTTTATATCTATGTAAGATGTTAGATATATATATATATATATCTTATATTCTTATATTAATAGATGTGAGATATAGATGGATAGGTGGATGTTACATAGAGATGATACATAGGTAGGTAGATAAATAGATGATAGATAGATAGATAGATAGATAGATAGATAGATAGATAGATAGATATTCTAGCTTCTCTCTTTCCTCTTAATTCCTGGAGTATAAAAATCAAACAGTATTTCAAAGAAGGAATTCAAAATAGTATCTATCACATTCACCCTTTCCTGGTGTCACCTCTACCTTTTCCTGTTTCTTGACTTTTAATTGGGTCTGCGCTATAAAATAAGGAGTTTTCAAAGAGTTCCACGTCTCTCCTCAGCTGTCAGGGCCTTGGCGATTTTTCATTCCCATCATTTTAGAAATGAGTGAGACGTCTTCTTCCCCACAGGAATTTCTCCACCTGCTGCCAGAAATAAGGTAATTAAGGGTTCGATTCTCCTAGGAGCACATTCAGAGATCTTTAGACTCTGAAAATTAGATTCCCACTTAGTTACTGACTTCACCCCTCCCTTGTTTGCCCCTCGCACAGCCAGCTCTACCCGGTTTATTTCCATGATGTCCTTGAAATACCAGGAAGATCTCAAAACCACATATTCTGAAGGGTCTATGTCCACTTTCAAAATCTATATAATATTTACCCTAGGTAAACTGGACTGTGGATAAAAGACACGAGTGATCTTTGCTGTTCAGTCACAGAAAAGACAGACAAGGACCTTAAAGTGGGTATTGATGTATGATCTGGTGTGAGTGGCCTGGCCATCAGGTTTGCGTTTAGTACAGAAGCAAGACAAACACATCTGACTGTCTTTTAGAGTGTGTGCAACAAAAAGATTCTTTTAGGTCTCTCAGCTACTGTCCCATGATGGCTGGGTAGATCCTCGGAGCTCAGTCTGGAAAGAACATTATTTAATCAGCTCATTTCTGTGATACCTTATTTGGGCATGGAGCTGGCTCGGGCCTCTGCATCATGAGAGTACGGAAGTCACAGAACAGCTGTAGAGCTGATTCCTTCCACCTGTGAGTTCTAGGAATTGAACTCAGATCACCGGGCTCAGCAGCAAGCACCTTTACCCACTGGCCCATAATTTTTTTTGGAAAGTTGTTGGGAATCATTCTGCAAGTGATTCCAGCTGCTTCTGAATTTATAAAATCATTTCTTCATTTTAACTCAGTGTGAGAACCCTTTTTCAAATTTAGATTTTCAAAGACGCCTTATTTATTTTTTTTGCTTCTTGGAGCATGACATACCTTCACACATGAATGGTCATGTGTTACCACTGAAGACCGAGCCTCATTACAGTGGTGTTCTTAGATGGAAATTAACCCTCCTGCACATACTGTAAAACTACTTCTAGGCACCAAATTTTTATTAATATATAAAGCAAACCCGGGGTATATGCATATAAAAATATAAGATCCTTAAGTCCAGTCCATGGGTCAAAATGCAATCAGCATAGGGTTGAGCATGTCACACACTATAAAGACCATTATGGCAGAGTTGAGTTTTGTAAAAACCACTGTGAACTGAATCTTCTTTGTGGCTTTTATCCATATACAACAATTGTGTGTATCTATGGGTGTACTATACCTTGATGCACGCACAACAATGTAACTCTCCAGCTCCTTAAACACTTGTCAGTCATTTGTGATGGAAACTTTCAAATTCCCCTCTTCCTCTTTAGAAAACGTAACAAATTACTATGAAGTACAACCAGCCACCCTACTGGTCAAACTTGCCCTTCCTGCAGCACTGCGCGGTGGTAGCCATCATCCAGTCTACCTCCATCCTGCCTGCCCCCCCCCCCCTTGTCTCCAGAAACCACTGTTCTCCCTGCCTCTGTGAAACCAACCATTTTTAGATTCCGTGTATGAGCGCATCGTGTGCTTTTGTCTTTCTGAGCCTGGCTTACTTCGCTTCCCATAATCATATTCAGTTCTGTCTATGCTGCCATGCTTCTTAAAAGGACAGGATGACAGTATATCCTTCTATGGATGAATGAGTAACGTTCATATGTGCTTTTCTGTATCCATTCATCCATCAGCGGACACGTTAGTTAATTCATACTCTGGCTATTGTGAATTGTGTGGGAATAAACACGGAATCGTAGGTATCTGTCTGACATACTGATTTTTTTTTTTTGAGAGGCGAGCATGTAGAGCCAGTGTTAGAGTGGCTGAATTATATAGTTTTCTATGCTGATTTTGTATGAATTTTCGACTGCTTTGCTTAATGGCTACATCAGCTTCCCTTCAAAACATAAGTATCCACAGTACAGCCTTTCTGTCTAGAATGAGACCACATCTTACTATGTTTTGAATTTGCATCTTCTTGATGTGAGTGACGTTGAGCTTTTTTTCGTGTAATTTTTGGTCACTTGGGCGTCCCTTCTTTGGAAAGGCCTTTTCGTAAAACTGTTTAACTATGTTTTGTTCCTGTTTTTCTTTTCTCTGCTTCCTCTTTCCTGCCTTGCACCTCCTTTCTCCTCCTCTCTCTACATCCCCTCTCCCTTCCCTCTGGCTCTTCCCTCTCCCCTTTAAATCATGGACAGTTCAATTGCATTTAGACCCCATGTTCCTTCAGAAAAGCAAACAGGCCCAGCATGTGTACAGTGCCAAAGACCTGAGAGCTTAAGAGAAAAAGTTATTTATTCCAAAAAAATTCCAACCACCGTGGATGGCTTTGAAATGTTCTTTCTCCCCTTGGATCTGTGAGTTTTCACTGTGGGGAGGTCTATTAGGTGCACTTTCCCAGCAAAGCAGGAAAAAGAGTCCACTGCATTGTAGCATTTAACCATGGGCCAAATTGGGGGCCCTAACTGGTAATTATATATATATATATATATATATATATATATATATATATATATGTTTTCAGCAAATTTACAGTATACTTAGCTGCACACAGGTCCTTTGTACCATGAAGAGGTAGATTTTTCTTAACCATCTAGCTAATTTTCAGAAAGCACAGACAGAGCTTAAATAATTTAGCAAGACTACCATGGTGCCATGGGGCCTCGGCTGTAGCTCCTACCCAGAAGAGGAGCAATGAGCCGACCTTCTACAGCCTGACTCACGGAAGGCTGGGAAGTGGTGCAGTAGCCCTTTCTTTTGCTTACGCACTAAGTACAAGTACAGACGACTGCATGAAAAGAAAAGGAAATATAGTTTGGGTAAACATTTACGTTTAATTCTGTCTTAATTTCTTGAGGACCATTATGCATTTATCAAGGCGTGGAGCAGCTTTAAGTTAACAATGTTGCAATGTATCGTTAAATGCACACCAGATGTCCCTGTGTTGGCACCTATTGCAGAAAGCCCTCAATGTGCCTGTCAAGGGGAGGGGGGAAGTGTGTGCTCTCCTTTAATAACTAACGCTAACCCATCAAAACACGAAGCAATAACAGAGTCTCTGACACATTGCTTTGATAAAATACTGCCTGGAAACTCATTAGTGTAACAGGCGACCGAGGAAGCAGGGACCCACTCCACAGGCGCGTTCTGGAGGAGCTGGGTAATAAAGACACCGAGAAGAAGGTTAAGCCCGCGGATTGAACTGCTCATGCAGTGCGAAGTGATGGGCACACGGGCTGCCCCTGTGCAGCGCAGATACACAGGACTTGGGAGTTAGATGGAACTGATGGCAAAGAGTATCAGCAAGCCCATTCAGAAAACGGGTAATATGTGTTTTGGAGGATCATAAACCAGGATGCTACAGAAAAGAGTTGGAGCAGATGGCAACAGGAGCATAAACACTCTAAAATGTTTTTTTAAGGGAGCTGTTTATGAGGCATGTACATTTGGATCGTGGAATGAATTAAAAGTGTTCGAATTATGACAAATTCTTTGCTGCTTTCCCTGTCTGATTAATTTACCTCCCAGAGAGCCGTTACTTAAAGGGGCTTTCGTGGATCCACTGCAGCAAATCCAGTGGCAAGATGCTACACTCCCTGGTGGCTGATAGATTTATGGATATCTCTCCAGACCAAATCTCAGCATGGAAAAGCAGGGTGGGGGGGGGGGGTGAGGAGGGAGGAGATAGGGACAGACGTGCATATGCAACTCATGCCGTTCCTTAATCGATCCGAACTGACATCAATCTACTTCACTCTTCCGCAAAGCAGTTCTAACGAATCGTGGATTGCAAACCATTTAGAAACAAAGTCAAATCAAATCCTCTCTTAATGCTGGGGTGCTCCATGAGGTTCCCACGCAACGAAGGAAACGGTTCTCTTTTACCGAAAATAGTACATTCAAAGTTTGTTCAAGGAGAAAAATCAGAAACAATAAAGTTTAAAGGAACTGTGAAATTGCTTTGAAATATGTATAGCCATATTCTCAAGGTTGATGCTTTGCCCACCTTCAATTCATAGATAAAGTAGATAAAGCGGAGATCTGTATGGTGGTACCAAATGAAAGTGACTCTCGGAAAATTCTAGAGGTAAGGTGTTCAGGGTTTCATTTCTCTAATTCCTCTTTCCTCTCAACTTACTTATAGATGAAAAATAAAAGACATCAGAGCTTTCTTAATATTACGATAGTGAAACTAGGCTCTGTGTTCAGCAATTCACACGTGGGCTTGATCTGGGTGATTGCACGTTGACCTTGCGCATGCGGCCACAGCTGCTGTGAGGTCGTACGTGAAGCATCATTTCCTTTCCCGAAAACACTCCTTTGCTTGTGACTACCCACAGCTTCTTTCTGTTCCCTGCGATCTTTCCTTCCCAATTCCTCCATGATTCTTGGGTCTGTGGAGGAATGGGTATGATATGGATGTATCTTAAGGGGTAACCGCTTCTCTGAATGTTAGCTAGTTGTGGGTCTCTGTGTCAATATCCTTCTACTGCAAAAAGAAGCTTCTCCTATGAGGGTGGAAAGACACAATTCTACAGGTATAAAGAGAAGTTCATGGGGCAGTTTAATACTATGTCCTCCTAACAAATAGTTAAAAGAACCTTTAAAAGAACAGGTAGGTTCCCTGCTAGGTTCTATGATCTTTCTAGCTTGGCTCAATTAACAGTACCAGGCATGACTTTTGTCATGTGGAAGGGGCCATAAGTCTAATCAGAAAACGGCTGACTGGTCCCACTATTGCACTAGTAGGGATATCTTACTAGAACAGCCACTGTTACAGCTTGTAGCCAAGTAAGACTATTACCTTGCACCCCGGTAGAGCACTTTACTGTCTCCTAGCATAGTGAAAGATAGCTGATAGGGACGAAGCTTCAGGTGGGTACCATGTGGATTTCTCCATGTCCTGGGACTCAAGTGTTGGTTATTTTATTTTTATCATGGAAATTCTGCCTGGGGTCAGATGTAATTTCAAAGTCATTTTAATTTGCCTGTCTATGATGGCTTAGGATATTAAACATCTTCAAAAATATTTGTTAGTCATTTGTCTCTCTTCTTTTGAGAACTCTCTGTTCAAATCAGTATCCCATTTTAATAGGGTCATTTGCTTCTTTGATGTTTTGTGGTGTGTGTCTGTGTGTGTGTGTGTGTGTGTGAGAGAGAGAGAGAGAGAGAGAGAGAGGGAGAGGGAGAGGGAGAGAGAGCTCTTTGTATATTCTGGGCATTAATCCTCTATCAGATGTGTAGCTGGCAAAGATTCCCTTCCACTCTGGGAACTTCTTCGCTGAATCATGTGTTTCCTCTGCTGTACAGAGCTTTCTAGCTTCATGACGGTCCATTTCTCAACTGTTGGTCTTAATGCCTGTACTGAAGCCCTGGCCGAAAACCCTTTCCTGCCCCTGTGAGTTGAAAGGTCTTCTCTGCTTTCTCCTCTATCAGATGTGGGGTTTCAGGTCTTATGTTGAGGTCCTTGACAGATTTAGAGCTGAGTTTTATGCATTCCGTAAGACAAGAGTCTAGTTTCGTTTTTTTACATGCAACAATCCAGTTAGACCATCTTCATTCTTTGAAGGTGCTTTCTCCAGTGTATATTTTTGTTCTGTTGGTCAAAAATGAGGTGGCTGTAGAAGCAAGGACTTATATATAGTAATCACTTATACTCCATTGATGAATAGGTCTTTTTTTCTGAGGCTTTTTTTTTGTGGTGGCTTTTTTTGTTAATTTGTTTTTTGTTTTTTATTTTGTTTTGCCTTTGACTTTTTTGTTTGCTTGGTTGGTTGCATTTTCAAGATGGGGTTTCTCTGGGTAATGTCTCTGACTGTCTTGGAACTTGCTTTGTAGACCAGGCTGGCCTCCAACTCAGAGAGATCCACCTGCCTCCGCCTCCTGAGTGCTACCTGAACCACTCTCACCAAGCAAATGTGTCTATTTTTATACTAGTACCATGCTGGTTTTATTACTATAGTTTTGTGGTATAACTTGAAGTCAGGGACAGTGATCTCCCTGGCAGTGTTTTTGTTTGTTTGATTTTTTTGATGTTGTTTAGGATTTAGTCTTTTGGTTTTCCATATGAGTTTTTAGATTATTTTCTCAATTTCTGTGAAAGATTGCATTGGAATTTTTATGGAGATTGCAGTAAATCTGTTGATTGCTTTTGGCAGGACGGACACTTTCACGATATTGATTCTACTGGTCCACGAGCATAGTAGGTCTCTCCATCTCCTAGTGTCTACTAGTCTCCTAGTATATACTGGTCCATGAGCATAGCAGGTCTCTCCATCTCCCAGTGTCTTCTTCAATTCCTATCTTGAGTACTTTGAAGATTTCATTGCACATCTTTCACCTCCTTGGTTAGATTTATTAAAAGATGTCTTTGAGGCTATTGTGAATGGGATTATTTCTTTGAGTTTAATCTTATTAGTATGCTTTTTATTGGTATCTAGGAGGGCTATACATTTGTGCATGTTAATTTGTATTCTGCTACTTTGTTGATTGTGTTTATCAGCTTCAGGAATTTTCTGGTGGAGTTTTTAATATATAAAGTTATATCAGCTACAAATAAGAATGTGTTCACTATTTCCTTTCCTATCTATATCCCCTTTATCGTCTCCTCTTACCTTAATCCTCTAGCTAAGTCTTCAAGTTCTTAGTTAGAGGAAGGGATGAAGAGAGTAGACATCCTGGCCTTATTCTTTATTTAAGTGGAAAACTTTGAATTTTTTCAAATATACAGCATGTTGTTGGCTGTGAGCTTGTTGTATATTACCTTTATTGTGCAGAGATACAACTCCTGCATTCCTAGAGTCCAGAACTTTTATTGTGAAGAGGTGCTGCATTTTGTCAAAGGCATTTTCTGAATCTAATGAGATTATCTCATGTTCTCTCTTCTGGAGTCTATGTGGTAGATTAAATTTATTTGATTGGCATATGTTGAACCATTCCTGTATCTCTGGGATGAATCTAAATTGATCATGGCAAGTGACTCAGTAAGGGTTTTTTGCAAAAACACCATGACCACAGCAATTCTTACCAAACAAAGTCTTTAGTTAGGATTTTCTTACAGCTTCAGTGGTTTAGTCCATTGTCATCACGGGTGGGGATGGAGGGGCATGGTGGTGCATAGGCAGGCATGGTGATGGAGAAGTAGCTGAGCATTCTACATCCAGATCCACAGGCAACAGGAAGAGAGAGTCTCTGGCCTTGGAGTGGACTTTTGAAACTCAAAGCCCCAGCACCACACTTCCTCCAACAAGGCCACGCCTATTCTAATGAGGCCACACCTCCTAATCCTTCTCATGTAGTGTGACTCCCTGATGAACAAGCATTTGGATATATGAGCCTATGGAGAGTATTCTTACTCAAACCACACTATCAGTGTTTGCTTTGTTCTCGAATTTTGGGTTGCAAGCATTTCGTGGAGAATGTTTGTGTCTGTATCCATCAGGAAGATTCTCTGTCATCTTTTTCTGCTATTTTTTTTTTGAGTCTTTATCTGGTTTTGTGACAGGATAATATTGGCTTTATAAAAGAGAACTTGGAAATTTTTCTCTACTTTCTATTTTATGGGGTAATTTAAGGAATATTTGACATTAGTTCTTCTTAAAAGGCTTGGGGGAATCCTTGCCTGGATCTGTGTAGCCCTGGGCTTTATTACTAGAAAGATTTTTTTGATACCTACTTCTATATTATGGTCTATGTTATGGGTCTGTTTAAATTAACTTCATCTTGACTTAACTTTGATAGGTCATGTGCAGATAGAAACTCATCAATTTTTTATTAGAATTTTCAGGTTAGTGAAATATTACTTTTTAAAGTATGTCCTTATGATTCCTCGGTGCCTGTTGTAATATCTCTTTCTTCGTCTCAAATTTAATGAACCTAGGTTCTTGTTGCTTTTTCTTTTTTTGATAATTTTGGCTAATGGTTTGTCAATCTTGTTAATCCATTCAAAGAACTTTTGTGTCCCAGCAGGTGGTACATTTTAGTGAAAGTTCCTCAAGGGATCATGATGTTGTGTATCATCTAAATTGTTTTATTCAAAGGCTATTACTATGGGAGTGCCAATTGTTAGAGATATTTTGGGGTGTGTGTGTGTGTGTGTGTGTGTGTGTGTGTGTGTGCTGTTTGTGTTTTTGCAATGGGACTGGGTCACTTGGAGTGAGGTCTTTGATCATGTCTTTTCTCATGAATAGCTGCCCCACCTTTGCTGAGTGGGCATTTGGACCTCTGTTTGCTGTTATCATAATTTGCCAGGCTTTGAACCAGCTGAAGAATGTTTGAGGTTCAGTCTTAGTACAGCTCAATCCTGATGTAAGACTAGGATATTGGAAGTGGTCCTAGCTCAGCAAAGGCCAAGTGTGGCTTCTGAGCACAGGGAAAAACCCTATAGAGTTAGCAGGTTCTTGGTAAAGATTCTCCTAGTGTGGAGAAGGAGCACAGGCCTCTGTGAGGTCTTAAGTAGCCTGGCCTGGGTCACAGGGTGGACAGTCCCAAAATTCACTTTTTAATCTTAATGATAATCTAACACTCATCTGTGCTTTGTATATGTAACTATGTCAGCCGCATTCATAATATTTTTCTTTCATTTTCAAGCAAACACGTTTTATTTTTATTATTACATTTTTCTTTCATCAAAAGTCTATGATACATAATTAATTTTTATTATTTGCTAAGGCTTTTTTGAATTACAAATAAGTGTAGAATTTAAGTGCTTGTCTACTATCAATTGAGATATTTATATCATTTTCTCATTTATTTTCCCAAGGGAATGAGTCATATTGATCATTTATTTTGAATATTTGAACAGTTTTTATATTTTTTCCATAAACACATCCTTGCCATTGTAGTAGGAGCTGCGGGCTTGCTTTTCGTCCTGCCCAGCTCTCACCACCGGCTAGCTTTACCCGAAATAACAACACACAAACTGTATTCTTTTAAACACTGCTTGTCCCATTATATCTAGCCTCTTCTTGGCTAACTCTCGCACATGGACTATCCCATTTCTATTAATGTGTGTAGCATCCCAAGGTGCGCTTACCTGGAAGATTCTAGCCTACGTCCATCCGGGGTCAGAGCTTCATCGCTTGTGTCTGGGAGAGGGGAGCATGGCCTCTGCTCCAGAGAGCAGAGCTGTCGAGTCTGAGCTCACTTCCTCTTCCTCCCAGCATTCTGTTCTGTTTACTCCACCCACCTATGTTCTAAGCAATAAAATGGGCCAAGGCAGTTTCTTTATTAGCCAATGACCTTCCTCCATCATGCCATGAAATAGTAATATTATCCCTTTTCTATATCCTGGAATGTGATTTACTAATATTGGGTTTGAATTTCTTCATGCTTAAGTTCATTAATAAGGTTGACCAGAAATGACCTGTTTTGTTATTCTTAGAATATGCTTTCCAGAGTTAATATTAAAGTCAAGTTGGCTTCAAAAACAAAGCAAAGCAAACAGCGTTCCATGAATTTGTCTGCTCTGAAGAGGTTTGTGGCACAGCTGGGTTTGTTTCTCCATTAAATAATTGGGAAAATGTTATGAAAGTCTTAGATTGATATTTTCTAAGAACTTTAATTTATGTATTAAACCATTTAATTTCTTCACCGGGGTATAATATATATTTATTCTTCCTTTTAGAGTTAGTTCTGATAAATATTTTAAGAAAGTTTTGGGGGTTTCGCTTAAAAATTTAAGGTCGTTCATTAAATTCATCACCACATCTATTTTTGTTTTTAATGATTACAGAATCTACATAAAGAATCTGTTTTTAAGATGACATGTTCTCTCTCTCTCTCTCTCTCTCTCTCTCTCCCTTCCTCCCCCCCTCCCTCCATCATTTTATCTTTTCCTCCATTTCTCTCCACCACCAAAGGCAATTTCATGCCATCCTCTTGCCACGTTCTGGAACTCCAGTGGAAGCATCCTGCTATTATCTCACAAACACTGAGGCCCCGTCCGTGTTCTCCCAAGTCTCTTGCATCATGGTAGTTCTCCCTCTTGAAGTTCGCTCCCCTTTCACCTGCCATCTCCTTCTCACGGTTAAGGACATCCATCTTAAAGCTTTCGGGTTTGTCATTTTTTGTTCTGTGCTTCTATTTGATTATTTGTAACTTCCACTTCTCTGCTGAGGTCTTCAAAATCTTTCCGTCCATTGTCAGCACATTTCCTTTTCATCCTTGAGCATAGGTGCAGTCGCTGCTTTCAAACCATATGTGGCTGAAAATTCAGCATCCCAGTCGTCTCAGATTTAGACCCCACTGATCTTTCTTTGCTTTTGAGATCACGTCCATTGTCTACTTTCTTCGTATGTTGAAGGGGAATTGCACCGTGGACATTGTGGTCATTCTGAAACTCTGGATTCTGATTTGCTCCTTAGAGGGATATGATAATGTAACATTTACAATCATTTAACTCAGTGGGACTGAAATTACAAACTTCTCTTAGGTGGCAGCTCAGAGCTAAGTTCAGCCCTTTTGCACCTTGCTGGAGTTGGAGTCTCTTCCAGAAAGGTGTAATCCATTAACAAGAAATTTGGATGAAAATCACTCTTAAATTTGAGCATTCCGTGCACAGGCATTCTCCTTTCTGTGACCACCTCCTTGATTTCCTTATCTCTAATTTTTCAGGGAAAAACCTGTTTTCCGCTAGAATGATAGCTACCCCTATTGTATGAATTGAATGCTTCACACTTTCCACAATCCCAGTCTTAAAACCCTAAAGCCCAGGATGGTGTGTTTGAGAATAAGCTTCTATGAGATTTACTGAGGTTGAGTTCATTATAAGGGTTAGGTCTGTCTCAAATAGGATTAGAATTTTATACATACACACAATAAACCCCTCAGAGCACGCTTGCTTTCTCCATACATGCACTAGTAGAGGTCACATGACTACATAGTGGGTCAGCAACCACCCTCAATCCAAGAGGAAAGCCCTCCCAGACACCAGCCCGGCTGACACTTTGCTTTGGGACTTCCAATGTATAAGCCTACAAAGTAAGCATTTCTGGTGCTTAGGCTACCTGCTCTGGGTGGGATATTTGTCATGGATATGCTAAGCCATCCAGTATGTCCATGGGGCCCTGGTTTTGCCTAGGTTTTGTTGTTGCTCTTGTTGCTATTGCTGTTGATGTTGACAGCAATAAAACCAGTCCGTCCACGTCATTTCATTTCTTTCATCCGAGTTTCAGCCTGTCCGCTGAATCTACCTGGCTCTGTTCACTATCCAGTAACTTTGAATTCGGGCATGGGGTCGGTTTCTGTTATGTGTTGTTGTCCACAGCTCATATTTTTGATCTGGTGAGAAGTAAGCACATAGGAGGAGTTTATTCCACATTTATTTGTTGTTTTAAAGAGCCATCTTTGTTGATTCTTTCTATGATATGTTTGTTTTCTCTTGCTGTAATTGCTGTATTTACTTTATGACATTTTACTTTAAGACATTTAAAATAGTTATATTTGTCTTTTTTATGTGTGTGTAGGATGTTTAATTTACTTTTCCCTCCAGCCTGCTGAAACGAACTTAAATCATTGAATTTTTTGAGGATTCTTTTCAGCACATTGATGCTATTAATTGCACTTCCCTTATCTTTTGCATTATTCATTAATTTTGACTGATTGTTATTTACTAAACGAATACTAAATCCTCAGACTCTGCGTATGGAAATGCCTACTTTTTTTAGTTCTGCTCTTTAGTTATTTGTTTAGTGGGGGTTTCCTCATATATTTTTGGCCTATAGCTCTAGATTTAACTGCATGATATCTTTCTTCTTCTGTATTCTGGAGCACTGGCATGTTCATGGTGTGCAATCACCTCCTTACCTCTAACAATACCTCTTTTCTCAAGACAGTAGTGTTTGGGATTTTGTAGCTGGATTCTGTATCTTCCTGTGTTTCTGCTAACCTGGAGATTTTCTACTCCATTTCTATGCAGAATCTCTAACTTCTTATACGTAATGGCTTTCACTTATACCCAATTTTCTTACTTACCTGGCTAACTTTGACTAAGGGTTGTAATGCTAAGGCACAGTCGTTGTGAGCTTAGGGTGAACTGTATTATGTCACAACTGCCGAGGCACACCTCACTACTGTAGGATAAGCTGTTTCACTGGAAAATGACACCCTGATAGACACCACATTGTGCACAAGTGAAAAGTCAAACCTGAGAAGATAATGAAGGCCAGATATCCATGGTAGCAACCCCACATACAGTGTATCTATCTTTACATCATATCAACCCTACACACAGTGTATCTATCTTTCCATCTATCAACCCCACATACAGTGTATCTTTACATTGTATCCACCCCACATACAGTGTATCTTTACCTCGTAGCAACCCCACAACAGCGTATCATCTTTACATACAGCTTTACATTTTGTACAACATTATCAAGCTTGAAAAGTTAACTTTATAGTTAGTCTTTAAATTATATTCATTTATTCTCAAAGGGAATCCTCATTTTGGTCATACTACCACAAAAGCCCCAGTTAAAGGACCTATAAGAGATGCGCCAAGAGCCTCTTCACTAGCCCTGAATAACTTGAAATTTTACATCACGCTTTATTTTTCTAGAAATGGGAGTCTAATATTTTTATCTTTTTCCTAAAAGAACCCTCACAAAATTTACAAACATGGATCTCCCATGAGTACATAAATCCATTGGCCCAAACGAATAGAAGAGAATAGAATTCTCTTACAGATGTCAGTCGTGGTAAGGTTTGCTTTCAAGGGGGCATCCAAGACTGTGCAATGGAGCACAGAGGCTCGGGCACATCTTCCTGCTGGGTGTTAAAAACTTCTGCTCCCCCTTGTGTCGGCAGCTTGCAGGAAGTGTGTGTGTGGGGGGGGGGGGGATCAATACACAAAGGCTGTGATTATAAAGGAAAAACATTTTCTTCCAGTAGAAGAGAAATCATATTTTCTCAACCCTACAGTGTGCTGTGTAAAAAGTCTGACACTTAACATATGTTTTCCAGATATGGCAATTGTTAATGTTTACCCTATGGAAACCTTATAGTTACATGGCCATTAAGGGTTATTTATGATGACCTAGTCCTTCCCATTTAAAAGATTTAACAAATTTGAATAAAATTGACTAAAAGTGATCATGAGGTCCAAGTGACTGCATTAAGTCACCATATGAAGCTACATTAGAGAATCCAGCATTCCAATCTGACACAGCATCCCCAGCATGTGTTATCTTTACAAAGCATCAGTATTATTGACAAAATTACCATGTTGCCTAGACACTCTGTGGGACCTGCTAAAATAGAATGTGGACTTGCCTAATTCGTGCCTGCTTTTGACACAGCAGTTCCATAGAAGCAGACGATCCTTCCAGCGGCCACACTGCATTCTAACTGAAACTCCGTGTTTGGAAGATGACCCCCAACAGCTCGGTCCACCTTGAGCATCTCCATCCTCTCTCCCTGATAAAAAGTAAATCAGCAAAAGCGGCCGCTGACATTTTCCGACCTGACTCCGGGAGTGCAGTGACTGCTCTATTTAACTGTAGGCAATTCAGTGTTAAGGCTGTTCTGCCAAACAGCCAGGGCTCTGAATAGGCACAATAACTGGAAACACCTTTAGCATGTGTTCCTAAGACAAACTCTCGGGCATAAGACGATATACTTAGCACTTCAAAAAAACCTCAATCGACCTTTTTGGGCTTTCAGTTTTCGTAGGAAAATTACCTTCCTAAATATAAACAGGCACCGACTAGAAACATATGAGGTGAAATTATTAAACAGCATTAAAATTATACCCGGCAAGGAAGCCTCCAGCCCCTGGGTAACCTTACCATTGATTTGAAGAACTTCCTTTATTACCTGACAAGCTTGCTCATTCTGAACATTTATTTCTATTTTGTTGGGCTTTCAAGCATGCCTATAGTGTTGCTGAGGAGTAAAATATCTTCTATAACCCAAATCATAAATCTCTCTTATAACCATGAGACTATATCTTTATGGCCATACATCATTTTAGCGCCTGTCAAAAAGTGCCATCATATCGCCTCACAGATTAGAAACCCGAAAGACAATGCACGGTTGGCAACACCTATTAAATGCAGGTAAGGAAAATAATTTTCCTTTCCAGCAAGCCAATACTCCCACTGCAAAACTTTCATACATCTAGAAATTATTTGTGTATGTGTTCTAGCCAGCAGCGCATGGCCTAACTAGGTTAATGTCAGGAAACAAAATGGATTTATTTATTTTTTTTTAAAGTCTCATTCAAATGTAAAAGATGAAAAGGCAGACATGGAAAAGAAGGAAATTGATGCTTTTGTTTTATGAGAAGTGGCAGAAAGAAGTTATATTTTTATTTTATTATCCCATACAAAGATCTGGCACAGATTCAGGCAGGAGAGGACTTTTCTTCTTAGGAAGAACTGATCGCTGTCTGGATGTCCCTTGCTTGGCCTTTAATGACATTTTGTAGGCACAGCCATTAGTACTCTACCTAGGAGGAGAAAGTGACATTTGATAACTGAGGGGCTGGAGAGATGACTCAGAGGTGAAGAATGCTTGCTAATCTTACAGAGCACCTGGGTCTGGGTCCTAGCACCCACATCAGGTGACTTACAACTGCCCGTTCCAGAGATCCAGTGTCCTCTTCTGACCTCTGTGTGGTCACATGCACAGAGAGAGAGAGAGAGAGAGAGAGAGAGAGAGAGAGAGAGAGAGAAATGTTGCACATACATATATACTCAGGCACACACGCAATTTTTTAAAGTTCTATAATGAAATTTAATTTAAATAAAATTTAGCATCTTCACCCCCCTCATGTATGTGTGGTACACGGGTGTGTGTGGGGGGGTGTGTACTATTTGAACTCTGCTTCTTCTCCAGCTTGTATAACAGCTGTGTCTAAGTTATCCTCCTTCTTTAGGATTCATCAGGTCTGCTGCACCCTGGCCATGCTGTTCTGAATGAAAGGCGTGTGCCATGAAACGTGTGATGCTCACGTACTATGCCTGCTTTTCCTGCTGTATCTGTAAGGAAGACCTGGTGTGGTGGCCGGGGCTTTGAGCGAGGGTAGTGAGAACAAAAGCAGACCTCAGCGGCGCTTTTGCACTCTGTGTCTTTGTAATGCCGGTTACATTTCACATCATCCCAACGCTGC
This sequence comes from Microtus oregoni, assembly GCF_018167655.1. Lineage (NCBI taxonomy): Eukaryota > Metazoa > Chordata > Mammalia > Rodentia > Cricetidae > Microtus > Microtus oregoni. The sequence goes on along the minus strand of NW_024543069.1, from coordinate 12,961,283 downwards.
CCTGTTTTACAACAGGTGAGCCTAAAATATCCCAGGAGCACGGATCCCAGTTTGGTTTTCTGAGACAGTGAAAGGTTGGCAGCTTTCAATCTTTCTGTCTCAGTTGCCTGAATGCTAGGATTGCACATTCTAACCACCTGTCTTTAAGAAGGTGTTTTGTCTTGCCCATGGAGGTTTAGTCAGTGAAGGCTGCTGGGAGTAACAGCATGCAATGGATGGGGAGAAGCCCTGGGATGCTCAGAGGACTCAGGTGGTCCCCACACTGCCGGGGTTTGAAGCACTTATGTCTTTCTTTGTATGTCTAGCCTTAGGAGAGCTTGTGGCTTCCTGAAGCTCCAAAGCCTCCTTGCCTTCTATGCTTACTCTCTTAGTCCTTGGGGGGAAAAATGTATTTTTATTAACATGCATTAATTGCACATCTTAGAGGGAGTCAGTGTGACCCTTGGATACAAGATGTCTTAGAGTTCCTACTGCTGCAATCAAACACCAGGATAGCAAGTTGGGGAGGAAAGGGTTTATTTGGCTTACACTTTCACAGCACTGTTCATCATCAAAGGAAATCAGGATAGGAAGTCATACAGGGCAGGATCCTGGAAGCAGAAGCTGATGCAGAAGCCATGGAGGAGTGCTGCTTATTGGCCTGCCCAGCCTCCTTTCTTAGAAAACCCAGACCACTCACCCAAGGATAGCACCACCCACAATGGTCTGGGCCCTCCCCCATCAATCACTAATTAAGAAAATGCCTACTCCTGGATCTTACAGAGGTGTTTTCTCAGTTGAGGTCCCCTTCTTTCTGGTAGCTCTAGTCTGTGTCAAGTTGACATAAAACTGTGCAGCACACAAGCATACAGCGTGAATTGACCAAATTCAACCCCTTTTTCCCTCTTACCACAGCTTCCCAACCTCTGGGAATCACTATTTTAAACTATCATTGATATATAAAAGGAAATGTAGGTATTTGTCTCCTGTGTGTGGTTTATTTTACTTAACATAGTACCTGTCCATTTGTTTGAAATTGCAGAATTTTACTCTTCTTTACAGCTGAGTAGTAATCCATTGTATATATGTGTATACATACATATATACATATACATATATATACATACATATATGGTATAATACATACCATAGTAGTATATGTGTATACATATGTACCATAATGGTATATTATGTGCCATAAGTGTATATATCTATACATATATATACCATTGATGGGTACCTAGATTGATTCTATTGTGAATTGTCCTGCAATTAACAAGGGCTTGCAAGGTTCAAAAGAAGAAATACACATGGCCAATGAATATGTGAATACCATATTGCCATCTTGCAATCAGAGAAATGCAAATCCAAATTCAATGAGACACCTTATTCCAGTTCGAAAGACTATTAGTGACAAAGGCAAAACAAATCCTAGCAAACATCTAGAAGAAAAGACGCCCTCACGAGCTGTCAGTGGAATTACAAATCAGGGCAGCACGAACAACATTGGGGAGATTCCTCAGAACTCTAAAAGTAAAAGCTGCCAGGTAACCCGCCTGTCCCACATACCCTCCAGCATCTTAGGAAGCCAGGTGTCTCCTGTAGCTCCCCAGTTACTGTGGCAGACACAAGGCTAACCCTTTCTTTAATATGCTCGTGCCTCCAGCTTCTTCATTAAGCTGAAAAGAATTTGCAGTCCTAGGAGAGAACAAGGAACTGATCCAACTTGATGTGGATACACAGAAGTTTTTAGATAAAGGGAAAATAAACGTAAAAGTTATAATTACTTGTTTAACAGCAACACACACACCAATACACTGAATTAAAGAAAAAAGCTTTCTCTTCTCTGCTTAATTGATCATTCTTGGTGCCTACTTTAAGTCAAAGACTAAAATGGGTGAGTTCAGAATGGCATTGAGTCTTCATTTTTCCTGGTAGGTCCATGGGAAGGACTTACTCCCCTCACTGGGTATGAGATCGGTAGGTCCATGGGAAGAGCTTATTCCCCTCACTGGGTCTGAGATCCGAACTTGAGCCCTCAAGATTTTGGAGCAAGTGTTATTAATCACTGGGCCATCTCTCCAGCCCCAGGTTGGTTTTCAACTTTTGAATTTTTATCTCTACTAAAGGTCTTAGATTGGTCATAGCCAATCCTAATAAGAAGAAAAAAAAGGAGGTACTATCCTTGCTGTAATTCCAATCAGAAAACCAGGATTATGTTGCTATGATACGAGCCTCCTGCTTCTATCCATGCAGTGGTTGTGTTTTTCAAACCAAGACCTAAGACACACTAGTTAATATTGATACTAGTTGGTGATTTGGGGATCATTCTACCTAAAGTTCTACCTTAGTTTTCTAACCCACTTCCCTGTCCCATCACAGACTCCTTTAGATCACACTGTATCCTCTTCCTTTCTTCTCCATCGCTCTGTACCATCTACGCCTATGGACCCTATGGTTTCCACAAGGTAGTAAGATGCTTTTATGTTGCTCTCTCGGGAACAGAGAGAGAAAGTGAAGCAACAGCAACGTAAGAGAGTCAGGACAGCAAGGTCCTGGTCCAGTTTGTTAAAAACATTTTTACTCATGTATGAAATTCTCAAATAATTTTTTAAGATAATAAAGGAAATTTGTTTAGAGCCAAGTGATATCCTAAGAACTGGAAACACTACAGATGGAGAAGTCCTGTTTGGGTCTCAAAAGTGTATTAAGGACCCAGGCTTCAGCTCCAATTTTCTCATATTAAGTATGGTTTTACCTTCTCTATAGAACCCATTTCAAAATAACAGTATCACTTTTTAACTGCTATGTTTTATCATGACATTTGCAGACATGCAATAAACTTAGAAGAGTCTTGGGGTGAATCTCATGTAACTGTTAATCCCACAGACACAAGGAGAAAGATCCCTGACCCAAATCATGGCCATATTAACTAAAGCAAACAGTTAATGAAAGCGAACTTTTTAGGATTTATGTACATAGTCTGTCTCCCCCTAAAAGAGGGATTCAAGAGATCAGCCCTGAACATGGGTGAGAAAAGGGCGTTTGTAGTTCAGGAGTAGGGAGGCTCCTAATGGGGGGTTTAGCAGTAACATAGGCAGGGTTACAGAAACAGAACATAAGGGTTACAAATTGGTCATAACAACCTGAAACAAAGGCATGGCTGCCATTCTTGGAACAGGCAGTACAGAACCATTTGTAGTTAAGGTCACAAGTCGGGTAAACCCCAATCCTTGAGAAACAGAGGTTTAATCACAACCAGGAATGAGCCTAGTTTGTCTTTACTATCAGATGGCTTTTAGGTCTAAGGAGGCAGGCTAAGGTTTATCATAACCCTCTGTGTGAATTGTATCATTTATCTATTGTTGTGTTGTTTATACAAGTCTTCACATTTGTACATCCTTTTAGCTATGGGAGAACTACTGCCTATGCATTTCAAAGCCAAAATGCCTACACCTAAGTGCTTTAGCATGGAGGTCACCTATTACAGATTCGTGTTTCCAGTTGTTAACGCAAACTTCACAGACTGTAGTGTCTCTCTGCTGAGTTTCTTTCATCTCTAAGTTTGGGAAAAGGTGTCCACTATGAGACTCTGCTCCTGTTGATATACAGTACTGTGTCCCGCAGTCCGGCATCAGCCTTTCCCAGTCTGTCACTGCCCCCCCCTCAACCTCTGCCAGAGCCAACAACTCATTTACTACATAAGAACATTTCCATGCTTGCCCAAGAGCTATGCAATAATGGTTTTAGCATGAACCTCTGTGGTCAAACTTCAGGGACCTTTGGCTTCAACTCAAGACAAACTGGACCTTTTCCTAAATGCCTGACAGTTGTCTATAGAAATAAAAGGAGACTCCTCATAGTGTAGAAGTCTCCCTCACCACTTGCTGATTCCTATCAAAAGATCTCACTAGGAAACAAAGTACACTTTATCTGATACATCAGCACTTTTCTTTTGTCTCATTGTAGCAGGTCAAGGAAGTTCTTCAGTCCCCACTCAACCACCGTTACAATGTTGCCAAAAAGTTCTCTTTGTCTAGACAGTTATAATCCCTTATCCGTGGTAGCACAGGGTCCTGGAAGAATATGTAAATATAACAGATACACGTTGATAAATTAATAAGCCATTGCTGGGTGCAAGTTACTAATCAGGAACTCTTGATTTCTTCTTGCTGGCCAGGAGGAGGCTGAGTGAGGAGTCAACGCAGCATGCATGGTGCTGTGCCCGGAAATGGCAACTCTTGCCTCGGGGGAGTGAATCCTACTTCTAATAAAATAGGGCAGCTGCCAGTGGAAGCAGCTTTTCTGGCCCATTGTTTTACAGTCTCAAAATACAGTTCCTGCCTGGTGACACCTTTACCTCAAACACACAGTCTTTGCTCTGCTTTTGTTTTCGTTTGACCCTGGCAGCCGACGGTCTTCCACGTGATCTTTTAAGTCACCGCCTGTTTCCCTGTACCGAGACCCTCACTGTCTTCCTGGGTCACTTTATCCCCATCACTAAACTGGCTGTTCATGTAAATTCCCATCCCTCCCACTCTTCCCTGTTGCTCTCCAGTCACCCCCGTTAGCTTATTGTCCTCGTTGTGTTTCTTTCCTACCATGTAATGGTTCTTCCAGCTGATAAGCTGTGCTCAAAATACTGAGGGGCCACGCAGCTCTTATGGGCAGTTCACTGGGCCCTGAGCAGATGGAGGTAGCAGTCCAGTCATTTTGTCACAGAATTGCCTTGTGATGTGCGAGCCTCGGAACAGCCCATCAGCTTTGTGGTTAATGGACCCGTATGTTTCCCATCTTCCCCATTTTAAACTGGAGTTAGATATTTTGGCAAATATATTTCTGCTGCAGCCTTAGTTTCGGTGCCATCTTTTGGAAGCAAAAGTGGCCTCGATCTTTAACCACTCCATCTATCAGAATCAACAGTTCTTTGTGCTGAGCAGCGGGGAGAAGGCGCAGTAATAAAATAGCACTGCCTAACGCGCCAGCGTTCTTGCTAGAATGCATCCACGTAGATTGTCCTGTTAGTGTCTACTAACAGCCTGGTTATTATTTTCGGTTTAAGTCAGAAATATCTGCATATATTACCCTGAGCGAATGACTCGGAATCGCTATGTTTAATGAGTCAGTCCAGGAGCTAATCAGGGCGTTACCTCTTCCTAGAAAGCTAAGGCAAGACCAACCTGGTCTTTGCCTGCTGGGTTTCCTCCAAGAGATCAGAAGCTAGAAAACACAGCTACCTGTGAGTTGTCTCATAAGAAGTGGTGTGTCTCAGAGCAGCAGTGGCCAGGAAGGTGTTCTAAGGACTGATCCAACCCCAACACATTCTATGCTGGGATGCTTTGTGCTATCAGACACCGCGATGAATATACAACCGTTCCACTCTTGACCCAGCAGGTGTGTGTGTTTTGAAAACATCACATGCAGATCAAATTACCATGCCAAGAATTACATTGTGAAACACACCGGGGGGGGGGGGGGGGGGGGTGATATGTCACTGAAAGGAATCCTCAATCCTTTCATTACCCCAGCAGTCATCCATGCTCTGTTTGCAAACTTGAGGCTCTAGGTGTGAATCTGAGCAAGACAAAGGCCACATCAATTTTAATGATCTAAGGTAGATGGTGGTCTGAGATACACCCTCTGAACCACTCAGAGGGGCTCCGCAAGCATCCAGTGAAACAAAGGGACAAATTGGTCCCTTTGGAACAATGAACCTCTGCCGTTATTCTTAATATGCATTGTTGTGAGCAGAGAAGGTCCCTCTCTCTCCCGCCGTGGTTCTGCCTTTCCTGGTAATTGTTTCCTTAGAGTAAACTTGAGTGTTCCATTTGTGCTAGCACTGGAGTTCGTTTTTAACAAACTGTAGGGGCATCAAATATCCTTGGCCTTAGCGTGTAAGGGTAGGTGCCTGTTTTCCCGTGTTTCCTCAGCTTGGAGTTCAAGTATCCTGGAAGTCTCTGCTGCTCATTATGCAGACTTTGTGTTTCCTGATTCACATCCGTGCAATCAACTCTAAATCCTGTTAGTCCAGGTTTCCTCCCCCACCTTTTCTTCCCCTTTGAAACTGAAATCTTTTTCATACAATATGTTCTGATCATGGTTTCCTCTCCTCCAGCTCCTCCCAGATCCTCCCCACCTCCCCACTCACCCACCTCCACGCCCTTCCTCTTTCCCTCATTAGAAAACAAACAGGCTCCCACAAAGTCAGTGCGTGCAGTAGGATCAGAAACCCATTGCCATTGTTCTTGAGTTCTCAGTAGTCCTCATTGTCCGCTATGTTCAGAGAGTCCGGTTTTATCCCAGGCTTTTCCAGACCCAGGCCAGCTGGTCTTGGTGAGTTCCCAGTAGAACATCCCCATTGTCTCAGTGTGTGGGTGCACCCCTCGCGGTCCTGAGTTCCTTGCTCCTGCTCTCTCTCCTTCTGCTCCTGATTTGGACCTTGAGATTTCAGTCCTGTGCTCCAATGTGGGTCTCTGTCTCTGTCTCCTTTCATAGCTTGCTGAAGGTTAATATTCAGGAGGATGCCTATATGTTTTTCTTTGGGTTCTCCTTATTTAGCTTCTCTAGGATGGATGCTCAACTTACTAGACCTGGATGGAGGTGGGGGTTCCTTGGACTTCCCACAGGACAGGGAACCCTGATTGCTTTTCGGGCTGGGGGGGGGGGGACTTAATTGGGGGAGGGGGAGGGAAATGGGAGGTGGTGGCGGGGAAGAGACAGAAATCTTTAATAAATAAATAAATTTAAAAAAAAAGACAAACAGGCACATTTTTAGTTCATAGACAAATAACCACCTTTCCTTTGATCTTCTTCCTTCCACCACAGCAGCACTGGAAAAGAAATACGAAATATGTATACAAATTTATAGACAATATATATATACAAATATATACATATAACATATGCATAAAGAGGTTAGATCAAAATAATAATCACATCGTTGCTGAGAAAGCTACTTGCAAAGTCTCCCTGAGGAGGGAAGAGTGGGGTGTGGCCCCAGAGGGCTTCAGGAACTGTCCTGGGCCCATCACAAGTGAGTGTCCTTCCCAAGGAACCAGCCCAAGAACAGCAGAGCCCCTGTCGGCAAAGGAGGGAAGTACCCTCTCAAGTCCATACGCAAGGCACAATAATGGTAGAAGATGGTTAAATTGTCTTGGCAACCAGGCTTGCTCAGAGCCATGGTACAGTTTATGTGAGGAAATTGGTCTAGAAAGAAACTCCTAGACTGTCCAGACATTCAGGGATACTGTTAGTCAGGTCACATGTACCTGGGTCATGCCCATAAAGAGGTTTTATTTTTTAAGTTCTTGGTTTACGGAAAGTTTACAAGGCTATTTATTCTCAGTTTCTCCTCTATCAGATGCAGCTGCACCGAAGATTTATAAAGTATGCCAGGATAGACAAAAATCAATGAACTTGATACAACAGCTGGGAAATTTTTACTCCCTACGCCCACGTCCTGTCTCCTTCTAAAACCTCAACCCGCTATTTGATTTTTCAGCTCTTCCAGAACCCAGATCCTTTATTTGCCATGTTCAATATCTCAAAACCTGTCCTCCAGATTGACAAGCTGAGGTGGAAAACAAGCACACTTCACCTTTCCCACGGGTACCTTGATTGGGGAAGGGTGGCAGTTGTAATTGGATTGGACTCCTTTAGACATGTTCGTCTTAATGCGAATATGATAACTCAGTTATCAGGGGGAAGAAAGAAAGGAAAAGTCTTCATCAGCTTGTCCCACTGCCTGATGATGCAGACCCTGACAGGAAGCTGGGGTTGACAAGAAAGTACCAAGATGAAGATCTTCTGACCTAAACTCTCTGCTCAAATTTTTTTCATTGTCAATCTTCATGTGATTAATAGCGAGTCACAAATTGCATCATCACAATTTTCAGTACGAAGCCTTCCACAATGTCTTATCTGGAGAATGGAGTTATAAGTCTCACTTTTCTCTGTACTTTGTCATTTTCTCTATAAATGGATAGTATGTTACTTGTACGACTGGATATATATACATATGCACAACTAGACATGCATTTATATATAAATGTAATATGCAAAATACCCACTTACCCATATCCATATGTAAACATGTCTCTCATTACACTTAATTTATACAACATAAGAAATATCTGCTGGCTGTACATTTTGTTAAGATGTGTGAAATTCTCCATTTACTGCTGCCTGTCTGCACCTAAATGTTCTTGTCCTTTGTAGCTAATCGTCATCAGATTTCAGACTAAACAAAGGCCTTTCTGGCCTCTGCCCACATATCTTTCCCATCCCTCCTATGAACATTTTATCCTAATTAGCATCCCTAATGTGAACATTTATTCCTGTCTCCTTTTAACCTCCTCGTACTTCCCAGCCTAACCACACGCTCTCCGGACCTCACATCCATCCCATCTTCCGCCATACTGTTTGATCAACCCCATCTCCCAGTTTCCTTTGCCGGACTTCCTTGTTCTGCACCTACTGACACGTGCCCACATGCTGTATTGTGGACCATAGCTATGTCACTGACATGCAGTTGCATGAACCGTGAGCACACAGTTAAATGAGTTTCCACAATGGGACATCCAAGTCGCTGGCACCATCAGCGACCCTGAAGCTCTCACAGGGCTTGATTTCTTGATAATTTCTTCCCACCTCCACCCATAGGATGATCTTGAATTTTATATGCCTCTTTCACTCAATATTGAGAGTTTAACATTAACCTCTGGCATCCTATACAGCAATACTTTGTTCATTTTTACCACTATATAATATTCTATCAAATGATTGTTCCCAGCTACGTGAATTTCTATGAGAATGTGGTCTGTGCTCACTCCCAGGCTTGATAACTAGCTCAGACATTAGTGCACACTTACACACACTGTATGAAGTACACGGCACACTCTTCTCTTGGTGTGCACTAGGGAGGGGGTTGTTGGATTGTGCCTGTGTGTATGTTCATCTTTAAGGCAAAGGTTCTACTACTCTTTCCAGGCATGCTTGAAGGGATCCCTACTGGTGTCACATAGGGAATCCAACCCCACAAAGAGGTCAGGATGAAAACCAGGTGCAGAGCGACTTCGTCAACCTGGGGCAGACTCTGGGGAGTCTAATGCCAGGCGGCTCTTTGTCAGCATATTTAAAACACAGTACAGCTTAGGAAAAGGTTTCCAGGCAACCGTCAGTCCCATTCCAGGTGCACAGTAAAGCTTAAGGTGTGACTACATAGAAAGTCCTTTACAAAGCGCATGTGACCGTGAGGGTGGCTTCCACAGCTACAAGGCCTAGAATCTAGTGTGGTCTCTGACCTGTAGCATAGAAGTCAGCAGGTCATAAAGTACTTGTGACATCTACACTAAGGATGGGTAATGGTCCAGGGAGGGAAGAGTCTGGAATAACCATGCTGGGGGATTATGGGGAGGTCTAGTCTATCCCTTCAGTTAGCAGAAAGGTTACCAGGTCGTTAACAGCCTCCTCCACTCTTAGCTTCCTAGATGAAATGAAGGTATTTGAATTTTATCCCCTCAATTGAAGGAGACACCCCTGTATGATTAACATTCCTGGTTCCCTTAGTGCTTCTCTCTGTGAGTGCAAGGACCTTTGTGCCCCCAACACATGCCATGTTGTCCTATAACATGTTCTCTCTCTCTCTCTCTCTCTCTCTCTCTCTCTCTCTCTCTCTCTCTCTCTCTGGAGTTCCCCAGGGTTAGTCATGGCTAAGCAACCAAATAGCACCAAGCCTGGGAACAGTCAAGGCCACACCTGGCTCTCACTGCTCAGTTTACAGTGTAAGATGCCACCACTCCACACCCTGAGAGCCAGCTGGCATGGCTCCCATGCTCTCACTGGCCGGCGCTGGTGAGAGCCCAAATCACTTGTATCAGTCAATGTAATCTACTCATCCAGCTAAATTTTGGGTTTCTAATCCCTCGCTGCATCCACTTGAGGTCTTTTGGAGAACGTAGGTTGTTAGACTTGTAATGAGGCATTCACACCCACCTGGACGTCATCTAGGCCACTGGTACACCTGCTTCCTTTCTGGCCATTCATGTTCCTTCCTTCTTCCTCTCCTGACATCCAGTGTAGATTCTGTATTCTCTCTCAGTGGAGAAGGAGAGATAGTTGATGTTGCTATAAATGGAAGTGTTTAAATGTTTCCACACAGGACAAATTTCTTCCATCTTTTTGAAAAATTGGTCCTGTGCTCAATGGAGACATTTCGGAAAGCAAAAGCAGATCAAAAGGGGGCTTCAGTGAACTTACCGTCTACACATAACAAAATACACATTACATTTATGATAGAGCTGATATTAAAGGTAGGTCAGAAAGGATTTAAAAAAATCTCAATGGCATATTCACGTTCAGGTTAGAATAAAAAGAGCTGTGGGACTACCAGGAAGAAGGAACATTAAAGGTCCTGAGGTTGAAGTACGTGCCTGCTGTAACCAGGAAGAAGGAGGCTCAGTGCAGCTGAGAGGCTGAAGCAGACAGGGAGAGGAGGGATGATGTAAATATTAGTTAACCAGGATGAGTGTGGGTTACTCCTCTACCTCCCTAAGCATGTGTGCTAGGCTCTTTGGTCAGATACATAGGGGTTATGGCTGGTTTACAGGAGGGGGCGCTGTGGTTCCCCAGGTGTCTCCCAACTGTCCCTAACTGTACGCTTTGCCCTTTTTATGAGCTTTTTACTGGGCTGCTGTCATTCCACACTCTTACAATTCTTGATATTTCCACTTGCCTTGCACTTATTTCTATGTTCTTAACAATACCTGACAGTTAAACACTCTGCTGGGTGTTTCTCTAGTCTACGAATTTTTATTAATGTGGCCCCAGTTAGGGTTACTATTGCTGTGATGAAACACCATGACCAAAAGCAAGTTGGGAGGAAAGGGTTTATTTGGCTTACACTTCTATACCCACAGTCCGAAGGAAATCACGGCAGGAGCTCAAAGAGAGCAGGAAGCTGGAGGCAGGAGCTGATGCAGAAGCCATGGAGGGGCGCTGCTTTCTGGCTAGCTCCTCATGGCTTGCTCAGCTTGTTTTCATAAAGAACAGAGGACCACCAGCACAGAGGTGGCCCCACCTGCAATGGGCTCTGCGCTCCCGCAACAGACACTTCTCATGTTCGCTTTGTGTCCTGTATTTTGGTTTGGTTTGGTTTTCCAAAGTCTCACTAGATAGGTCTAGGTGGCCTAGAACTCACTATGAATACCATGTTGGCCTCGGATTCACAGTGACCCTTCAGCCTTCTGCTTCCTGAGATTTAAGGTGTGTACCACTCATCCCTGTCACATCCCATAACCACCCTTCGAATTTTACTGGAACCTTGGTGTGTATCCGTGTCCTTCTACTATTGTATGGATGTACTTACAGATAGTGCATATCTTTTAATGTGATTAGGTCATTTAAAATGTAGCTCCGCAGGCTTTGTAGTGTGCACCACACAATTCATTGGCTTAGCTTGTTAGCTTTACTCTAGGAGATGGTTTTGCTTCAGCCATTGCAAACAGTGATTCTCTTTATATTTTTATGTCTTGTCAACATTTTTTTTTTTTTTTTGGTAAATAAGGGTAAAGTTTTGTATTGTCAAGCCCAGGATGCTTACTAAACCCTCCTACTCATTGTAACAATTCTACTGCTTGTGTTCCTTGGATTTTAGGTAGACAATCATATTATCAGGAAGTAAGAACAACTGTATTTCTGTCTTTGTAATCTGCGGATGCCTTACTTATATCTTGTTTTAATTCACTGGATTGGCCCTTGGCACAATTTTAGAATAGAAATGGACATGTTTTCTCACCCTTAATTTGTAAAAGGAGTAAGTCTACCATTCCACAAGTACTTACTTACACTAAAGACTTTTGGTTGATGCTTTTCCTATGTTATGAATCTAGGATCCTTCAGAGATTCACCAGTCTGACCATAAATAAATGTCAACAAAGAAGGGGCATTATTCAGATACCGGCTCCAGATGTTTATGAAGTCAGGACTGCAGCCACGTGTCTCAAGATGTATTTCTGAATTATATTAGTCAGGGGTTTATAAAGGCAAATCTCACGAGGCTATGTACTTCCTTCCGTCGTGCAATCAAGGGCAAGGACGCATACTGGCATACATCCTGGCTCTGTGTAATCAGGCACACACCCCGCCTACCTATAAGCAAGCACGCATCCTGCCTATGTGCCGAAGAGAAAACAAGTAGGTTGTTAGTTTACATGAACAAGAACAGGCAATTACAAGAGCAGCTCCCATCATTCCAGGAAGTTATCTGTCCTTGGGCAAGCGGGGCTTGCAGGTCAGAGACATTTTTGTCTTGTGATTCTCTTAAGCACAGCCATTTTAAACTTGTCAACATAATGTTCACGATTACACGTGCATCTAATGACATCCCTTTCTCTTCTGAGTTCACGAGGAATTTTTGTCACAAGATGATACTGACTTTTAATAAATGCCCAGTCTGCTTTTATTATAAACCTGACCTGCTGAGTTTCTTAAGATAAATTTCACAGCAATGGTTTTAACTGGTATGATAACTTTCTAATAGATTATTGGAACTGATTTCATGAACACTTTGAGACTCTTTTAACAGAAGCAAAGGATAAATGTTTTCTATTTGGTATGTATAAGCTGTCTGGCATGAGTTGGGGAAGGTGAGCAAATACCTGTGGGCCAGAGCAAAGCAGGTAGTTGTAGTGTTGAAATACCTTCTGTGTTTGCTAGATACTTGCCATAACACATTGAACTCTCGCAGACAACTGAGGAAGAGTTTCCAGAGTCTCCTTGTAAATATGCAAACTTTCTGAATATCTTGTCAGTAGGCCTATGTTAGTTAGAAATATCATCTTTCCAGTCAAGTGGGCGTTGTCTCCTTATGCTATGGTTCTCCTTAGTTCTGGTAATACTTTCACTCTAGAAACCACCGGATCTCGTATTGAAACACTAACTGCCTTAGAGTTAGTTTTATCCTTCATAAGCCTCTGTGCTGTAGGCACGACCCTGGTAAACTGTGAGAGGATCTCCTCTCATCTGGAGCCAGTGTTCTGTCTATAATAAAGAGAAGTGTTGTGGTGTGTAGAATTCTAGTTCTGCCATATTGCTTTGTGGCAGTTATCCTGATATTCTTGGTGCCGTTTCCTCTTCTTTCTTTGCTGTTCATTTACCTATTTTCATTCCGCTCTTCCTTCCTCTCCTCTACTTGCTGGGAAACCATCCGTGTATTACCGTTTTCTAAGTAACTCGCCTTCCTCCTAACAGTCACCGGTCCTGCCGTGCTCCCCTGTCTACATGCCAATGCTTTCCATTGTTTCCCCACCGTTTTCCTTTATCTGAATGTAGTTGTTAAATGCCATTTTTTGCTATTGATTTACACAGCCAGTATTTACTTATATTTAGCTTCATATTCTAATTATATGGTTCATTAGTCGTTTCTATGCCTCAGTCTGCTCTTTTGGGTTGAATTTAATTTTTCAGGAACATGTCTTATGGGAGTTCATTTAGTGATTGCCTCTGGGTGGTAAACACATAGGTTTTGTGGGGGACTTTTTTATTTTGTTGGGGTTTTTTTTTTGCCATAAATGACTATTCTGCCATCTTTTTTTGAATGATGAGTTGACAGGTGTTTCTTCTTAGCACCTCCCTCAACACTTTGTGCCCAGTCTGAAAGTTTCTGTGTCTTTTATGAAAGTAAAAAGGGTACAAATGAGAAAAGGAATGGGATCAGCTAGGATGGGAGGAAGACAAAAGTGGTGGACGTATATGATCAGAATACATTATATACATCCTTGGGAATGTTATAATGATACTCATTGCATATGTAATTACTATACACTAATTAAAACCTTAATAACATTCTGTTATCAGTTTAATTGCTATTTCTCTCGTTATTCTCATTTGATTGTTTTAGTGATGCTGGAGCTTGAATCTAAGACTCTGTGTATTCTAGGTAAGCAGTTTCCTACTGAGCTATCACCTCACGCTTTGGAATAATCCATTTTCTCACCCTGGATTTGTTCTTTTCTCCCTTGTGGTTTCAGTGTTGTTGTTGTTTTGTTTGCTTGTTTGTTTGTCTTTGTATTCTGAGTTACCTTGCAGGTCATTGCTTGGTCCTGGCTACTAGGTTTGTTTATGCTTCCTCATTCTGATAGTTTTGTTGTTCATTGGTTCTGTCAGCAAGCACCTTTCTTAACCTGAACTCTCCCTCATTCTTATTTTCCCTCTTTTCTAAAGGGGTTTTAACCTGTTTTTTCTTAGAAACTAAATTCTTTAGTCTTCCTTTCCAGAGGAGCATGAATTTGCTATTGTAAGGGTCACAACTAAAGACCACCATTCCACCTGACGTGTCTGGACACGGCAGACTTGATGCTTGAGCCACAGAGTGTGCTAGGCAACACAATAGACAGGAACTACATTTGGCTTTTATTCTACCTCATGCAGTGGTTGTATCTTTGCTCCATTGGCTGAGGTCTGACCTCATGATCTTATTCAGTTGTCTAGTCTGAAAAGAATTGGCACACAGGAAATGGAAGAAGGAGAAAGGAGTCAGTGTACCAAGAAGACTGTCACTATTCCAGACCATCAAATTCCTAGAGCCTTACTGTAAACAAAGTTTTATAGTTGGGGGGGGGGGGGATAAGGCAAAACATTTGCATAAAACTTTCACAAGGTAAAATGATAAAAAATGATTTCAATTATTTGTCCTAAATACTAATTTTGTTGTATTTGACAGGAAAGACCCATTTCCATATTTCTTTCCATTACTTTTTCTTTTGATGGATGCTCTTATTCAATACAGCCTCCCCTCCCTCTGCTAGTCCCTGCCCCTTCCCTGCACTCTTCCCCAGATCTCCGTTTCCCTTTAGAAAAGAGCAGACCTCCCAGGGATATCAACCAAACAAGGCATATCAAGATGTAATGAAAGTAGGCACAAACCCTCATATGAAGACTGGACAAGGCAACCCAGGAGAAAGAAAAAAAAGGGTACCATGAGCAGGCAAAATGGTTGGAGACACTTCCGTTACCTCTGTTAAGAATCCCTCACATACACACACACACAAAAAAAAAAAACCTAAACAACCATAGCATGTATGCAGAGGACCTAGCGCAGGCCCATGTAGGCTGCATTGCTGCTTCAAGCTCTGTAAATTCCCAGAAACCCAGCTTAATTGACTCTACGGGTCGTGTTCTTCTGGTGTCCTTGACCCCTCTCTCTCCTACAATCCTTCCTCCTTCTCATCCCAGGGATTTCCTGAGCTCTGCCTAATGTTTGGCTGTGGGTCTGTGCACTTGCTCCTATCAGCTGCTGGATGAAGCCTTGCTAATGATAATTATGCTAGACCCTGGTCTACAAGAAGAGCAGAATATCATTAGGAACCGTTTCATTGACTTTTTTAAAGTCAAGGTTTCTTCTATCTCAGGTCTCTGGACTCTCCAGCCTCTGGCTGCTGGCCCTTCAGGGAGTGTCAGGGGTGGACTGTCGCTCGTGCCATGGCTCTCAAGCTGGGCCAGTCATTGGTTGGCCACTCCCAGAAGTTCTTTGCCATCTATACCCCCTGAACATCTTGTAGGCAGGACAAATTATAGGTTGAAGGGTTTTGGTGGCTGGGCTGATGTTCCAATCTCTCCACTGGAAGCTTTGCTCGTTATGGAACATAGCTTGCTTGGAGTTCTGTATCCCCCATTACTAGGAGTCGTTGCTAGGGTCACCTTTGTAGATTCCAGGGAGTTTCCAATTGCACTAAGTTTCTACCTCACTCCTGAAATACCCCCCAATTCCAGTAATTCTAGTAATTCCCAGTACTCTCTCCCGCCACCCTCCTGTCACCATCCCACTCATGCCCAGTATGCCTGTAAAATCTATTCTATTTTCCCTTCCCATGGAGGTCCATGCATCTCCACCTTGAGCCCTCCTTCTCTGGCTCTGTGGATTGTAGCATGGCCATACTTTTATTATGGTGTTGAAACCCAGGACTTAACACAAAATGTTGCCAGGCAAAGATTTATTTGCAACCGGGTCAAACTTTCAGTCTCCCACGGTCGGAGAATGAAGCAGCAGAGACTAAAGCAGAGTTACCTCTTCATAGCAGGCGAGCTGGTGATGACATAAGTGAAATTATACAGTTCTTTTTATGATCATGGAAAAGGCACATGTTATGGGTTTATGGTCAGATAGTTAGCAGAACATACCACGAAACGTTTTATGGTCAGTCAATTCTTAGGACATATCATGAAGCAATGGAAACAATTTAGGATGTATAAACCATAAAGCTATAGAACACAAGTTGACCTTCAGCCTGGGGCAAGGTTAGAGGCTAACATGTTAAATAGGAAAAGGAAGAAAAATAGAGCCAGCTGGGCCTTCATACTTTACTTTACAACTAATTTCCATTTTAAGTAAGTACATGTCATGTTTGTCTTTTGGGGTCTAGTTTACATCACTCAGGGTGATATTTTTTCCTAGTTATATTAATTTGCCTGTAAATTATATGATGTAAATTTTAACAGCTGAGTAATACTCCTTTGTGTAAATGCACCACACTTTTTGTTTTACCCATTCTTCAGTTGAGGGGCATCTAGGCTGTTTTCAGTCTATGGCTATTATGAGTAAAACCACTGTGAACACAGCTGAGCAAGTGTCACTGTGGGAGGAAGAGGCATCTTGGGGTATAAACCCAAGAGTGGTATAGCTGGATCTTGAGGTTGATGGAGTCCCAGTTTCCTGATGAACCACCATACTGATTTCCATAGTGACTATACAAGTTTGCACTCCACCAGCCATGGAGGAGTGTTCCCCTTGCTCCACATTCTCACTGGCATGAGTTGTCACTTGTATTATTTATTTTAGCCATTTTGACAGGTATAAGATGGAATCTCAGAGCCTTTTGATTTGCATTTCTCTGGTGGCTAAGGATGTTGAGCATTTCTTTAGTGTTTCTCATTAACTTGGGATTATTCTACTGAGAATTCTGTTTAAATCTGTACCCCATTTTTTTTAATTGGATTATTTGACTTATTGGTGTCTGGTTTCTTGAACTTTTTATATATTTTAGATAAATCAAGATCAGATAACCGATTTAAATAAACCTGTATCCCCTAAGGAAATAGAAGCAGTCATTAAAAGTCTCCAAATAAATTAAAAGCCCAGGGTCAGATGGTTTTAACACAAAGTTATACCAAACTTAAAAAAAAAAAGAGTTCGTACTTTTTAAATTATTCCATAAAATGGATACAGAAGAACACTGACAAACACATTTTACGTCACAGTCACCCAAACCACACAAAGATTCAACAAAGAAAGAGAATTACAGACCAATTTCCCTCATGAACATTGATGTAAAAATACTCAATAAAATACTCACAAACTGAACCCAAGAACATATCAAAAGGTTCATATACCATGATCGTGAGGATTCCACGTTTACTGTTAAATTTATTGAAGGGCTTCCATCTCAAAGTGGGAAAGTCATAACAAACAACCTAGCTGCCCCTCAACCGAAGAATGGATAAAGAAAACATGCTATAATGACGGAAGTTATAAAATAATCCCACACTAGTTCAGAATTACATATAATAAAGGGTTATTTATTTAGGGGAGACTCGCAGATCACAGTCCTAGATCACAGTACTCTGCACAAACGGGAAACAGGAACCAAATCTAGCCAGCCAGAAGCGAGAGCTGGAAGTGAGAGAGGGGCATCTATGTTGTTTCCAGGTTCTGGCTATTTGGGGTAATGCTGCTATAAATATGGTTGAGCAAATATCCTTGTGGTATGAGTGAGCATCCTTTGGGTATCTGCTCAAGAGTAGTATTGCTGGGTCTTGAGGTAGATTGATTCCCAGTTTTCTGAGAAATCACCATACTGGTTTCCAAAGTGGCTGTATAAGTTTGCACTCCCACCAGCAATGGAGGAGTGTTAAGTAAGAAATTTTAAAGGCAAAACCCATATCCTGGTATCTTGCTCAACAGCAGCAGGGAGAAGTTTTGCACAAGCAAGTAGTTTAACAGAAGCTAAAATAAGCATTTAGCTGGAGGGGGTTGCTAAAGCAGACAGTTTAGCAGGATATAAGGTAAATTAGTTGGGGCATCATGATCTTGGGTTCCTAAAACAGAGTTGGGTGATTTTCCACACTATTCTGTATCAAGGAATTCTAGCTAAACCTGAAATGGCCTCAGTAAGACTACAATACGGAGGAACCTCTGCATTATCTTGTCTGTCATGGGATGAGCATATCTCAACTGTTAGACATTTTGCATGAACTATGTGTGCCATTATTAAAAACAGCTGCTTTCAGACATGTTCTCAGACTTGACGGAGGGTCTACTCAGTGAGGGGCTAATTTTTTTGAATAGACTCGTGTCCACTATCATGGGGGAAACTGGACCAAACACCAACACCCTGCACTAGGAATATTTCATTATAAAGAGCCAAATGTACAGCATAACTAATCTCTAAGGAAAACTCCAAACTTTCCCTACAGTGGTTAAAATTCTGCAAAGAAATCACCAGAGATGCTAATGGTTTGGGAGTGAGACATTTGAAACAAAAGATTCAAGGAGCTTCTATAGGGATGGTGGAAATTGTGACATCCAATAGGCACAGAGATTACTCAGGAGATGCAGTGCTGTCAATCACTTAAGAGATGCTGATGCTGACAGTGAGCCTCACTGAGTGGCAATTAGCGGGATCAAATGGACTGTGATTGAAAGGCCTCTATCTGAACTTTCCTATACTATAGCCACCAGCCAGGGACAGCAAAGACACATTTAAACTGGCTGGGGGGGGGGGGGGGATGGAATTGTGCTATGTCAAGTGTACACTGAATTTTTAAGGGCTAATAAGAAAAAAGTATATAAAATTAAATTAAAAATAGCAAGATGAATGAGAAGGTGAATATGATCAAAATATGTTACCCACTTGTCTAAAATTCTCAAAACTATAAGAAAATGTTAGGTCGAAATAAAACCATGATTAAATATTAAAAGAATATAATTGAACATATTGAATTAAATGAGATACATGATTTAAATTAATTTAACCTGCTGTTATGGTTTAACATGACGTGTAGAAAATGTTTGTTTATATAGGATTTATGGTATATAGTTAGCCAAGAATTCTGTGACAAATGACTATAAATAAAATGGCTTCAAACTGCATAGGTTCACCCTCTAACAGTACTAGGAGTCAGAAGAAATCGAAGGGAGACTTTTTTTGTAGCTTCTGCAGGTCACCTGTGTTACCTCTTCTGTGGTCTTTGCCTCAATCTTCAGTCACATAGCTAACAGCATAGAGTCTTCAGATCCCTTCCTCTTTCCCTCTACGTCTGTCTCTGTTGTGGTATCTCCTTCTCTCTCGCCCCATCTCCCTCCCTACAGGGAACTTTACAGTCGTATCTTGCTCCTCCAGCTAATCCAGCCTGATGTACCCATCTCAAGACCATTAACTACATTGGCACTAGGGCATGTGAGATTAGGACATGGTAACTGGGCAGTCCTCGTGCCTCTTCCCATATTCACCTGTTCTGGATAACCTGCTTGTGTTTCCTCATGCCCTCACGACTCCATCACTACATAAGTAGATTCGGGAATAATAAACTCAGGATTTAATTATTTCAGTATCACAACGCCAAAAACCCAATTCATTTTTAGTGTTTGTTTTGTCTGAGTTTGGGGTTTGTGGGTGGTGGGATATGAACTAAGGGCTTAATAACCGCTAGGGAGCCTTTCTATCATTAATCTATGTGTCTAAAAGCCCTAAGTCTGATTTTTACATAGATTCAATAGAGTACCAAAGACCCTGTGACTAGGAGCATCACAAATTGTCAAGAATCCAGGGATTGGTGAGATGGCTCTGTCAGTGTGTAAAGGTGCTTTCTTTCCCAGCCATCCCACCTGACTCTAATCCCGGGACCTACAGAACAGAGGAGAACTGTTTGGTGCATATTGTTCTCTGGCTTTCACATGCACACCGTAAAAGGGAAAAAGAAAAGAAAAATACAGAATCCTGGGCTCTCATTCAAGGGATGTTTCATGACTCTCAGTCGGTTCCCTCCGTTTCTTGGTAAACGGGAGTTAGTGGTAAAATGAGGGATAAAATTTGGACAGATGAGTACAGTCCATCTACAGCATAATATAGCTTCAGGGCTGGGTATCCTTTGAGAGCCTTTGCTTTTTAAAGTATTTATAAATGTATTATACAAATATGGGGGTGGGGGGGAGGAATTCCTATGCCCAAGCCTTTGTGGGAAGACTGGAACCAGTCTGGACTGGAAGAATTCACAGCCTGGTGGAGAAATAAGATACAAACACCAGGGGCAGGCATGCCAGGCAGGAAGTAAAAAAACACACATGGGACCACGAGTTGGGAAGGGGTGACTGTCTGTAAAGGTCCTCTTCCACCAAAACAACCCAAGACCGAGATCATTCCTTGGAAGAAGGAAAGTACCTAAGTTACCTTCAGATTGTGGTGATGATTATATTACCCTGTTACAAGCAGCTTCAAGGAGAGAGAGGTTATTTTGGTTTATAGTCCCAAAGGGAAACAGCCAACCATGGTAGCCATCAGGGAAAGCCTGGTAGCAAACGCAGGAGGCTGGCTGGTCACATTGCATCCACACTCGGGGAACAGGGTATAAGGAGGAGTTAGGATAGGGCTTTAAAGCCTCGAGGCCCACCCCCAGAGAGCTTCTTCCTCTAGCAAGGCTCTAGCTCCAAATAGTTCCACAACCTTCCTAAATAGTGCCATTAGCAGGGGACAACATATTCAAATGCATGAGAGTGTGGGGGACATTGTACATTCAAGCCACAGAAAAGGTGCAAGCCTGGTCTTGAAGACTTGAAATGAATCGTAAGCGCCAAGTCTAACAACTGCATTGTCTGGCTTCGATTTCGTTTTAGAGCCACAAATTAAAATGCCGGGCCGGAGCTTATTGAATTTTCCTCTTTTTTTCCTTTTCTTAAGCATTAACCTTGGAGGTTAGATCAATGGAGGAAGCGAAGGACACAGAAAATGAGGGCAAAGGGGACGAAAGGAAGGCATAGAAATTATTGCAGCCTCCACACTTCCTGTCTACAGAACAAAACTTAGATCTGAGAGCTTGTCAAAGTAACTGAAACTGGCCAATTTTCAGGAATATCGGAGGCACATGGTCTAATTTATTATACATTTCAAAACATGTAAGATTCTGCTACGGTCTAAATATACTACCATTGCAGTGCATTTACATATTCATAAATTATACATAGGCACATTCTCCTATCCGTGCATTCATCCTTCCTTCTATTAAACAACTCTTTCCTGAGGGTTTTTACCAGGATTCCGATCGGAGGAATCCGTGGGAAACAGCCCGGAAAACCATGTCAGGATTATTAATCAAGCATCTCTAAGAACAGGCATTCCCAGAACCCGCAGCCGGCCTTCCTCACACTCTGCCTTGTATTTGGAGCTCACAGATGACTGGACAGCAATTTGTCCCAACTGGAGGGGGGAATGAGCAAGAGCGATCCATGCGTCGAGCCATGTGGTAAAGGCTGAGCGAGAAAATCGGCGCTCGTCAACAATCCAGAATAGAAAAGCGCGTCTCTACTCACAAAGCTACTGGAACGTTTCATGAAATATTTATTGGATAAAGCAGAGAATGTCCCTCAAATGGTATCGAGTGTTTTTACAACAAAAAGAAGGCTAAAGTGAAGGGATTCACTCCTGTGGGTGTTCAGCTTGGTTAAGACGTAGCTTCGGCGATACAAAAGAATATGAATTACCTTTGTATAATTTTCTGGGAGAAATCACGTTGGGCTACCTTTTCAAGGAACTGAGAGAAGTAAAGTGTAAAGACCCCGTGGAGGCCACATGGCTCAGGCCAGGACTGGAAGTCAGTGGTCCTCTCAGTAGGAGGACTTGCCTCTTCGGGATGAAGAGTGGCAGAGTCTAAGATAGGGCTCCCACCCAGCACTTTCTGTAATCCTGGGGACTTCTGGAGAATGTGGCAAGAATAACATCACTGCCACACGTCACAGAGAGGGGTCACGTCAGTCTGGAAACCTGTGCTTCCGATCTGAAAAGCCTCTCGATTGGTGCCACATCCTCTCCCATCACCTTCACTTCATGAGTTACAGCGCACACTAAGCGATGCTGATGGCATTTTCATGACAAATATTACAACTTGTGGGGAGAACTTCAGTTTCTGGATAGACGTGCTGCGTGTGTATATAAAATCCTGGCTATTGCCCAGGAAGCAAAGAAGACGGGGTGACTGAGACCTCTGCATCCACAGGAAGGGAGCAAAGACGGGGTGATTGAGACCTCTGCATCCACAGGAAGGGAGCAAAGACGGGGTGATTGAGACCTCTGCATCCTCATGAAGGGAGCAAAGACGGGGTGATTGAGACCTCTGCATCCACAGGAAGGGAGCAAAGACGGGGTGACTGAGACCTCTGCATCCTCATGAAGGGAGCAAAGAAGACGGGGTGACTGACCTCTGCATCCTCATGAAGGGAGCAAAAAAGACGGGGTGACTGACTTCTGCATTCACGGAAAGGGAGCAAAGAAGACGGGGTGACTGGGACCTCCTCTACATCCACAGAAAGGCTTTCCTCTTGCCCCATGTATCCTAGACTTAAGAAAAAAGAAAGTGAGAACCCAGAAACACCGGAGGATCCAGTTAAAAGAAATCGCAACAGATGTAGGTTTTCTCTGACCAATGGGACACGTGTAAGACAGAGAACTTCAGACAATAGTCACGTTGCTGCAGAGAAACTTGTGCAGGTCTAATCACGCTAGCACAAGCCATATGAGTCCAGACCTCCACATTAGAGTGTTGCAAGAAACCAAGTAAGGAACCAGAATGTCCATTCTTATCAATAATAACCATCATCATCACCACCACCACAATGGTATCAGACAGCAGTGTGCCCTTCATGTGATCTAAAACAGCAATGTGCCTCCCACCTGTGACATCAGACCTTAGTGTACCCCACCTGTGACATCAGACCTCAGTGTACCACATTTTGAAATATTTATTTGGAGAGGGTGTTGTATGTGTACATGTGTTCACGTGTGCACGTGTGTGTGTGCATGTGTGTATGCACATGTGTGTGTGCATGTGTGTGTATGTGTGTGTGCATGTGTGTGTATGTATGTGTGTGTATGTGTGTATGTGTGTGTATGTGTGTATGTGTGTGTATGTGTGTATGTGTGTGTGCACGTGTGTGTGTATGTGTGTGTATGTTGTGTGCATGTGTGTGTGCATGTGTGTATGTATGTGTGTGTATGTGTGTGTATGTGTGTGTATGTGTGTGTGCATGTGTGTATGTATGTGTGCACGTGTGTGTATGTGTGTGTATGTGTGTGCACGTGTGTGTGTGCGCACGTGTGTGTGTGTCTGTGTGTGCGCACGTGTGTGTGTGCACGTGTGTGTGTATGTGTGTGTATGTGTGTGTGCACGTGTGTGTGCACGTGTGTGTGTGCAAGTGTGTGTGTCTGTGTGTGTGCACGTGTGTGTGTGCACGTGTGTGTGTCTGTGTGTGTGTATGTGTGTGTATGTGTGTATGTATGTGTGTATGTGTGTGTGCACGTGTGTGTGTATGTGTGTGTATGTGTGTGTGCACGTGTGTGTGTGCACGTGTGTGTGTGTGCACGTGTGTGTGTGTGTGCACGTGTGTGTGTGTGTGTGCACGTGTGTGTGTGTGTGTGTGTGTGTGTGTGTGTGTGTGTGCCTGTGATGGCTAGCAGGCAACCTCAGGTTTCAGTCCTCGCTTTCCACCTTGATGAGATGGCGTCTCTCTTGGTCACTGCTGACAAGGTTAGCTTGTCAATGAACTTCTAGAAATTCTCCTGCCTCCTTCCATCTCCAGTTAGGGGTACCCTGGGATTAGAGATGCTTGCACTACTAAGTCTGACTTTTACTTATATTTGAGAATCCAAATTCGGGGTGTCTTGCACAGCTGCCGAGCCATTTCCTCAACCCACATTTAAAAATATTTTGAGTATGGCTATAAATCAAACTTCCAGATGCAAATTCAAGATCTGTCTGTGAAAACTATTTTAGACAGTTTGTGTAATTTATAACAGGACAAAGTAACAATTTGAAAATTCAGACTTGTGAGCTCTATTTACAGTTGTACTCTGAAATGTAACCATGTGTTTTCTGGCAATCCTTAAAACTCAATTGCTTGTGGTGTCAACAAATAACATTAAGATTGTCAGGGCTATGTTTTGAAATATATGTATGCATGCCATCCATACGGCAAATACTGTTTTAAGGATCCCGTCTTTGCTAAGGTTCTCTACAGCAACAGACCTGATAAAATGGACATACAAAACAGAAAGAATTCATTAGGTTATCTCACACTGTAGGACTGGGATAGTCCTACAATGGCTGTCAACATGATGGAGAAGCAGAGGACCCAGTCGCCCAGTCTGGATCCCTATGGCAGTCATGAGGATTTCTAGAGAGCCTCAAATCTTCTGTGCACATGGGAAGGCAGTAGAATGTGGGTTCCAACTCAGGAAAAGGATAACAACAGCAGTAGCAATGACAGGGTAGATGCATTCAACATCAAAGAGCAGAGGCAGCCAAGAGAAACAGCCCTGCTTTTCCCTCTTGTATCTGGGCCACTACAGGAAGGGGCTGCCCATTTCAGAGGAGAGTAATAGGGGCTGTGTGTGTTTGAGTTGATCTCAGATCTAATTAACTTACAAACAAAATTAACAAATATACTCTCAAAACGTATAACCATTTGTCTTTCCATCTCTATCTCCTTTCTGTTCTTTCTATCCTTCCTTTCCTTTTCTTTTGAGACCGGCTCTTACTATGCAGCTCTGACTGTTCTGGAACTCACTACATAGGCCAGTCTGACCTTGAACTCACAGAAACCCACATGCCCCTGCCTCCTACCTTGCCCAGTAAAGTCATTATTCTTCACGTATGACAACTCATTTTAACTGAAAGAAGTTTGTTAAATGCAAATTCACGTTAATTAATATAGTTGGCGGTGATTTTCGAACACAGATATTCGGTTTGACTCCGTGATTTGCTATCACGTCCCAGGTGTTTAATTCACGCTTCACTGTTGATATACTGCTTTGTCGACATGCAAGCATTCCGTTTATTTAAACATTTTCATGCCTTCCAGCAATACTTCTGAAAAAAATAGAAACTTTTGCTCTTCAAATGCTTTTCACACAGGTACTTCAGGATGTGAAAACATATTTACATTAAATGCCGTATTTAATCTCTCCACAGCCTCTCAGATGTAATCGCTGAAAAGATGATTGCTGAGACGAATAGTGACTCTCCTGAGAGCACCTACAATAAGGGACAGCAAAGGCTCAAACCAAAGTGACAGAGCTCCGAGTCTGGTGACTTGCCCTCATCACCAAACTTACTCGTGAGCTATGAGTTTTTAGACCCATAGAGTAGCCCAGCACGTTGAAGGCCATCTCTATGGCGGTGTCTTTACGACGACACAATGACAGTCACCTGCCACTGTTCCTTTGGGTGAGCCCTGCACTGGCTAAGCTTTATAGACGGTACTTCACTAAGATGTGGGCTTCGCTGAAATGGGTGGTGGACAGACACCTTGCCATCAACTGCAAAGGGGGAGCTAGGTATACAAACCCAGAGCAAAACATCACAGAAAGCCGAAGAGAGACATGCGTGTGAAAATGAGCCAGTAACTGCTTCAAAATATGAGGCGCTGTTTTATAATTTTTAAATCCCCACGAGGCTTGGCATTCATCAGTTAGGTGCAGAAACCCGACTCGCGGAAAACATTGTCTAGCTCAGCTTCTCACTGGAACAAACAGTACATATCAAAAGGAAATGATTCCATTAGTCTGAGCATGGTTTCGATCATCGCCAGGTTGTCCTCTGCTCATGGCGCACGCTTGTGTCCTCGTTATTTGCATCCTCGGCATGCCAGTTGCCTCTCCCTTCTCTGGCTGAGCACCTCTCCTCTGAAGCGTCCGGGTGATGCATAATTGTCCATGCTCAGCCTATAGATCAAACTCCAATCTAATTTGCAAAAGCTAGTAAATACACAGTAGGTTGCACACGCCGCGGACCTCATGTAGCAGTGATTAAGTTATCTGATTCCTGCCCTCGCCTTCCCCCGGTTCCCACTTAGCATTCTTCACACTCACTCTTCCCAGCAAGCTCTCGCCAGGACGCCTCTGGATGTTGAGCACTACTCCAGCGTCTCTTGTAAAAGCAATCACACAGATCCTGTATTATTCAGATGTCTAGGGATCCGTTGCCTCTTTCTCCCCCAAGACCCCAGTGCCATCCCGCTGAGGAGGGGCAGCGTGTGACACACCATGTCCTTCATCTTCCCTTTGGGAGACATGGCAGAGCCAAGTGCTCTGAATGACGGGAATAAGGCAAGACCAGGTGACTGAATCTGAGCCTCTGTTGCTGTGATAAAACGCTGATGAAAATCAACGCAGGGAGGAAAGGGTTATTTCATCTTCCAAGTTCATCATTGAGGGATGCCAAGATAGGAGCGATGCTTGAGGAAGAAGCCATGAGGGAAAGCTTCTTCCTAGCTTGCCTTCCTGGCTTGCTTGGTGGGTGGGTTACGTTCCTATCACTGTGATTCAACACCGTGACCAAGGACACTAACAGAAGAAAAGATTTATTTGGAGCTTACAGTTCTAGAGGGAGAGAAGTCCATCACCATCATGGAAGAGATCACGGTATCAGGCAGACAGACAGAAGCAGGAAGCAGAGCTTTGGGAATGGCACAAGTTTTGAAACTTGAAGCCCATTACCAGTGACACACCTCCTTCAAAAAGGTCACACTTGTTAATCCTTTCCAAACAGTTCCAGCAAGTGGGGACCAAGTAGTCAAACATATCACTGTATGGAGGCCATTCTCATTCAAACTACCAGGTTCCACTCCCTGGCCATTAGAGGCTTATAGGCTCATGGCCAAATCATAATGCAAAATGCATTTAGTCCAACTTCAAAAGTCCCCATTGTCTTTTACAGTGTTAATGGTGTTTTGATGTACAAAGTACAAAACTCTTCCAAGATTTAAACCCCTACAAAACCAAAAAGCAAATTACATACATCCAACATACAATGGCACAGAACATACATTATCATTCCAAAAGGGAGGAATCAGGGCACAGTGAATACTGGACTACAGCAAAATAGAAACCCAGAACCCATCAGGGAAAACTCTAAATGCTATAGTTCCATGTCAAAGGCCAAAGGGCTTAGATGGCTCTGCCCTTCCATCTTTGCTGACTGCAGCACCCTCTTCTCTTGGCTAGTTCCACTCCTTGTACGCAGCGTTCATTGGCATATATCTCATGGCTCTGGCATGTCAAACCTCTTGGGGTCTCCAGGGCTCTGCAGACATCATTTCCGCAGGTTTTTGCAATGACCTCTCATGGCATCTTGCTCTCTCAGGGCCTTCACGCAGGGCCTGCAGCTTTCTTCCACAGTCTCTGCTTGGGTTCCTGCCTCCAGGTTCCTGCCTTGAGCTCCTGACCTGACTTTGCTTCAATGGTGGACTGTGATTGGGGGCTACAAGCAAAATGAGCCCTTTTGGTCATGATGTGCATAATAAGAGCAGAAAACTAACTAGCACACAGAATCTTTTCATTGAACTTGACCACCCCAACCCCAGGCCAGCAGCCAGCAAACCTGAGTTATCCTCCTGTCTTCTCCCACTGGTACTTCAGTGTAGACACATGAAGTCATGCCAACCTTTTTACATGGATGCTGGAGATGCAAATTCAGATCCTAATGCTTGCACAGCAATCTCTCTTACCTGCTGAGCCATCTCCCTACACAGTATAAATTATTCCTACATGATTATCCTTGTTAGCCTTTAAAATACACAATCTGAGAAGCTGCATCTTCCCCTCTGGATTGAAAAAAAAATCTTAAAGAGTGTACCATTTCTTATTCACCAAACCTGCTTCTTATTCAGCATAATGTTCCTGGATGCATGGATGGATGGATGGATGCATTGATGAATGCATGGATGGATGGTGGACGGGTGGATGGATGGATATATGAGTTTCATGCTGATTATTCTATTTAGCTCTAAGATAACTAGCAAATTCCTTGAAACTCCAGAAACCAATTAAAAGCTTTGTTTTGCTTTGCTTTTCTTCTCAAATTAAATCTGTCAGATAAACCTGGGGTTTTGTAATTGAAAAACGGTGTTGGAGATCAGATAAAGCAACTCAGTGATAAGGATGTTTGTCTCGAGGTACTTTGGGTCACAGGAATGTCTCTTCCTCTAACTATCCCTCTCCCTTTCCCCAGAAAGATAAGGAGCAGTAATTGCAGGGGAAGCATAAACTTGTGGGGCCAGTGCCCTTTCCCCTATGTGGAAGTCTGGAAGAACGAATCCCTTTAGCCTCAGTGCCTGGACTCTAATTTCCATAAATAATCAGGACTCAAAGATAAAAACTAATTTATAAATCTATGGCAAGAATGGAAAGTGTTAAGTGGACACAGATTGCCTTAAGGCTAACTCTCCCTCGGTTCTTCTCTCAATCTATTAAATGCTGTAGTGAGAAAACCAGTGTTAATACCGAGACATGCATAAGGATGGACAACAGCCCTGGAGGTGCTCTGGAGCTTGCCCTCTCCTGTCCTGACGTGATAACAGCACACTGGCTCTCTCCTGCCTTGATCCTGGGTTGGCTGGAACAGGAATATCCTCGTCTTCATGCTGGGCCCACGGACAGGCCACAACCATCCTCCAAAGATCTATGGGAAAGCTTGGGGTCCTCCCATTTCAAATTCCAAATATGTGCTGGAAACGACTTCAAAGGCTGGGGAGACAGCACAATTGTTAAAGTGCTTGCAGTAGAAGTGTGGGACCTGATTTTGGATCCCCAAATATGTCTGTGTGCATCTATAATCAATCACTCTAGAGGTAGAGACAGGAGGATTCCCTGAAGCTGGCTGGCCAGCCAGTGGAACCAAATCGGTGAGTTCCAGGTTCAGTGTGAAACCCTGCTTCAAAAAAGAATGTGAAGAGTGATTAAGGAAGACACCTCATACCATCTCCAGCCTCTGCATGCATGCATGCAAGCACATAAGTCTATATGGATATATGTACTCTTACACGAACATAACACAAAACCCACACACTCTCTCTTCCTCTCTTTCTCTTTTTCTCTCTTTCTCTCTGTCTCTGTCTGCCTGCCTCTCTCTCCCTCTCTCCTTTTGTAAGACTGCTAGTCTAAATAAGCAGAACAGCTCAAAGGAAGGTTCCAGCAGCACGTTTAGGAAATTTACTTGGCAGCAGGTAGCACTGGGCAGGTGGCTATTCATCCTCGTTAGGACTGTCACACCCCTGTCGGCAGAAGGAGGAGGGCTTCCTTCACACGGAGGGAGTCTAAACTGTTTGTTTCTGGTCCCTACCTCCTGAAGGGTAGTCCAAGGGCAGACATCACTTTGGCTCCAACAGAACCACTTGGGAGACTTTCCAAAAACACTAATTTCTGGGCCCCTGATTGTAAATTCTTATTCACCAGTGAGAGAGGAGACCAGAGAAGTGATGTGCAATTTCTAGGGGCTCATGCAGCTACATGGTCTTCCCAGTCATTCAGTTATATGACAAAACTTAGGAAGACTTTCGAAGATTTCAAAGACTTTTTCTGATAGTATAAGAAGACATTTTTTTAAGAAATGAAATGTTTATTATTTGTGGTGAAACATTACATTCTCATGTTAACTCTTAAAAAGTCTAGAAAAAGTATTAATAAGAAATGATTGCACCAAATATTAACCAGAGATAATCACTGTTGACATTTAGAGAACATTATCCTGGGCAACTCTGTATGAGGCAAGTCTGCACACACAATTTAATCCCAGGCACGTGTCACCGAGCACAGATTTCACATAGGTGCTGGAGATCCAGTCAGGTCGCCATGCTTACACAGCAAGCATCTCACCAACCAGAGAGTTCCTCCAGTCCCTGTGGAGCCTGAAGCCCCTGTGGAACCTGTTTCTTCCAAATGTTTCTAATGCAGAGTAGAACAGAAGCCAGAGGAGTACTTCCTGCATGCCAGGTCCAGAAAGGCAGACTTGATTCATCTTGACTGACTACGTGGCTATTCCTCCCATCACCCAGGCCCTCACCTACCTGCATAGCCAAACCACAGAAAACTTCCCAGTTATTCAGTGAGTCACACTGGGGCCACTCTAGCCTTTGCTCTCTACTGACCCTGGAGGCCCCAGCAAGCAGCTACCACATCCTTTCTGGGTTATATGGACATACCAGCACCCTTTGTTAGAAGGTGGTTAAACTGGCAACTTGGTTGGGCAAAAGCTGAAGGCATACTTTGATGGCTGGCTGGGAAATGAATTAAGAAGAAAAAAAATTACCAAGTGATTTTTCCTGAGCATGTTTGCTTTGTCTTTGAACATGTTTTTCCTCGTGTTATGTCAGTGGGTTAATTGCCTTCTGACACTGGGTGACAATCAGACGTGTTCACCTGCTAAGATAAAGCAAAGTTAATTGAAGGAAGTTAGTAATGAAAACACTGGACTTGGGCCACTCTAAGTAGCAGACAGCATTTGAAATTATCGGCAAAGTGACTTTTATATGCCCATATATAATGCTTCTGAGAGCTTGGCTTCCAATAAACCAGCCATCACTCATCCGAGAGTCCGCGCCCATCACAAATGGTGCGGGAGTCTATAAAGCACAAATCCCAGCCAAAGCCGCAGATCAGAAATCTATGGAGCTAATCTCTGGAAAACTCATTGCCAATGTCTTCAGCATAGAGGGGAGTCAATTGTTTCTATATTTAACCATAATTTCATGTCTGAGTATAAACTCAGACGGCTGAGTGCATTCATTTCTGAAATATGTTTACCCCAAATACACAAATTGTTCAGTCCGCTAAGTCCTTCCATGACGGAAACACTGCCTGATAAACCGTGAAGCCTGGCTGTTTGCTTAATTGGCTGTTGTGTAGTGAGAGCCATACAGATGAAAATAGAGAAGATGCGGGATCTCTAATACAGTGTCCACCCACAGACTAATTCTCCTAAAATATGCTCCCGGGCCTCATTCTCCTAAAATTCCCCCAAATCTACCAATTTCTAAAGGGCCCTTTGGCCCAGCCTCTGTCATAAATTCCAGGGAAGGTTCTACAACCACCCAGTGACAAGGCAAATGAGATTCAATTAGTCGCTGGCTGCAGCAAGATCCGCTAGTAGACAGAACTGCGTGCATGCACGAGCATCCGCAATGCCAGTTCAGAGAGGGGAGGCCCTTTCCTGACGACCAAGGGTGCAGCTGCTGGCAGGCACAGAGTGGTCCCCATGCCCACTGACCTCCCGGCGTGCCAACTGTCTTCTGAATGATGAGGGGGTGGCGAGAGCTGTCAAGGCAGGGAACCGGGGCAGGGGGTGCTCTCTGATCACGGTGAGGGCTGTAGACTGAGCAGATGGCAGCTCAGTGAGTGACTTCAGAGCCCTAGCCAAGGCTTTTCAACTTCAACAGGCTGAGCAACCTGATTTAATTCTTGGGATTCAGACTGGGGGAAGGACAATGGCCACAATGGCAGACGAGACCGGAAAGGGTGCATTTCCAAAGGAGACGTCTGGGAAAGAGATAGCATCATTTTAAAACTGTAGCACATTTTGTGGTATATCTTACATTCTCACATAATAGTTTCTCTTGAACTTTCCAACAGGAATACCTTAGAGACAGACGCTAGTGATGAGGGAAGACCTTGTGCAGACGTTATTTATAAATACGTGGAACAGATTATAGGCAGCTGCAAAACGCAGTGTCCCAGATCTGGCAAAAGTGAAAATAATCTCTCCTACTGGAGAAACTCATCAGGGGTGAACAAAACATGTACAGCTCCTCCAAGATGCTCCAGTGTGCTGGTCATGACTTTCCCAGTCAGTAGAATCAGACTTCCCGTGAAGCTGAAACCTTCAGTTCCAACATCAGAGATAAGGTTTAAAGGGGCCTAAGATTAGAAGGCTATGAGCACTGGGTTCAGGACTCCAAGGAGCACCATGCTTTTTACACAGGTATGTTTCTATTCTGCCAAATTTAATATCAGAGCAACACATAACCAGACATTAAAAAGCTGGCAAAATTAATGGGCCAGTGTAGTGGCTCAGTAGATAAAGACTCTCGCTACCAAGTTTGATGACCTGAGGGCAGCCCCTAGGGCCCACATGGTAGAAGAAGAAGAGAACTGATTCTGAAAGCTGTCTTTACACATGCGTCATCACACACGCACACACACACACACACACACACACACACGATAAGATAAATTTAAATTTCAGAAATTAATTTATAGGTTTGAAATTGGTTTGGACTCCATACGTGTGACTTAGGACTAGCATGGACATAGACTTTTGGAGATCTTTCTGACCACATGATCCTCTCAATGAGGGCAGTGAGTTTGCAGGGGGTGGGAGTTGGGGACGTGGCAATAACCGGTCTCATAACCAGAGTCTCCACTTGGTGATAACTCATAGCGCTATTTCATGGCCTGGCTAGTTAAGCTGCCACGTTTTATCTTCAAGTAGAGACTCTGGTTAGGGGTGCTTGATTGAAATTCTCATCATGCAAGGAAGTCTCCTTGAGGTTAAGTTGTAGCTACAAATGCCATCCGCTTCCCTGTGACACCTTAGTGGCTACTCTCCAGATAGACCAAAGCAGTTTCGCCCCAAGTTCCTATGCTGAGTGTGCAGGACATTCAGACCTGGCCTGCTGGGCTCTGTTCTGGAATGCCCTGCCCCTGTGGTCCCGGCCTTCTGCTCTGCTGAATCTCACCAGTGAGTCTGTTCATGAAACGCTGCAGTTTCCTGTCTCTGTGTCTTTCTGCAAGAACTGATTCTCAAACACCTTCTCCCTGAAGTCCATGAGGCATCAAGTTCCCAGGTTCAGAATAGTGCATTCAGGACACTAACTGTTCCATTCTCCTTTGCCAAGTGAAGAAATTTAAATAAAAAAAAAAAGCACTCACATGTGGTACAAGAGGAATACTTTTTACCTTCCTAGTAAGTAGCACAGAAACGTCGTGACAAAATGCAGTACTCTAAGTTAAGCCAGTTCAGAATGCTCCTTGCCCCTTCTTTCTAAAATTCACACTGGACCAGTAAAAGCTTTGCCATGTTTGCCTACAAATGGTCCACAGGCAGGATTTGGAAACCAAGATCTTACTCCATCAAATAATAAATACCCCAACCACGACTAACATTTATCCTAAAACAGCAAAGCAAAAATCTACTCAAAACCATGAAGTCCATTTTGTGTTGGTCAGCTACTCCTGAACATGAGCTTTCCCTGGAGAGTGGTTGATATTCCCAAGAAGAAAGTATATTAAGGATTCTTTCTCAAACACAAATAATATTTGAAGGGACAGATATGAATGCTCTGATTTGAACGTTGTACTGTGTAGATGAGAATCAAATCATCACATTGTACTCATCTCCAAAATATATACAGTTATTATATAATCACTTGTAATACTTTTTAAATTCCTTATGAATTATTCTTGACAGAAATGACTAGCGTTACTATTAGACTAAAAATATACTGCTAAAATTTACTACCTAAAAATTAGTGAAAATATAAACTATTCTTGAGACGTTGAGTTAGGAAAAACCTAGCCCAAGGAAACTTCATTTTGCAGAAATAATGACTATAAGAAAAGAATTTATTGTTTCCAAAGCTATAATGATTTTTAAAATAACTTATAAGTGACAAAAATGAATACTGACATAAGATTTAAGTGAAAAGAAATTGATCTTGGTGAAAATAATTTTAGTGGAACCGAGAAGAAAATGGAAAGAAATTACAAATCATTAAACGCACTCCATTGGAAATTAATCAGGAAGTTGAGTTGGCCTAAAGACCATCATCCAGAAAACACGCTCAGGAGCCAGATTACTTCATGTTGGTGTGATCCTGACTGCAAAGATCACACTAAAAATGTGCTCAGAGCCAGAACATTGAGGTCAAGACAGTAAATACTAAAAAGTCTTTCCCAGAGATATTGAATAGATGACTATGAATGACTTTCTCTGCCAGGCAAGTCTTTTCTCTGGACCTAGGTTCTCGTCTAATTCAGACACATGCATCATGATTGTTTTCCTTGTGTTTGTTTGGTTTGTTAGCAGGGGAGTATTGAATATCCTAACTCTTTAAAGACCAAATTCTGAGTCAGTATAATTTTTAATATATCAAAAACAAAAATTCCTTTTGGACAGGCATGAAGACAGCAACAATTAACCACAGAAACAATATTACTAAAGCTATGAAAACATTCTGTTGCTTTGATAAATAACAAAATAATGAATTTACTTTATAAACTGGAACCAACGTTGCCTTTTATTTCTGAGATTCTGTAAGACAGGGTGGAAGATACTGCTGGAGGACTCTATCTGAATAGTGGAGGATATGGTAAAGACCTAGAAACTGGATTTTTTTTTTATGCTACTAACTAGAAAAAAAAACTTTTATGTTATACTTCATGTCGACTACACAATTCACTCAGAACAATTACAAATGTCCAAAAGACATGAAGGCAGTTTGAAAACAGTTATTAATTGGATGATCATAAAAATTAAGCAACTAAATAATCAATAGGTTTGTGAATTTATTTTGTGCTTTGTGTATTTTTATCTAACTTCAACATATGTATGACTATAATATATATATTCTTTGTATCTTATATATACTTCTTTCCATATATATAAATATATATAATCATAGATATATGATTTTACTTAAAGTATTAAACATTGTTTTATTCCTGCTTTGAGTCATATAAATGAACACCCATGGTTTTTGTTGAGGGAATTGACTTGATCTCCAAGTACCCCTTGAATATCTGCCACAAAACACATAGATTACTGGTTCTGCAGCAACAATCAGAATATAGCAGCCCACGAAAGCCATTACTGGGAGAACCAGCCTTGGTCTGTGACTGTTGGCCAACCTTCCTGTTCTCAGACTGGAAGAATTATAACTCACTAAAAATGAAGTAAAAAAGAAGAAAATAAGAAAGTTGATGATTTGTTCTTTACATACTATATTTTTGAAATGATGATATCACCTTTCCCAATAAATATGTACAGTTATAACTTAATAGCATGTAATTTTAAAAGAATAAGAAAACATAACCATCGTGCTTATTTTTCAAACTGTAATATATAAAAATACGCATTAAACAGAAAATTGGATTCATGCAAAATTATAAAGAGTAATGGCTCAGAGGTCCCTGAGACAATGCTCTTCTGCTTATAGTACCCACTGTGGTCTTTAGGTGATGGTGATGATGATGGGGCTGCTGGTGGCAATGGTGATGCTGAAAATGGCGGTGGTGCCAGCTAACACTGCGCTGCTCACCATTCTAAGTGCACTGAAACTGAATCTTGGCTGCATCCCTGTGGGAAAGATGCCGTTATTATCTCCATTTCACGCATGAAGAATCACACCCTCGGAGAGATCATATAACTTGCCAAAGTTTACACAGGTATGAAGTATTAGACCTGGGGTTTCCATAAAGGCAGTGAGTAGTGGAGTCTGTGAAGCTGAGCATTCTCAGACTCTCGTGAGTCCTTAGAGAAAGAGGATTGTATACAAAACATTTATGTTCCCTTTGCACAAGAACTGCTTGAGACTCTGAGGCAGGATCCTTCTGTTTGGTGTGGAAGACACCTCTCCCCAGCTGTAACTTTACTGCGTGATTTCTTTGACCAGATTACGAATGCCCTTTCCAATGAGGGATTTCATCTTTTCTTTTGTGAGTTTTTCTCTCATAACCATCTTCAATTAAATAGCTGTTCAGAGTGGAGTGTCCCCTAAGAATTCTGGGTGAATATCCTTATCTGGGTTTTGTCACTTTGGGGTCACAGCCGCTTTATCTCTTTAAACGTAATCACAGTTTTGTGGTTTCCCACTTGCATTTTGGCGAGATCAGGTAAGAGAAGCAATATAAAAACACCAGAACTTAGGTAGGTGGGGGAAACTAAGCTGAATGCTGGGAGAAAGAAGGGTGGAGTCAGAGATAACCCATGTAGCCCGCCAGGGACAGACACTAGGTACTTTACCTGGTCAGCCATGAGGCAATATATAGATTAATAGAAATGGGTTAAATTAAGATGTAAGAGTTAGCCAATAAGAAGTTAGAGCTAATGGGCCAAGCAGTGTTTTAAATAATATAGCTTCCGTGTGGTTATTTTGGGTCTGGGTAGCAGGAACAAACAAGTGGCTCTCTTCTCCACCACAAGGGACATGGTAAAACAAAAACAGAAGACATTGCCCTTCAGGGCTCACCAAACAGGCAAAAAGCAGACAGGAGGACAGAAGTGAGGATTAGAAGTGTGCTATGGCTGTAATGGTCAGTGTATTGAGAACAGGCAGGCACATGTGTCTGTTCCTCTCATGGGCAGTTAGAGAGCTTCATCAGAGGTGATGCTCTGAACCTCAAGAGGTTCTGAGGCAGCCCAAGGAATGGTGGATGTTTTAGGTACAGGGCAAATAAAATTTAGACTTCAGGATTAGAGACTTAACCCACAGGGCCTGGCAGCTGTGGAGATGATGACTCAGCAGGTAAAGAACTTGCCCCGTGTGATGGTTACTGTCAGCTGACAAACTGGAATAGAATCTAGAATAGCATGGGAGTTGGGCCTCCGGTCGTGTCTGTGGTAGATTATCCTTGTCATGTCCTTTGTGGTGGGAAGAGCTGACCAAGGTGGGTAGCACCATTCACTCCATTCATGAAGCAGGGGATCCTGGCCTGAGTAAGAGTAAAGAAAGAAACTAAAGTCAGCTCTGGCATGCATGCATTGCTCTTGCTTTTCTACCCTGACTGGGGATGTAATATGACCAGCTTCTTCAAGCCCCTGATGCCTTGTCTTCCCCATGTGACGGACTGTACCCTAAAACTGTGATCTGGAAGAATTCCTTTTGTCCTTAATTGCATACAAAACATTTAAATTCCATTTGTGCAATAACTGATTGAGACTCTGAGGCATGATCCTTCTATTTGGCGGGGAAGGCAGGTCCCTCCAGCTGTAACTGATTTCTTCTGAGTATTTTATCACAACTTGCAAAGAAACCAAGATGTCTTGCAGACTTGAGGGTCTGAGTTTGGGTCCACGGCACCTATGTCAACACTTGGCATAGCGGTATGCATTTGTAACTGGGTGCTTATAGGACAGAGAGAAGTTTGAGGTGCTCTTGAGCTAGTCTAGATGAATCTGTGAGCTCAGGGTTCAGTGAAAGAACCTGCCTGATCAGATGTTGTGTGATGATGGAGGACATGTGAGGGCTGTTTAGGGATGTAACTAAGGGAGTAGAATCTCTATCAGAATTGCACTGGCAGATGCTCTCTGTGGCTAAAGGTTGGACAGGAGGAAAAGGAGGCTGTTGCATTTGAGTGGGAAAATTAAAGTGAGGGGATTGAACTCTCTGACATCTTTATTAAATGGAGGAAAATCACCCCCCTAGGCTGTGGATCCCCGTGAACTTGGAAGCAATTGACTCTCCTTGTTCTCAGCAAGGTGCTTTTGTGCCCAGCATAATAGCATGAATGTAGGTGATGCTCAGATGAGCAGGACGGGATGGACATGGTAGACATGGATGGATGTAAACAGCGAGAAGTGAAATTGAAGCTGACGCCCAGATTTGACTCAGGATGAATATGTGGTTTCCCAAGAAGAAAATGTGATAAAAATATATTTGAAAGAACCTAGATTCACACTGAAAGGAATTCTCATGAGCACATACCTGTGAAACAAGGCACAGCTATCTTCTTGGTGGGACATCCTGATGGTCAGCACACGGGTACTCAGAAATCTCCCCTCTGTGCTGTACAGCTGCCCCTTAGTTCAGGTCACTGTCGGGACTCGGGCCCCTCCAACCTCATCGGTTCTGCTTCTCTGCTCCAAGCCTTGGTCTTGGGAATAGAGGTAGGTATAGAGCACACAGAGCACAAGCC
Source organism: Microtus oregoni (assembly GCF_018167655.1). Lineage (NCBI taxonomy): Eukaryota > Metazoa > Chordata > Mammalia > Rodentia > Cricetidae > Microtus > Microtus oregoni. The sequence goes on along the minus strand of NW_024543069.1, from coordinate 12,923,358 downwards.
GTCGAGGGCAGGTACAGTCACAGTACCCCTTGACCAAGAGCTGACCTAGAACATGACAAGCTAGGCCTGAGGATCTAAACTCCTAGAATGTTGACCAAGGTTTCTGTTGACCAAGGTTTCTGTTGATAGAGGTTTCTGTCCCACCCAGTCCCGCAGTCATTCAGTCCCAAAGAAATACACAGAGGTCTACATTAATTACAAACTGATTGACCTATTAGCTCAGGCTTATTAACTCTTATAACTTATAGTAGCCCATAATTCTTGTTTATGTTATCCATGTAGCTTGGTACCTTTTTCGGCGAGGCAGTCACATCTTGCTTGCTCTGTGTCTGGCTTCCTCTGTGTCTGGGTGATGACTCCAGACTTAATCTTTCTTCTTCCCAGAATTCTCCTGTTCTTGTTACCCTACCTATACTTCCTGCCTGGCTACTGGCCAATCAGCATTTTATTAAAAATAATACACATGACAGGATAAAAGACACTGTCCCACAGCACAGAATGTGCAGCATTTCCAGTATTTTCTCTTCTTCAAGTCAGTAGAGTCCCATTTGGCCTCTAGAAAAGTAGGTTTACCACACCAGGAGGGAGCAAGGAGACCAGCAGCTGTAGGAGGGCCCGGGAGGGGATGCTTTCTTTGGGGAACTCCAGGACTAGATATGGTTCCATATGGGGAGGTGGTTGGTCCGGAAGTGTTAGTTATTAAGTTTTGAAGACAATGGTGGAAACAGCAATCTCTTTCCGTAGCTGTCATAACAGGGTAGGACGAGCTATACTGTGAAAAGAAACTAAACCTCAGAGGCTTGGTAGGACACAGGTTTATTTCTCCTTCATGCTGCATGTCTCTGACTAGGACACTGTCTCCACTACAACACTGTCCCCACTCCTGGGCTCAGACTGATAGAGAAGCCACAATTGTTGTGAGGTATCCCCCAAAGAAGACCATTCAGACACAGGTTCAGGCCAATAGAAAGTCTTTACTAGCCAGCTGGCAACTGTACTGTGCCTTTGGGACCCGAGTGTAGTCTCAAGCCTTTCTCGGGGTGGGCTTTTAAACACAAAAACCACATCCTGACACCCCTCAGTTAGCAGAAACACTTAGGCAGAGGCCAAAAAGGAGGGCTAGTACATTTAACGACTTTCCCAATCTATGGACTTTGATGGATTAGGTCTTTGTTCTTGCTTTGGTGGGTTCTTCTGCCTACTTCTGGATTCCATGGCATCAGCTGTGCAAATGTCTGTGGCCTGTTACACCATCTATATGAAGTTGGGAGGGAGATTGTGAGGAGTACTAGGGGAATTTGAGGAAGGTATTGAATAGATATGATTTAAAAAAAAAAAAGAACTTAACATTTTGTTCCAGCATATCATAAGTTGTGAGTTCAGAATTAACTTCTTAAAAACAACAATTTTAAGGCCTAAAGAGATGCCTAGGCATAAGGACATGTGTTCAAATCTTCAGCACCCTTGTAAAAGCCAGGTGTGGGTGCATATACCAGCAATCCAGCCCTGAATAGAGTTATGGAGACATGAGGTGCACTCAGGTCGTCTGGCTGGTGGGTTCATTCCAGCTGACAGACCCTGCCTCAAGGTGATAAGATGGAGATTGATAAACAGAACTCCCATTTCCTGAGTCTTGTTTGGCTTGAAGGTCCTGGGCATTGCTGTGAGAGGTCTTTTGACACATCCCAGGAGCTACCTGGGGAGCCTGTCCATCCTTTGATTGGTCCTATAAATCACACCCATCTCCTCTCCACCCTCCGGCTTCCTTTCCTTTCTCAGAATTCCTTAGCCAAGCAAACAGTGCCATTTCAGCAGTTTTAAAGGTGCCTTTCAGTAAATCTGCACGGATCTCTACTTCAGGGGTGGTAGGCTGGCCATAAACTGACTTCAGGTCAACCAAGGAAATCGCTTCAATTAAAAAAGAAGAAAAAAGAAGATAGAGCAAGCATTTATCTCTTGATTAAAAGCACAGAAACATCTTTTTCAACGGGAACTGACAACCCAAAAAGAGCACCTGGCTGCAGAACCCTCAATAACCTCATTTATCAATGTCTCCAAATGTCTGGAAAGAAAAAAATGGCCCTCCGTGCGACCACCGTTGCCTCGCTGGGCCCCTGCACTTGGGGATGCTGACTTGCATGGCTGTCCACTTTCACCTCTGGAGCAATTTGAGGCTTTGCCATTGGTTGTTTGCCCTGCTCTGAATAGAGGGAAATTACCAGAGCCTGAGGCAGAAGCCAACAGCAGCTGCCAACAGCAGTGGCTCCTAAGCTTTGCCCTCCCACCAGGCAGAGTCCTTCCAAGCCTTCGTACCCCTCTTTCGAGGAAAACTATCTCTTGTCCCCATAAATGGATACCCTTTGGCTGTAGCCAAGCAAAGGCTGCAGCTCGCTTTGCCCTTTTTACTTGCCAAGAATTTATTGGAGCCCATAAAACAAATTTCTACAGCTAGGGAAGCTGTGCCCTTCTTGTTTGTCATTATTGTTGTTTTTAATCTAGGCAGCCATCCAGAAGTTTGCGGCATGGGTGAGCCGCTAGCCTCTGCTCCCTAGCTTTATTTGGCCTGGAGAAAGCAAACAAACAGCCGCGCTTTGTGTGGCATTATACAGTCAAGGTCCCTAGCCTTTGGTGTTTGCTTTATCATCGTCAAAATCAAATCTTAAGAAAGGGGGAGCTAAATACACGAAGCCGGTGATGTATAAAGCTGTTCTTTGTCAGGCAGTAAAAACATTAATAAGGGTAAATTTATCTTCATAACCACTCTGTGTCTGGGTAAATGAGAGATGTGTTTGTCCCATTTTATGGATGGCTGTGTTGACACAGGTCAGTGCCTGTCCTGTTCTGAGATCATACACTGAGACATCACAAATCAGCAAGAAGTGGGTGAACTAGTGGCCCTGTCACAGCGGCAGGTTCCCTACTCTCCACACCTACTTTCCCTGCCTACAGCGTGGTGGGGCTTCATAGTTCACATGAGAGCAACTATTAAAAAGTGTGACAATGCCTTGCTAATTTTATAACTATTGAAATTTATCCCAGATGCCATTGTATGTTTCATATTGACCTGAGATGTTGTCACCCCAGGACAGTCCCACTCAGGTGAGAGGACTCTGCTACTTTCAATCTAGCACAGTTATATAAACAGTTATTTATTTATTTATTTATTTATTTATTAAGGATTTCTGCCTCCTCCCTGCCACCGCCTCCCATTTCCCTCCCCCTCCCCCAATCAAGCCCCCCTCCCTCATCTGCTCGAAGAGCAATCAGGGTTCCCTGACCTGTGGGAAGTCCAAGGACCGCCCACCTCTATCCAGGTCTAGTAAGGTGAGCATCCAAACTGCCTAGGCTCCCACAAAGCCAGTGCGTGCAGTAGAATCAGAAACCCACTGCCATTGTTCTTGAGTTCTCAGTAGTCCTCATTGTCCGCTATGTTCAGCGAGTCCGAATTTATCCCATGCTTTTTCAGACCCAGGCCAGCTGGCCTTGGTGAGTTCCCGATAGAACATCCCCATTGTCTCAGTGTGTGGGTGCACCCCTCGCGGTCCTGAGTTCCTTGCTCGTGCTCCCTCTCCTTCTGCTCCTGATTTGGACCTTGAGATTTCTGTTCGGTGCTCCAATGTGGTGTATGCATTAGAGAGACTCACAGTCTAAAGGAAATGGTGTGTGTTTCTGAGGTGTTTTGTGGAAGCTGTCTGTAGTTCCGTCGCATAGAGTAAGATGTCAGGCTTACAGTAGAATTAAGGTTTGATTTACCCCCTAAGTCTGAAAGACCATTAGAATCGCAGTAGTTTTCACAACTGAAGCCCCCCAAAATATTGGCTTATATATGTTTTCCCATCCTTCCCATCCATAATTCCAGAAATATGTTTTGCAAGGAACTAACTCAAATGGTAACAATATATGCGCAGGGCTACCTGTATGTGTAGATACATGTGATATGCTATTTGTGCACACACACACATTCAAAGATGCTTACTATACTATTATCTATAAAATTGTCAATGACATATATTCTCCGTTAAAAAAGTTGAATCATAGTTAACTCTTCCAACTGAATAATCTTTAACTATTAGAAATAATATACTAAAATTGTAGTAGACTTTTCTTGACTATTATGTTCCATTTTCATTAGGTATTTTTAAATCAGCATATTAATAATGGGTTTCAATATGACATTTTTATACATGTATTCGTTTTGTATATCCTTCACCTCACTACCCCCCACTCCCAGCCCTGCTTCTTCCTGTTCATCCCCTTCCTCCTCCAACTGCTCTCCCTCTTCCCTCATGTCACAAGGAGTCCACGGCCTTATTTTCTCTCTTCCCCACCCAGACCTCTTTCCAGCCCCTCACAGCTCTCTTTCTAGCTTCAGACTCATGCAACCCCCAATCCACACAGACATATGTACACATATGTAAAAATTGAAATCTATCATCTGCATGGGAGAGAAAACTTGGAGTCATTGTTGTTCTGAGTTGCCTTGCTTAACATAATCATTTCCAGTTCTGCGCTCTTTTTGGCAAATGTCATAATTTCAGTTTCCTTTATAACTAAATAAAATTCCATGGTATGCATGTACCACATTTTTTTAATCCTTTCATTTGATTATAGAAATTGAGACTGGTTCTACTTCTTGGCTATCGATATGCATCAATAGACCAGGACGTGCAAGAGTCTTTGGGGCAGGACTGAAAACTCTGTGTGTACCCACCCACCAGGAAGATTGAGCCATGGGGTGGTTTTATTTTGTATTTGCTTGTTTTCTGTACAATCCAGAGCATGACTTATGACAGTCATGCTTTTGGTTTTGAATTAGTGCGTTTATTAAATCTATAGCAAGCAAAAGTGAAAGAATGAACATCACGTGGCAGATAAGTCAATAGGTAGATAACACAGCATCGCCAGGGACTTGGAACAATCTAACAGAAATTAGCTGAGAAAGGCCCACTAAACCAGTCAGCTGGAGTTTTCCATCCCGGGCCCCAGGCAGAGCAGACTGAGACAACAGCGTCTGATTGGGCACACTCCACATGCCATAGAAACCAACTGGGGAAGCAGGAGAAGTCAGCTGGGGTTCCCTATGGAACTTCATGTGGCTGACTCTCAGCTTCTTCCCCCTGGAGACATTTTTATCAGAAGACAGACAATCCTTTATTCTCTATGGGCAATGCTTTGACCTCTTTTGGAAATGCTTTACTATCTCACTATTTTCAAAGACATGATGTTTTCACTCTTGCTTTATTATCTCCCCTCCCTGTCACTGAGTTAGGGAGCCAGTGCCCTAAGGGGCCTTGAAGCACATCTCCTGATATATGCTTGAGTCTGAAACGGGACGCAGAGGTTTCTATAACATTCCGCTTCTCCAGCCGGCTCCTCGGTGAGCTCGGAGAACTCACGGCCATTTACAAAGACATTGTGCACTACAGTTGATTTGTTTGGTGATGCTGGAAATTGAACCCAGGTGATTGCTACACAAGCACTCCGTCTCTGAGCTACAACCCCAGCCCTATTTTTAGTTCTGGGAAAAGCCTCCATATTGATTTCCGTAGTGGTTGGACCAGTTTTCACTTGCACCAGCAATGAACAAGGATTCCTCTTTCCCACATCCTTGCCAGCTTTTTATGCCAATTGTCTTCTTGATGTTCATCGTCCTGACAGGTGTGATGACCCCAGAGCAGTTTTAATAGTTCTGCTGATGTCTAAGGATGTCGAACACTTAAAATATTTAGTTTCTATTTGAGTTCTCTTTTTCTCTGGAGAGCTCTGTTTGGTTCATTGACTCATTTATTGATTAGATTTGCTTTTAGGGTGCTTAATTTTTGCACGTCTTTATATGTTCTAAGTATTAAACCCCTGGCAAAGTTTCTCTCCATGCCATAGTCTAGTCTGTTCCTTCTCATAATAGATGGCTTTGCTGCATAGAGCTTTTTAATTTCATGAAACCCAATTTAAAGCCTTGAGCTCTTTGCTGTGCTTTTCAGAAAGTTCTGGCCTAGGTCTGACTCTTCAAGAGCTCTCCTCGAACAGCATTTGGGGTTTTACATTAAGGTCTTTGATCCATGTTGAAATGATTTTTGTGTAAGGTGAGAAATGTGTATCTAATCTCATTCTTCCACATGTGGATACCAGGATTTTCCAGCACCGTTTATTGAAAAACTCTTTGGTCTGGTGTATACTTTTGACACGCTTGTTAAACATTACAGGGGATTTATTACCGAGTCCTGTATTCTATATTTTTTTTTGCTATTTGACATATTCATATGTGTGTATACTGAGTTTCTCTAGCCCTGTTACCCTCCCTCATCCCTTCCCATCCTCCTGCTGAAACCCATCCAGCCTAGTCTCCTCATGCTTTGATGTCTTTTTTCCCCATTGAGTTTAACCTGTGGTTGCTTGCACGATCACGAATGGGGATATTATTTACTAAAACACGGGTGGCTGATCAATGGGTACACCACTGAAGAAGCTGGCATCCTCTCCACCAGCATCCAATAACTGCCCATTGTCCCTCAGTAAAGGGTGGAAACTCGTGATCCTCTGACCCATACCTGATGAAGTGGTGATGGGTCCAACTTAGTGCAGTGAGTTCTTGAGTGCTATGGCCCCATCATGTCCAAAAGACACCACTCCACAATACTCCTACCCAACCTCCAGTTCTTACATTCTTTCCATTGCAAACAGGAGCATAAAGAAACCATCACCTGGGAATATGGCTGTATTAACTCTTTTTCTATTGCTGTGATGAAACACCAAGGCAACTGCACAGAAGGAAGGATTGATTTGGTTTGGGAGTCTAGAGAGATAAGAATCTGTCATAGTGGAGAAGCTTGGAAACAAGTAAACTGGAGCAGGAAGCTCCAGGAAGTTCCCAAGTCTTATTTGTACTAGGTTTGGGCGCTTCCTTAAATGAGGAAACATGCTTCTTAGCAGACCTGATGTCTACAGACCAGCAGCCATCTGTAATTTCCAGAATGAAAATGCTTTATTGCCGACAATACTGACAGTTACAGCCTTAGACTAGCAACTCCCTTCCCTGATCTTAGGCACCTATCCCTTAAGGAGGTGCTAGTTCCTTTCCCAAGGCCACGGAAAAGGCAAAACAAGACAAAATATCTGAAAGCCCCATGTAAATCACAAAGTCGTAAGTGGTTAGTTGCTTGCTGCTATTTATTGCTGTTTTTCTTCCCTGTGCCCTGTCTTGTAAAGAGGGTTACTGAGACATCAGGTGGGCTATTACCTAAGCAATTTCCCACCTTTAGTTCACTGAACATCCAACACATTTTAAACATCAATACAACATGCACTCAGCACTCAAGAACAACATAGCTCAGAACGGAAGCAATTCATGTTTGTAAAATAACCAAGAGTGAATAACGGTTGTAAATTAGCCTGAGGAGTGGTGGAAGGCAAAGGGAGTTACCAGCTGGGCTCTAAAATTGAGGAAGCTGGTGGAGACTGAGGAGATGGCGCCGCAGTGAAGGTCACTTACTGTAGAAGGACGAGGGGGAAAGTTCAGGTCCCTCCAGGCAGCTGCGTAAGAAGCCCAGGTTCCCCACTCACACCTGTAGCCTTGGCTATAAGACAGCTGCAGTCTGAATGACTCTGTGCTTCGCTGGCTTCCATCTTAGAAGAAAAGAGCTCCCAGTTCAGAGAGAGACCAGGACTCAAAGGAAAAGCAGAGAACGATAAAGGAAGACATTCTGCACACCTGTACATAGACACAAATGCACAGGCAGACTCACACACACACACACACACACACACACACACAATATAAATATATATATATATACACATATATATATGTGGCTGTTTTCCCCTTCTTTTTTATATTTAATTTATTTTTCAAAAAAAGAAAACAAACGATTTTTTTTCATTTTACATACCAATCCCAGTTCCCACTCCCTCCCCTCCTCCCATTCCCTAAACCTTCCTCCCTACCCCACCCCCATCCACTAAATTTGCTTCTCTGAGCTCTGTGGAAGAGTCTGATTCACAGAGAGCAGAGTCAAGGTCATCGGGGGCTAGGGGAGCTGGAGGATAGAGGTACTGCATAGGGGTTAGAGAACCCCTCTGTAAGATTATTAAAATGTCTGCAAGCGGACAGTAGTAGTGGGGACACAACAGTGTAGATACCACTGAACTTTACACTTAAAGATGGTTACAGTGATCAAGTTTATGCCCATGTATGCTTTCTAGAAATAAAAAAAGAAATAGGAAATATCTGTAGCTATTAGTGGCTTTCTCCTCTCTCTCTCTCTCTCTCTCTCTCTCTCTCTCTCGCTCTGTGTGTGTGTGTGTGTGTGTGTGTGTGAGAGAGAGAGAGAGAGAGAGAGAGAGAGAGAGAGAGCAACAGTATCAACCAACACCTAATCAGAACAGCTTTTTCTAAAGATATGTCAGAGAAATGTGCTAATGTCCTATTTTTTCCTATGTACAACCAAGGTAAAAGTCATGTCAGTGATGTAGAAATTCTACAATATTTATAAAGCTTCATTCTCACTGCTTATATTTTAATGAGAATTTCAAGTTGATTCAAAAGCACAGCAATCTCTTCAAAATTAAAGTGTAGCTTAGGAAACCTCTCTTGCCCAGAATCAGTTGACTATCCTCAGAGATTTAGCTCTGTCCCAGCCTCCAGTCCCACACAAGTCAGGAAGTCCTTAGCCTCCAGCTGCAAAGAAATGATTCTCTGTGGAGAGTAGCCTCCCAGCTGCTGGTAGACTCTACGGAGAAGGAAAGAGCCAGCGCAGAAGCCCTCGTGGAGGAGAAGGAAGGATGCCAGCACCTGCTGGGTTTTCCTGAGTCCCCATCTCCTTTAAGAGTGTGAGGTGCATGTTCGCTGTGCAGGAGCCAACACTTGGCACCAAGCTTTTCCTTGCTTTATTTTAGAGAAAGGAAACTGGTTACCTCATCCCACTAACTGTCCTGTGGCCAGCTGCTGCCAGGACCTCTGTAAGAGAGTAAGCAGAAACTGAGACACCTGGGAGGGTGTCTTAGTTAGGGTTTCTATTGCTGTGATGAAACACCACGACCAAAAACAAGTTGGGGAGGAATTTGGCTTACACTTCCATATTTGTTCATCATCGGAGGAAGGGAGGACAGGAACCGGGAGGCAGGAACTGATGCAGAGCTCATGGAGGGATGCTGCTTACTGGCTTGCTCCTCTTGGTCTGCTCAGCCTGCTTTCTTATAGAGCCCAGGACCACCAATCCAGGTGTGGCAGAGCACACAGTGAAGAGGGACCTCCCACCATCAATCACTGATTAACAGAATGGCTTACAGACTGCCTGCAACCTGATCTTACGGAGGTATCTTCTTAATTGAGATTCCCGCCTCTCACTCATGCCAGTTTGACATAAAACTATCCAGTACAGATGGTAAAATACAGAGAAATTCAAGTCAGGAGGGAGTCTTGGATATTAGCATACAGCAGTGAGCCTGCAGGAAAGAGCCTGTTTGAAGTGGTAAAGCAGAGGGCTAGGCAATGAACGGTACCCATTTAAAAGAGAGTACGGCAAACGGCTAGGCAATGAACAGTATCCATTTAAAACAGGGTATGGCAATAAGATTGCCTGATGTCACTGCATACCTGGAAAGTGTTCGTCTCTAGGCATCTGAAAGTGGAATGGGGAGTTCCTTAACGCAAATGTGCGCCCACACATAAAGGGAAGAAAGCAATTAGCTACTGGGGGAAATCTGTGATCTCAGAATAAGTTATTGATTCACTGGTTCATATTATTTAGTGAAAAAAAATCAAAGATTATTTAATTTAACCAAGTGTTGTGACATGCGAAGAGCATTCACTAGGGAGGAATTCAGGGATTTTTTTTAAGAGTCTTGGGAGGTAAGTTGGAGAACTTAATAAAAGGAAAGAAAGATGTAGCTTCTAAAACTGGTAAAGAAGCAATAGCAGCATCAACATGCTAGCTAGGATCGTGCAAAGAGCACATCCCCCAGAGAAGGCAGGTGAAAGGGTTAAGATGAGTGGCCTCTGGGAGGCAGATGTGAATTGCCACTAGGGGGTGTTTGGTACACTATACATAAGAGGATAAAGGTGAGGTGATGGAAATGTCTCACTCTGGACAAGTCAGGTGCTGGGCAGATGGTCCAGTCCATAAAACGCTTGCCTTCAAACACAGTGACCTGAGTTCAATACCAGGAAACACACATTTGGAATCCCAGTACCAGAGAAGTGAAGGAAGTAGGATCCCTGGGGCTCGGGCCGGAAGGTCTAGCCTGGGGGAACCCCAAGCCAAGGATGTGTGGGTGGAACGCCTGAAGCTGCCACCCAAGATTGTTCTCCCTACACACACACACACACACACACACACACACACACACACAAACACACATACACACACACACACACAAACACACATACACACACATGCAAACACACAAACACACATATACACACACAAACGCATATACACACACAAACACACATACACACACATGCAAACACACAAACACATATACACACACAAACACACATACACACACACACATACACACACACATACACACACACACACACACATACAATGGAATCACAGATTTACAACCCAATAATCTACCGAGCTAGAGATCCGCCTCTTCACCTCTTTCAATTTGGTAGCTTGTTTAACAAAGACAAATAAACTAAATGTATCTTCCTTTTGTTATGACTTCCAAACCGATTTTGACAGATTTCCCAGGGTGCCTGTGCTCCACCGCAAACTGACGCTTTCTTGTCTGGCCACTGGAGCAGCAGCACAGCGTTTGGCTGATGGAAATTGTAGGTTCCTCTCAGATTTGTTTGTACAGCACTTCCTCCTTCAGCCAAAGTAGACATTATGTGTGAATGAGGTTCGTCACCGCTCTGCGTAATTGCCGCATTTGGAGCCATTCTTCTCGGAGAGTTCTCCCCCGTTCCTTGTGATTGCTGGTGTTTCGCAGCAACCGTTATCATTTTTTGATGCTGTGGTTTAATAGCGCCTTCAAATGCAAATTTGACAACACAAGCTGGAAATTATGGGTGGCAAACAAAGGAGCTAAACTTTCACTCCGGAGTTTCCACAGCTCCACCTGATCCATAAAAGCCCTGCATACATCTTAGGCTTTTGTATTTAATAAGGAAAGATGGGACTTTCTGGAGACCCTGCAAAGGTGAGCTCCGCAATGGAGCCACTGTGTGGTATACAGCTCAGACTTCACGGCGGTTCCATCCAGTGTGCTTCCCGGTGAATCTGTCCCCTTTGTAGCATTTTCCTGAGTGCATTCAATCAAACAGTTCCTTACCAGAATTCCCCAGTAAATGGCCATCCAGACAGCTGCAGGCATGTATCCTGGTTTTTATTTGCAGGATTATGGGAGAAGGGAGAATGTTCGCCAACCAGGAAGTGAGGGACGGAAAAAGTGATTTTGGAGGCTTGAAGGGCATCTAAGTGTGAGAACAGCAGGCAGTACCCTATTAGTGGGTACTGGTCTGCGTGGGTCTCCTCGGTCTTCAGCATAGTTACATAGTAATGCGGCCTCTTCTTCCATTGCGTCTTGTCTGTTCCTTCCTGAGAGACTCATAATGAAGTTCCTCTGTGGGACACAGCGCTTCTGGGGGAGTGCGTGCCGCATAAATAGACAACAACCATTCCCGCTTCCCAGTCCCACTTCCTTATTACTCCCACTGACAAACCTCATGGTGTCAACTGCCTTTCAACTCAGCGGTTCAACTGGTCTGGTTTGAATCTTGCCAGACTTTCAAGTGGGAAAGGATTTTAGAAGCACAAATATTGTCTTTGGGGGGTAACCAGGAGACTCAGAAATAAGGAGGCAGAAATTCAACTGTCTTTCTTCCAGAAAATACCTATCATTGATAATGGATATTTGGGGAAAATATGACAATATGGTTTGCTTGATAGCTTTAGAGTCCAATGTGAAGCGTCTGGAAGAAAGGATTCATACCCGAATGTTGTCGCTTGAAGAAGATAAAGATTTCAATGGTGGCTCTAGTCGTCATTTTTCTTGTGGTTGTGACAAGATACTTAACAAAATCAACTTAAGGAAGCAAGGATCTATCCCAGTTTTGTTACAGTTGGGGCATACAGTCTATGGCTTTCCCTGCGGTGGCCAGAGCGTAAGGACACGCTGTGGCCAAGAAGCAAAGGTGAAGGCTGGTGCTTGCCTGGAACACCGGTCCCTGCGGCTGGTGCACTAGGATGGATCTTCCGTTCTTAGTTAACTGTCTGGGCCCTCGTAGACACACCCAGAGACGTGTTTCCATGGTGATTCTAATCCAATTGAGGTACCAATGAAGATTAAGCATCAGCCGGTGTTCTCTCATTTTGCAGTATCTCAGGTTTGAATTACCACAAGATACTCAATCTGTAAGCATCACCCTGGCCACTCTGCTTCCCCTGCCAGAGCTAATTGAAGAACAGAAACGGAGAGAAATCCATAAATAGCAAGCAGGAAATTAGATTGTTTTTGAAATCAATTCTCAGGACCTAAGTTATCAAGCTCCAAGGGTAAAAGACTGTAAAGGAATATGATTTTTATCTAGGTCATAAAATTTACAGCTGTTTCCCTGCCTTAATTTAGGTGAGGAAGCAATCGGCATGTATAATATGCCGATCCAGCAGGACCTGAAGTGAGGCTTCACAGGTTAAAACGTTTATATATTTATCCAGAGGAAAATTGGCGTGAAATAAATTTATCAAGGGACTATAGCTTTAAAGCATGTGTTGCGTGGCTGCCTGGGACCAGAAGAGAATTCTGCTATATTAAAGTAATAATTCCTTTTGTACTGTGGCTAATAATGTAAAATGATAGAAAGGCTAAAATAAACAATTGTCAAAGAAGGGACTAAGGCCAAATTATCTTCCCTTTCCTCTACTTTGTCCGTTATAGTTTGAGCTATTCATGCTCTCAAATGATAACTACCTGGAATTCTCTGGTTTATTCTAGACCTATGACAGAATTAAATTATTTGTAGCCCCCTATGGCCATGAATCAAACACAAGGTGTTCAGTTACTATAGTTGAAAGGTTTCTTAGATGCAAGAGCAGCTGATGATCTGAAATAAATAGTCAATTACTATGACTAGCCTACATTAGACTTCGGAATCATTTTAATTGTTAGAGTAGAATAATTAATATTTTTCTTTTGAGAGTTACCATTGCATTATGTTCTCAGTTGGTTTCCAAAAAGAAAAAAAAGGGGGAAAACTTTCCAAGTACTAGCTATAAAAACACTTGGAAGAGCACCAGCATAGGCCATTATAAGATATTTCTATCATATTTAAAATGGTCTGTCCCTGAGAGAACAAGTAAAATATTAAATGGTGTATGCCTATAGAATTAAGGCCAAGATGTGCTGAATTTAGATATTTTTGGAAGTTACATATTGTTCATCCATGCAACACAATACACACTTGCCTGAATTAGGGTTTTTATTGCTGTGATGAATCGTCATGACCACAGTCAACTTGGAGAGGAAAGGACTTATTTCATCCCACAAGAATCAGGTCATACTCCCTCACTGAGGGAAGTCAGGGCAGGAACAGGGAAGCAGGAACTGGAGCAGAAGCCATGGGGGAATGTGCTTACTAGCTTGTTCCAGATGGTTCGCTGATCCTACTTTCTTAGAGCATCCAGGACCACCCAACCAGGAGTGATACTGCCCCCTAAGGGATGGGTGTACCCACAATTATCATTAATGGAGAAAATGCCCCCAGAGTCTTGCCCACAGGCCAATTTAATGGGGAGTCTTCTCAGTTGAGGTTCCTCCTTACTTGGAAAATCTACCCAGTCAGAGCATGCCTCTTCAATTCTGTCTCTCTCTCTCTCTCTCTCTCTCTCTCTCTCTCTCTCCCTCTCTCTCTCTGCCACTCTACACACATATTCACACACACACACACACACACACACACACACACACACAGTTTTCCATACAAAAAGGGAAAGAAAAGCTAACATGTCATGTGGAATTTACATTCCTTCTGACACTGCCCAAGGATACAAGAACAGTTTTGATTAAAGAGTTAAAAGGCAGGAATGGTTTGAAAATCAAATAAACCCCAAGTTTATTCAAAGTGGACAGTTTTATTAGAGTTTTGAGGAAAATCCCTGGGGTAGGCAAACTGTAAATGTCAACAGCTGCCCGGAGGAGGAGAAAGGAGGAGAGAAGGGGAAAAAGACATGTCAGTTGAATTAAGTCAGCACGGAGGGCAGCCGCACAGAAACAAGCAGCCACGTGACAGAGAAGAGTCCTTCAGAGAAAGTGTGAGAAGTTCAGGGTCCCTAAAAAGGCATACTTAGGCTCTCTCTCTGGCCAGTACTAGAAAGAAAGACCAAAAGAAGAAAAAAAGAAACCGTTTTGCCTTTTCCACCCAGCAAAGTCTCATTGCCTCTCAAGCACAGCACGGGGGTGGGGGGATAGGGAGTGAGGGGTGGGGGTAGGGTGGGGATGGGGGGTTCTGGGAAAGAAAAGAGCATTAAAGTACATAAAGGGTTAATTATTCTGCCTGTCACTTTATCATGACTTAAGGCAAGCCTGGCTTGCTAGGGATGGATGGTCTACCTTTCTGAAGGATGGTCCCTTGGCCAGATAATTGATGGACTAAACTGGATTAACTCTTTTATGTTTGGGGTTTCTAGGAAAGTTCCATCCAAGCCAGACATTGCATCTTCTTAACTAAAAGACACAGTTTTCCCTTAATGGCCATTACTATTGTTGTGTCACTTATAAAATAGAATTTTTTCAGGCTCTAAAGTACCATGTCTTCTGTTTGAGCCTGGCTAAGATTTAGGCTGGCTCAGAAAATGCTAGACTCTCCTCAGATCCTACATTAATGAGATACTCTAATACCAGGTATCTTGGTTGGCTAACTAAATGTGAGGATGGACCAGATGATGCTCTAATGTTGCTCATGACAGCAGAGTTTCCAGAAACCTCCAGAGGGTTCCAAGTTCTTATGTACAACTACTACAACAGAGAACTGAACAAAGTCACCAGTTTCAGGAGAAGCAAGGACAATTTATTAAGATACACTTCCAAAGGAGGAAGCGGGCCAAAGCAAAAAGAGATAGTTCAGTTGCTCAACGACAATGTTAAACAAAGCATTGGGGCTTTGTCACACTACAAGGTCTTTCTGGATAATTTACACAGTGTTGGCTTTGGGATTCAGTGGAAGCTCTCTTGGACACACCATGTAACATGTACTTCTATATACAACTTCATACTTCATTTGTCTCATTGATATCTTAAATCTCAACACAGGGGTATGTTTTAATATTCTAATGAGTCACAAATCACCCCAGACCCTCTTGCTTGCCTCTGAACCTGCGGCAGTGGCCGGATTTAGACTGCTTCAGTCTACGGCTTTCTAGCTTTCTTCTATCAACTGTGTCCATGCCATAGACCAACTCTGAAACCTTTGTAAGGTCTTCCAAGCCTTGCTCTCCACACACCCCATGCATCCCTAAGGTTTCTCAGCTGTAATTGTCACTCTGCCTGTTGTGAGGACTTTTCGTCATTCACAAACCATAGCTGGCATCCTAACAACTTTCTTAAACTAGTTAGTTTACAATTTCAGAAGTTGAGTTTTCATTTTTAAAATGTTGTGCTTTTGATACTTTTATCAAAAGTTGTCAGTTTTGTCTCTTTTCAAAAGGCAAACCACTGAAGGTCAAGTTTACCACCCATAGGGGGGCTCAGTAATTCTCAGTAAGCCTCTTCACCCATCTGAGCCTTCAGAGCTCAACTTCATAATCCTCCACCATACTCACACAAGTAACCACTTTAAACTTACTAAAAAATAACAAAACAAACAGAGGGGTATTAAATGGGGAAATGAGGTTCAGTGGCAATGAAAGTGGATGAGGGAAGATAGTGGTAAAATGTAGTGTGTGTGAGTGTGTATGCACGTGTGTGTGAGTGTGTGTGCACATGTGTGTGTGTTAAATTGCCAAGAAATAAATCTGAAAATTAAAACACTTGCTTTTAGCTCATTTTTCTACCACTCAAGTGATTTTTTTTATATTTTTATTTTTTCATTTATTTACTTTTAGACATAGGATTTCAGGGAGGCCGGGATGGTCCTCAAGTCACTGTGTAGCTAAGGATGACCTAGAACCCTGATCTTCTTGCCTCTGCTTCCCAACTATTCAGTGGGTTTTATATGCAGTATCCTTCTTATTGGAACACTCTCTCACATGCCTATGAAGTATGACAAGACAGTAAAGCTAACTGGGTAGCTATACATACACACACACACACACACACACACACACACACACATGAGCAAATAACTGCATCTTATTATTTTGTAATCACACTTCATTTTCTTTCATTTATTAGTTTTTAACTCTATTTCCCAGCTTGATGATAGAACTCGTTCACTGGATTGTGCCACTAACCACTTCTGATAATTTCCAAATCAGACCCAGACAAAAGATGTCTGATTTCATTTTGTTTGAGATTACAGAGCAAATGTCCCCTCTTGCATCTGCTGGACACACTATGTCCTAGAGTTGTCACAGTAAACCAAGAAGAACTGACAGCATGCTTACCACACTGCATAAATAATTCATGCATTAAGGAAACCATATGAACGAAGTTTGTAAATCTATTTTACCTCCTCATGGATTCTCCTCATGCATGCCCATCGCTCTTTATAAGCTGGAAGGCCATCAGATTTACATTGTACCAGTCATTTAAAAGGTCTTCAAACAGAGTCCTAATCTTATCTTCAAGTTATTAGAAACCATGATGACATGATTAACCTTGATCATTGACTCACCTGCCAAGCCCTGTTCTTCTGCACAATAGAGCGCCATCTACCTTTAACCTTGCTGTGAAGACCTGATATTTACAGAGCTGTTCGGACACTGTCAACAAAGAGCAGACACACACTTATACAATGATAGCTATGCTTGCTATTTTCATCCTGCTCGGTAGCAAGCAGCCACCTTAGCTGGAGTTAATGTTCAATATTTTCCACTGACTAATAAACATAATCTCTACCCTTTGATAGTTTTATTGAGCTCCATAGAAGGAACAGATGCTCTGGCGCTTCTTGCGTGTTGGAGATGGAAGATAAAACTGTCTGACAGGCATATAACAATAAACACAAAACCTGTGAGTGAGGTCCTACCTGTTCTTCTAGGATACAGAGCATCAATTCCCGGGGTGTGACGTTATCTGGGAGCTGAAGTACAAATGAAACATTGCCGTGCTCTAATCCCGATCCTACCAGCAACTGTGTGAGATAGATCCGCAAATCCTTTCGCAGGGTCAGCCCCACAATGCAGGCCTCCACGTCTGGGGAGCGGGGGAGGGGTCAGCTCTAATCCTCTCCATTTGGTGATTTGGGTAATCCTCTGGCCTCCATCTTTAGGGATAAACCTTATCTTATTCCTAGGAGGGAAGCGCACATGTGGTGAATGCGATTCTGTATGAGGTGTGTCTAGACACAAAAGGACAGCTGAAATCGTCAACTAAGTGCAGAGTCTCTGCCTGAACTTATTAGGAACGAAGGCCAGAATTACTACTGTAAGTTTTCAAACAAGAAGATAGATTTGTCTACAAATTTCACACCAAGAGAAAGTTCAGGCTCGTAGTCAGAAATACAGACAGGACGCCATGCCAAATCTCAATATTCCATCCTGTGAGATGACCAGGAAGTCCCCCACGAGGTGCCCCTGGGGCTGACAAACGCAGTGAAAAGATTGGTTTTTCCAGCTACTCACTACCCCCACCCTCCCCGCGTGAAGAGATACACAGAAAGTTAATCAGCTCTGAAGCAGGGGTTGCCAGGGTTGGAAGACAATGATTAGATTTGCATAAACTGTTTGGAAGGTGGCCTGTTGCCGTGGATAGACACTGAGAATCAGATGGCCTGGGTTAGAATTCCTTTTTCCTTTACCATTTATGTGAGCTTGGGGGGGAGGGGGTCTAAAACAGGAGCTTTGGGTTTCTTATATGTAAAATGTATGAGATGATAAGAGTCACATCTTATCATTTGGTGATAATTTGGTGGAGAATTGATTGAAGAACAATCGAGAGAAAGCCCCTTGCAGAGAGAAAGACACCTAGCAGCCTTTGCTGGGTGTCCGTGGATTTGCATTCAGTACTGACAAGAAGTATCAGTGCTATTTCTATTCCTGTTTGTGTCTTATCTCTCCAGCCTGGAATTTGACAGAAAAGTTAAGTTCCTTTTGAAAAGCAGTTGTCATTGACTTGGGTTTGTGTCCCTCTGGCCAATCAATAATTCAGCATTAACGATTTTTATCGTATCCAAGGTTGTGTTCCAAAGATTTGCCTCTGTGCAGCTTTAATCATTTCAACATTTGCTCATATTTGCATAGAACCATATTCTTCCAGCACTTCCCCCATTTTCTCATTTGTCTAAGAGTTAGCACCGCTGTGCCCTTAAAAATTGAACATCGATTTCAAGGAGGTGCTTTTGAAATGGGCTTTTGTGACTGGATATGAATGGGGCTTTTTATTCTCAAATCTGCGTTTGAGAACTGAGACCACATCCTAGAACTGGCTGAGGAAAGACACTTGAATGAAATAGTATTCCACAGGAAACCCATGAAAACGGCAAGTGTGGAGCGCCAAGCGGGCGCCTGACATTTGCCTTGGCTCTTCCGTGAGTGTAATTCACCCAAAGGGGTGGCACGTGTGCCCTTTGCCGTGCACTGGGAAGCCCATAGGTCCACTCTCGATGTTGGGTACCCTGCCAGGAATGGAAACAAAGGCCAGACTCTAAAGAATAAGATATCGGTGCTAAATTCTTTGTGGACATTTTAGTGAAATGCCAAGGAAATCTGAATTAAGGCAGAAAAAGGAGGTGATTTCCGTAAGCTTTTGCGTGAGATGACTTTTATCACTTTGATCTCAACTTGAGCTGGATCTCCATACAGCTCATTTTTGCAAATTTACTGTGTGTGAAGAGCAGCTATGGGGAAATGGGGAGGGAGGCACCACTTATTGACTCTGTGGTCAGTGTTTGACTTTGCGGTGCTTTCCTTTCCCTGTTTGTAGACTGGCTAAGCACAATAAAAAAGGGCCTCACTGGAGCCGGGCGGTGGTGGCGCACGCCTTTAATCCCAGCACAAAGGCAGGCGGATCTCTATGAGTTCGAGACCAGCCTGGTCTACAAGAGCTAGTTCCAGGACAGGCTCCAAAGCCACAGAGAAACCCTGTCTCAGAAAAAAAAAAAAAAAAAAGGCCTCACTGTTTACTGGGCGGGGGGGGGGGGGGGGGGGGGGGGGCAAAACAGAAAAAACAGAAATAGCTCTGAGTCGACTACAGGGAGTCAACCCAAACAGTAGCGGAGAGCTGTTATGATGAATAGCGCTGGCATAATGCTGACCCCAAAATCCCCTGCCCTGCTCTATAGGATACAACAGAGACCCATCTTGTTGCTGTATTGGAACCCACCTCCCCAGAAAGCCTGTCTGTGTAGACATGCATGCAGAGACCCGGGAGAACACCACTATCCTTCTCCACCACACTCAGCCACATTCCCTTGAGACAGAGTCGCTGACTGAGCCTGGAGCTAGGGTGATGGCTCTCAGCGCCAAGCCACCTTCCTGTCTTTGTCTCCCACACAGCCACATCCCGCTTTTTATGTGGGTTTTGAGGGTTTGAGTTCAGGCCCCCCTGCTCGTTCAGCTGGCAATCGTAAGCTAAGTTAGAAGTCCTACTAAGCTCTATTCCCAGCCTCCAGATTTTTGATTCCTAAACTGGGCTCTGTGAGCCCAGCAAGTGAACAACTGACCCTTCAGGGAAGGTTCCTATTAGCCAAGCTCAAAGGTGCAGAGCCAAGAGGCTCGGTTATGATGGGAGCTGTTACTATCACAGATCCCAGAAACCTCAGATGGTTCAACCAACCCATTCTCTCCATGTAAGCAAGCCCACAAGGGAAGGAAGCTTGCAACAAAATCGTTTGGTAAACATAGAGTTATGGGATCAGAAAAGAGACTTTGGGGGCACCTAATGGCACTGAGGTATCAGAACAGGAATATCTTTGTCCATCTGCAAAACTCGTAGCTTCAGATCTTTTCCTCCTTGAACTGAGCCTACCTGGGCATGATGGATAATTCTCTCTATGGCTCTTCCCTCCCCCCCCCCCCCCCCGCCGTATTCCACCTCTATAATTGATGTTTTCTTCCATATTCATTTAGTGAATATTTAACCTGGCATAGATTTTACTCATCACACTGTATGTTCTGGATTTTACGTTTTGATTCTAAGAGTTAATCTTATTTCCCAAATGTTAGAGGCAGAAGTTAATGGACGGGGCAGAGGGCACTGTCGCCATCATTACTATTTTTTCGAGTGGTTACAGTACATTTAGACACAATCTTTCCTTTCCCAACTAAATGTAAAATCATCTAGCAGTTGTCAGTGTACATATTTTTAGTTCTACCTGCGACATGAAGACACATAGCTAGGCAAGGTAGAGCCCTTGCCTAGCATACGTGCAGCTCAGGGCTCAATCCTGGTGAGGGATGGTCAAAGTCATTCCAGGGATCATTTAAGGATCTCCATAAAACTGCAATCCGATCACCCTCTTTTCTCAGCGTTCTTCTTCTGATAATGCCTCCTAAGCTCAAACCAAAGGCAGAAGGAATTTTCTCAGTAGCTGTGGTGCATATTGAGCTTTAAATAAACCAAGCATATGAAATTGCCTTGTAAGTTTAACTGCATCTCCTTGACTTTTGAGTGGCCTTCACTTTCCCTAAAGCAAGGGATGCTACCTACAATCATATCCGAGTCCTAGGACTTCTGTTAGCCAAAGAATACCCATCACATTGGTTTCTGCAGAAGCAGTGAGCTGGCTCCTCCTTAGGCCTCTCCAATCAAGAGACAACTGGAAAAGTTCTTCCCAGAACAAAGTAGTAAATTCCTCTAAAAGCAAATCCCGTTTTACACTCGGACAGAAAGCCAGCTTGCCACCTCCACAATGAGCACATTAGTCTTGCAATGATTTATGGGTTCTGCCTTCTCCAGACACCAACTGTGTGCTTAGCTCACTTGGACTGTGGTATGGAAAATGGATTGGGTAAAGAGTCCCGAGAGGGGTTCACTAGCACAAAAATGGCCAGGAAGAATCTACTGAACAGGAAGGTGTTTGCTGGGGAACCAATAGCCTTTGAGGGGCTGGACCAGGTTGGGTACTTGCTCTCTCTCTCTTTCGCTCTCTCTCTCTCTCTCTCTCTCTCTCTCTCTCTCTCCTCTCTCACACCTAAATGCTAAATTCCATTTCTGTTTCTCATTCGTACAGAGGACTGTAATCTGTGAGTTCCCCCCCCCCCTTTAAATAAAGAACCCCTTGTTATACCCAGTTCAGAGCTAGTGCGGGATGACTTTATTCGCGTTCCCCTTCAGGCGTTTTTGTTCCATTTCTGTTATTATAGAAGCAACTCAGGGAGAAACTGTTTCTTTGCCCTGGCTATAGTCCAGCAGTGGGCACAAGTTGAGGGAGAAATTCAAGCAGCTGGTTCCATCCTATCCACATGAAGAGCAGAGAGAAAATGGATGCATGGATCTGTACCTGTTCGTTTTCTCAGTGGCTCATACCCAGCTTCGTCACCCTTAACACAGATCAGGAGGACCTAGCCTGCGAAATGAGGCTGCCGACAAGAAGCTGGGTCTTCCTGCACATCCACGACAGACATGTCTTCTCATTTGAGGTTCTCTTGACAGTCGATTTATCAAGTTGACAGTTAAAACTAATTATGACAGGAGAATTGCCCAAGAAACTTAGAAAGAAACATTGGCACCAGTCTCTCTAGGTAGCCCAGGCTGAGCTCCTGAACAGGTGATATTACAGGCATGACCCAGCATATCCAGCTAGACCTGAGAAAATGTAATAAGTTAGACAAGTATTTATCATAACTAGGTGTATACAGCAGAGATAGGCAGAGATGAAGGATGAGAGCCGATGTCAGGCCTGAGTAACAGGGTGAATGGAGGGTCAGCTTGCTGTGAACAGTGAAACTCTAAACAAAAAGATTGATGTGGCCTACGGGGCTTTAGGGATTCACCTGTGGCATCGGGGTATAAAGAAATGCCAGATACTCACACAGAAAAGCAGAGATCCGGTGAGCCTTGTACTCTGGTGGCAATGTACCAACAGCAATCCTGGAATTCGGTCTTTTATTGCATTATATTGTGTATTATTATATACAGAAGAATGAGAAAGAGCGAAAGAACTGATTCCAATAGGAGTGTCTATAGGGAAACCGTCTCGGGTTGTGTTATCCAGGAAGAGGAAGCTGCAGGCCGTGCTTTCTATGCTTATTAATTTCAGCAAAATGTCAACCTTTCCTAAACATTCTTGGACCAGAGGAAGGTTTTGCCATTCATCTGGGTCTGACTGAGGACAGCCTTGCCATTCCCATGGGCCTGGGGCACTGGCATCCTTTATATGGCTGTGCCCTTGTCAACCATAAAGATTCACTTGGGACTCCATCTACTCCCCACAAAATATGATTGTGTTCAGTTTCCATGCAGCTATAAAGTTTCTGAAGAAAATAGCATGATAGATTTGTCTGCCTTTGATTAGGTTATCTGAATTCACCTGCAGCTGACTAAGAAACAGTGGAGATCAGTAAGGTGTGGGAAAGCTGGATGATGAGGGGGCTCATATCAGACAAGAATGTGATCTCAGGCAAATATTCCAGAGTATAAGTGTTAGCCTGGGCCCTGGAGAACTCTAATGGAAAAAAAAAATACCACTTATCCTTATAGAGCCACAAAAGTGAGCATTTCAGGTCTCTCTCCTGGAGAGATTCTTCTAGAGGTGTGTTAAGCTGAGAACTGTTAGCTCCTGATGCTCTCAGCACCAACTTGTAGCTGAGAGCATACACCTCCCTGGCAACCTCTCGCTAACAACTGTACACATATAGGGTCATATGACTCACTTTGAGCTTTCTCTACGAGCAGTCTCTACCTTGGAACCCCACATTAGACTTGCCAGAACATTCTCAGAGTCAGACAGGCTCTGTGGAGACTCATTCTGTTCAGTCCTCCTCCTTTCTTCCTTTTGACGGGAGTCAGAACTGCCTCCAGCTCTACGAATTTTCTCTGTCTACTTTCTTCCCTTTATCCTCAGGTCCATTGTGCCCAGTTATGGAATATTCCAATAGCCTCTGACTCCATCTTGGAGTCAATTTCCTGCAACCTTGGTGTGCTACACCTTGCAAGGAAGGGGTCTTTCACAATCTATACCCAATGGTCACTGTAATGGGACAGGCAGGGAAATGGAGGACACACAAGCACCCATGAGGCTGCAACTTTCAATACTTTCAGGCAAAGAAGTACCAGGAACCCAAAGACAGCCCCCTGGGAAACAACCATGATGGTAGGCCCTGGAGTACAGAGGATGAATGTGCCATACAGAAATTCTAGAAATGGACCTGAGGGGGTCTGAGCAGAATGTGAACATCATGAGCTCCATCCAGCAAGGAAGCCACTGTGCATGAGTCTGGAACACAGGAGAGCAGTGTGTGCTAAAGACTGGAAAGTCTCAGTACAGAGAGAAGAGTAAGAGATATGGTAACCAAACAAAATGTGCCATGTTAAGACAAGATACACAGCATTTGGAAAAAGAGTCAGAAGGTATTCGCACCAAGTGTTCAGACTTAAAAGTGAAGTTAGTCAAACGGGAAGATGCAGGAAAATGGAAGGAAAACCAGAAGAAAGTATTCTGAGAAAAAAAAAAAGCCAAGAGAAGCAAAAATCTCAAAAATAAGGGAGGAAGAGACAGCAGCAAATGCTCCAAAGGTCAAACAAGGCCATGAGTCAAATGTGTCGCAAGACTGAAGAGATGGCCAATCTGCCAGAGAGATGAGGGACGAACAGAAAATGCAGCAAAACCAGAAGTCGCCAATGCTCCTTGAAGAACCTTGTCACTGAAGTAAAGGAGAGAGACAGACTCTGGGGAAGAGACTGTAGGTCTCTTTCAAGGTCTTTGGGATTAGGAGGATGGTGTGTGCTTGTGGGAAATCTCAACAGTGACAGTGACCTTCATATTGATAACCATGCTCCATCACAGCGTTCAT
Organism: Microtus oregoni; assembly: GCF_018167655.1. NCBI lineage: Eukaryota > Metazoa > Chordata > Mammalia > Rodentia > Cricetidae > Microtus > Microtus oregoni. The sequence goes on along the minus strand of NW_024543069.1, from coordinate 12,899,299 downwards.
CCATGAAGGACTCATGTGACTGACGACATACAGGTTAGCAAAATATTTTACAGCAATGGCAACTGCTTTAGCTCTTTCCAGCCTGTGTTGGCGACTCTGTGACCAGATTTGCAGGCACCCAGTGAACAGCCTCTAGTGGCACCTGAGAGCAGACGGCCAAAAGCCATCTGCTTCCTGATTTTAGAGGATTCATTGGGCTACAGGCTGCTACAGAGAAAACTACCCTGGCCCTGTTTCCTGGTGAACTCCATTATATATGTCCTTCCACATCTGTTGTCCCTGCGATAGCCAACCCAGTTCTCCTGCGATAGCCAGCCAGTTCTCCTTTTTCCCACTGGGCTATCCATAAAACGTGACCTCTGAATACAGTCCGATAATCGATACAGATTGTCACAGGTCAAGTCTCAAGAGCTCTTATCACCAAGAATGCTCTTTACTCTGCTCAATGGCTACATTTCCTTCTTTCTTCAGCCACACAGTGTCCATATTTATACATATACATCTGTTCATTTCTGCTTGCTGCTTCTGTTCATACCATCCATGCACCAAGAATCTCCAGGGACAGGTAGTATCTGTCTGTCACCTTATCAAGCTTAGCTGTTGGTTTGACTATTGGAGTAGGGGGGCTCAGTGGTTTAAAAGTGGTCTGGTCCCAGGACAGTCTGTGTGTCATTGACAAGAGGGCTTACAGGTACCACACCACAATGCTGTAGATACAAAAACCACCTTGTAGAGTTTGATTCTGTCACCCCAGGAGGAGATGCCTCTAAAGGGCCTTCAATCTAATTCTTAATCAAATACTTGGGGGGAGGGTTGGTTTATTTCGCTGTTACTGAGGTGAGGCCATCTGATCCCAACTATTGTAGCGCTTCATACACAGACAGCAATTGCTGTTCTAGCTCCGTACAATGAGCTCCTGCCCTTTTCCATGACTAAAGCCAAAATCTTATTAGACCTTTCGCTTAGGCTGCTTTTTGCCATAGACCGCACCAACAGTTTCTGAGCTTCTGGTAATTCTAACACAAAGGAACAAGGGATAATGGGGGCACACTTCTGTTTAGCTTGCTCCACAAAGATCTTAGTCTGAACAAAAGCATTTTAACCTTTTTTTTAAATCTCAATCCCATATGATATCCCTCCTTATCAAGTTATATGGAGGATGAGCACCTGGGGTGAGTTAGGGTGAGTTAGGATAAAATCCATCAATGTTCCAGGAACCACAAAAGTACTATAGAACATTTTCATTTACAGACACAGGTTGTTATAAAGCTTTTGTAGAAACTTTGTTAAACTTAATATGCATGGTCCCAGACCATCATCCTACTTACACAAATTTTACAACTGTGCATGGACCTTCCATGCTGTATAGCTAACTCCGTCCTCATTCTTTTGGGTGCACCTTTGTCTATTTTGGGTGCTTTTCTAAATCTGTAAAAACTCGCAGTGGTTTTTATTGTGTCATCTGTATAATGACAATGTCTTTACATAGTCTGAGCAGGAGAACAAAGCAAGATCCCAGACCACCATCCCTGGATGATCAGCAAGACTGTAAGGTAAACTTGAGGGGGTACTCCGAAGGTCCCCTAGTGGTAAGCCTCCCAAGTGAATGCAAGCTGTTTTTCAGGACCAGAAGCTCAGGGAATACTAAAAAAAAAAAATCCATTAGCGAAGTCTAACGCAGCACAGGAAGACCCCATCGCTTGTATCAGCTGTGGAGTTAAAGGAGCAGCGTGGGGCACCACAGAGAGTATGGAGGGGACTGACTTATTTAGCTCTCCGTAATCCACAGTCTTTTCCCAGGACCCATATCCTATGTCTTCTTCACAGGAATTCTGGGTTGTTCAAAGAGTTTGAGGCTGAGCAAATCATCTCCACCTCCTTTAATTCCTTGATGATTTCTGTAAATTCATGGTAGTCCCCAGGCAGTCTGTACTGGTTGATATTCACCACCCTACTCCTGGTAGGCAACGTTATAGGTTTCCATTTCATCCAATCACACATAATGTCCTTCACAGTGGGCACCCTTAGGCAAAGCTCTAGAAAGGTGGTTTGCAGGATGTGTTCCAGCAATACATGTGCCCCCAGAATGTTGTCCTGAAGTGGAGAAATACACACATATACAATTGGGAAGGACAGTTGTCCATAGCTAGGACAAACTTGGTCCTTTTACCTGTGCTGTTTTAGTCCCATACCCATTATATATATATATATATATATATATATATATATATATATATATGCACCTGTATTATTAGTTGTGGGTGCTGCCATGAATTACGGTACACTCAGCTTCAGTACTTACCAGAGTCCAAGTGTTCTGCACATTAATAGTGGACCAATGAGGTCGACATGTATGCCCCTCACTTGAAAAAATCTTCATCACCCATCAGAGGAGTGGCTTAGGTGCTTTCCACCTCAGGACACCTCCTTGTGCCGTCACAAGAGGTGAGTGGGGACAACCTACGTCCCTGCTTTCCTCTCCTTTTCAACCCTTTGGTAGCTGCTGGCCAAACTTGAAAACTTTCCAAACACTCCCAAGCACAGCATTTGGGCCTAGATCATTTTTCCCTAGGAGTTCACCACAATACAAATTTTAACACCTTCATTTTCACATAATTTTGACAGAACCCACTGCGTGTTTCCTCTGTCATCTCCTGCATGCATTAACAGCTGACTCAGTTAAAGTTTCCACGGCTGTGATAAATACCATGACCCAAAGCAACTTGGGGAGGGAAAGGTGTATTTCATCCTACAACTCTCAGGTCAAACATTCCTATTGGCACAGCCCCCATCAATCGTTAATCACGAAAACGCCTGACAGACTTGCCCACGGGCCAATCTTGTGGAGGCACTTTCTCAATTAAGAGTCCCTCTTCCCAGCTGACTCCAGCTTGTGCCATACCGACATAAAACTAACCAAAACATCACCACACAAATTAAATTTCCATGGTCGTCTAGATCACATAGGCTTTGAAAGCCCCTCCTACCGCATCAAGTTTACATACCACATAGGACTCAGCAGAGCAGCGCAAGCCCCACACCAGCCTCGCAGGCCTGGCTGAATTAACTTCTTTCCTAACTCTCCTGGGAGCACAGTCCTAGCTGATCTTAGACCGCAAATGCTGCCTCTTCCCCATCCCTCAGGAATACATCCTCTGTTGTATTTCACTCCATGATGTTCAAGGGGACCTCAGCTTGTGGCAAACAAGTATGCTGATTGATATAAGCCAGTCCATGGCGGACAAATTTCTCTTACATTTCCTCAAGTTACACAGCCTTTCTTGGTCTTAAGTAGGGGTGGGTAGTTACACTACATAGTTCTTCTGCCTCCAAATACTCACCTTGATCTCTTCTGTCCCACAGATTCACAAGTGGACTTTCACTGTTGGCTAGAAAGCCTTTCCCAGTCCCAGTAGTTCGGGTGTTGAGTAGTCTTAGGTTATCACAGTTTCTTGTACCGGACCATTGTTAAGGCCTGGTCTGCGTGTTGAATCATGGATTATCCTTCTCCTCTATTAAAGGAGAGACCTGATGGATATCTTCTGTTACTTCTATCTTGACCTCTTCCTCCTCACTCGCTAATTCTGCCTGTGGGTTTCAAGTTGTTTGGATCCCTGGAAGGACCTTTTTAGCATACATAGAGTCATTGATCTAAGTGTGCCACCCCCTGTCATAAGATATGACAAGCCAGCACAACTATATCATCCTTCCTTTTATCCCATTTACTCATGAACCAGAGGCCAACATAGAGGATGACATCCAGGTCTACTTTTCCATTATAATTTTTTCCTTTACTTAAATAAGAAGCCTCTGGGTAGTCATCGCAGCCCCGGGTATATTTCTTATTAAACATGGCCGTGGTCAAGCAAACTCTGCTGCAGTTTATAATACTCTCATCCCTTTTATGTTATTCTCAGGGACTACAGAATTTACTATAAGCTTTAAATCATTCTCCAGGCATCTCCAGACTCGCACAGTGAACCCCACTCATTCAAGCAGGCATGCCCCACTATACTACATAGAGGAATATTGCCATCCGTGAACATCCCACCACAAACGCTCCACTTCCTGTTGCTTAGCTTTGGTTACATGTCTCATTGCTCACAACAAGACACACGAGACCACCATCATCATATCAGGGAAGCTTATAACCACATACATCACAGAGATCAGCTACATTGGAACTCCCTCCACAGACTCTCCGGTTGTTCAGGCTCCATCGCAAGGCCTTGCTACCTATAGTTAGGATTATGCAATAACTCCTCCCAAAGTCGTCTTTTGTTCTGTCTGTCCGTGTTCAGGAACCAAGTGTGTTCTGTGCTCTCTTGCTGGGGAGAAAAGGGCGATTTAGACATCTGCACTTACTTTAGCAGCCATGAAATAGGAGGCTTGGTTTCTGCCATCTCAGCTCCCAGGCATTTGCCTCCATTGCTCAATACCTGCAAATGCTTGCGATCTCACAAAAGCCTTCCTCGGTGTCAGTAGTAGCTCCTTAACCTCTGCCTCGCTTGGGCTCCTCTCTCTATTGCTTGCTTGAGCACAGTGTTATCATGGATGATCGGGGCAATGGATGAAAACTCAGTTGAAATTCATAACAGTGAATGCTGATTACTGAAGAAAATCAATGTAAAATTGACAATGGCTAAAAAGGGACACCATGGAATTAGAATGGAAAACAATCACTCTCATACACAAACACATACACACACACACACACACACACACACACACACACACACTGAGAAAACTCAGACTTGCAAAAGTAGATTTTAAAATTGAATGGGGTAAACAATAACCATAAAAAATAGCAGTTAGATTTAGTATAATTTAGATAGATAGTTAGCTGATGGGCTAAATCTATAGGGTTTGAATAGACAGTAATTAGATCCTGAGCTGGAGATATAAATCAGTGGTAGAGCACATATCTAGCTTGAGTAAAGGCCTAGGTTTTATCCCCAAAACTGGTGGGTGGGTGTCTAAGTCGCTGTTCTACTGCTGTGAAGACACCATGAGCATGGCAACTCTTATAAAAGAAAGCATTTAATTTGGGGTTTGCACACAGTTTCAGAAGCTTAGTCCATTATCATCTTGGGAGGGAATGTGATGACAGGCAGGTACAGTGCTGGAGAAGTAGCTGATAGTTACATCATGATCCACAGTCAGAGAGAGAGAGGCAGAGGGATGGAGACAGAGAGACAGAGAGAAAGAGACTGGGCCTGGGCTTTTGAGACCCCAAAGTCCATCCTCAGTGGCACACTTCCTCAAACAAGGCCACACCTCCTAACCCTTTCAAACAGTTCCAGTCCCTGGTAACTAAGTATTTAATTATATGGACCTATGGGAGGGGGGTATTCTTTTTCAGACAACTACAGTGGGGGAACAAATGAAAATCACTGTACAGGAAAATACATCATCGTGCAAGAAATAAGCCAAACATTCAAAAGAGATACTGCTTGTTCTCATTTTTGAACTCTTACAAAGTTGCTTTTGTAGAAGAAAACAATAGAAGCTGAATATAGTAGGGCATCTTGCAGCAGTTGAGAAACGGAGGCAGCAGGATTAGGAATCCAAGTCCACCCATGGGTATGTAGTAAAAAAATTTGAAGCCGTAACTCAAAAAATTAAAAAAAAAAAGAAAAAAACCTTAGACAAGATGACTCGATGGGTAAAAGCAGTTGCTCCAAAAACTTGAAGACCTGAGTTGGATCCCCAGAACCCGTGTAAAGGTGGAAGAAGAGAGTGAACTCTAGGTGTCCTCTGACCCCCCACATGAATGCTATGCTATATGTACATCCACACACATATCATACGCACACACATAAATATATACACACACTCATAATAATAAATTTTGTTAAAGTAGATTATAAAATATTGTCCACTAAAGACTCAGAGCAAGAGAGATAAGATGGAGTAAGGTTAATTACTAAAATACCAGTGGACGGCTGGGGTGAGAGCAGATTCTCTGAGGCGCAGCAGGGAGACCACAGATGACAATGTCAGCTGCAGGTTCATAGAGAACTAGAGAGAGGCACTGGGAGCCTCTCAACACAAAGAAATGCCAGCTGTGTAGGGAACAGTGTGTCCCTGCAGAGTGGATGTGTGTATCCATGTGTGGCCAGACCATACTTCAACCATGTGCCCATTCAAAAGGTGAAAGAAACTTGGAAACAGGTAAAAAGCAAAACACAATGAAGTTCACATTGGATAGAACAAGTTCCAAAACTATGAAAGACAGATCAAGGGATTTATATCCACTTAATGAAGTCTATCACGGTTTCTCAATGAATATCCATCAATGTCTCATTTAATATGCCTGTTTAATGTGTCTTTTGAGTTGAAATGGTAGCATCAGTGCAGAAGGACTCAGGCACGCTGTGCCCACTGTGGCAACCCAGCTGGACCACTCCAGACAGTTTCCACTGTTGCTCTTTCTAGAGATTCTATTTCCCAAGACCTGGGGACACAGTGCTTGTTTTAATAGATGAGCTGGGTTTTTTTTTTTTAAAGATCTCCACATTCTCTATAAAACTACATGCCAGCATTCTGAAGTTTGTAGCTTGACTTCTTTTAAATTTATATTCCCAAGAATTGTTGAGCTGGCATCGACTTGGAAAATCATCTGGCAAAACCTGCCTGGGACAGATGGTGGTCTGTCCCTTCCTGGCCCCCTGTAGCATGAAAGAGGTGGACAAGCATGAATAGCAAGAAATGAATATGGTTGCCAGGGACAAACAGATCTCAAAACTGGAAAAATTCCAACTTTTGTTGTTGTTATTTTGATTTGTTTTATTGTTTTTTTTTTCCAAGACAGAGTTTCTCTATGTAGCAGTGACTGTTCTAGAACTCACTCCATAGACCAGCCTGGTCTTGAACTCTGGTCTCCAGAGTGCTGAGATTAAAGGCTTTCACCACCACACCCAGAAAATTCCAAATTAATGTCACCATTTAATTATTTTTGTTTCCATCTACTTAAGCATTTTATGATGAGTCCACAAACATTGTTTTGGAAATAAAATAAAATAGAAAAAAATTATAAAATGCCAACCATTATAAGATTGTATGTTCACAAAAGTACTTCCAATTTTTTAAGTAATTCATTCACTTATCTGTGTACACACAGACATGGGTACACACATGAGTGTGTGCAGATGCATGAGTGAGCAAGCACATGCCACAGGACATGTGTGGAAGTCAGAGCAAAACCCACAGGGTCAGTCCCTTCCTTCTACTACATGGCTCTTGGTAGAAACCCAGGTCAACAGGCTCGGTAGCAAGCACCTCTGCCTGCTGAACCATCCTGCTGCCCCCATAAAATACCTTTACTCCAAAGACGAGACAGCAAGAGCCTGAGGATGAGTAAAGAGAACAGGTACCTCAGTCCCCTCCTAGCACAACTTCAAATTCCCACATCTGGGGGAGCTGATGCAACATTAATTGGGATCTAAAAATGTTCATATTCTTTGACTCCCCCTGTGCCAAAAGCCCAGTTCTGAGTAAAACTAAAAGTGCCAGTGCATAGGTTTCCTGTACAGTGCAGTGTTAAAACAATCTTTGTGCTCCTCGCAGACTGGAGGCAGAGTAGCCATTCACAGGATTTACTAGACCAGTCTCTATCACACCAGCAAGAGAGTGGTGAGTGCCAGGTGTGTGACAAGGTCCTAAGACAGATGATGGGCAGTTCTCTCCTGTAAGTGAGCCAGAAGCACTGGGCATGAGAGACCACAGAACTTAGCAGTTAGGACTATCTGCACCTGAATGTTCTGTCTGCTATTAAGGAGTTGTGTGACATTTGACAAATTAATTGACCTCACTGTGTCTCAGCTTCCTAATCTACAAAATAAAATGAATAAATGAATACTTCTTTCATAGGGTCATGTGAATAATATAATACAATATCTCTCTAGTCCTTTAAAAAAACGCTAGATGTGGCCAAAGCACTACGTGTTATTTGCCATCATTTTTATTATTTATTATTATTATTATTATTAACATTTATGCTTGCAAGCAAAAGAGAAATATAGAACTTATAGCCAAAGTAGTTACAGGTCAAATCAGAAAACAATGACTACAAATTTCACAGAGATATTTTAAACTATTGTGTCAGGGTGTATCACCTTTATACTTTTGCTAACCGAAAACATTAAAAGAATAATAGGAAGAGATGTGTTTCGTAGGCTAGTAGGTCACTCTGGAAAGAAATGCTAGCTTGAATCTCCATTAAGTGAATAGTGCAGACACCCAAACTCCTGGTGGCACTTGGAGCAAAGATGGAGTCCATTGTCTGTAAGAGCCACCTGTTAAGCTGCCGCCACCACAGCTGCTTAAGCGGTGCTCCTTCGGTGATTGCCTCAACTATGTTAAAATGCTCTTTTGTTTCCATAAGTGCTCTAAAGATCTGACAATTTCCATTAGCACCTCTGCAGAGAAGTGGCAAAATAAAAGGGAAAATCATATAATAATTGCAAAACCATTCGACCAATTTTTCTTGTCATTTTTCTATTGCTTTTAGCTCAGTAAACTTTCTTTTTACTAAAAAAAAAAAGGCCCAGAGTACAAGCAAAAACAGTGTATTGTCACACTCTTCAGTGCAGCATGGAGACAGCAAAGTTGTTTACGTCACATGGAACACACAAAGGAAAGCACAGCACACTCGGGCTGTGCCTCTGTGCACGTGGGCCACACTGGCTGGCTATGGGCAGTTTCTTCATCGTCCAGCCTCCTGCCTTCATTAAGACTCCTTACAGCCTCAAGATACTGTTACTATCAGGAGAGGTTGCTTTCATTATTTTGCGAGTATGTATTTGCTGCATTTATTATCTTTGCTGATGTAGTTAGTGCAAAAGCCATGGCCCCTGATACATATATAAAAAGGGATAAAAGCAACAAATCCCTGCTAATGTTGAGGAGCCTTCCCTGAGCTGGCGGGTGAACCCCAGTGTGATCTGCTCCATGCTAGGATTTGCTCTTACCAAATGGCAGCCCAGGATCCAGAGAGCAAATGCATTCATTACACCTGTCACAGTCAGCATGAGAGTCACAAAGGACGTGCCAGAGGCAGCATAAAGGGAAGTGAAGGCCGCAGGGCTAGGGCAGATGCCTAGGACCACTGTCAGGGAGAAACTTCAGAGGAAATTATATCTAAAGTATAAGCCATCCGTGTGCATCCTAGATGCCTATGATGTGGAGACCCAGGAAATGGAGTCATGGGCAGCATGCGTGTGTATGTCTCTCTGTGGTGCGTGTGTGTGTGTGTGTGTGTGTGTGTGTGTGTGTGTGTGTACTGAGGAATAAAGATCCAGGTGGAGCCTCGGTGTGGACAGGATGGAGTTGAGAGGCATCCAATGTCAGTTTCTAGCTCCTTGAGAAATGAAGCGCCTTCCCAATGCAGGCTGTAACTTTAAGTAACAAAATCACGCAAAGGTAATCTGTGTGCATTAGAAGCAGCATATTGGTTTCTCTCCAAGCAGTTGGCAGTGAGCCGTGCTGACCAGTGGCACTAGGACCGGCTACTTCCCAGGCCCTTGGTGTCACCTTCCCTTGCCTGGGCTTCCGGTCATCTACAGATTCTCTCGGGAAAGTACAATGAAGCCGTCAAGGGCATGCAATCTACATGTGCCTCCTAACCAAAACCTCGGTTTTGTTCTGTGCACATAAGCAAGTCTCTCGAACCCTCCAGGCCTCTTTTATGAAATGGAAAATGAAGCATCCAACACGCAGTAACTGCTTCATTAGTGGGATTGGCTACTGGGGAGGTGACTAGACCTTGGTGTAAATTAGCTTCATTTGCATCTCTAAGTGAGGGGTAAAGGCTATGAATGACTTTCAGGTGTCAATCTTTTGGATCCTGAAGCAGGTGACTGGGAACGGAGCAGCAACAGTGTCAAAGGGACACCGAGCACTTACCCACAGCCAACTCCTTCCCTCTCACACAGTCCCTCTTTGCACTCCATCCTCTGTCACAGCAAGAGGTAGACATGCCACCCAGGGAGAGAAGGTCCAAAGAGACGCTGTGAGGGATGGAGTGGCTGTCATAGCCAGGGCATGGTGGACTGGGTCCTGAAGGGTGAACAAGAGTCTTCCAGAAAGGAAGGAGAGGAGGTGTGTTCCCAGCACAGTGGTCAGCGGGTGTGAAGCAGATGCCAGGAGTAGTCAGACTGTCCAAGGATGGGTCAGAGGTCTAACTGTGCAGCAGCCAGTGATGGAGGCAGGGCACAGATTTGGTGTGATGAGTTTGTACACTAAGCAACGGGAAAGGGGCGTGTCACAGGTGACCTCACTGAACTCTGAATATCCATGAGGTTTGTCATGATCTCCCATGTACAGTACGAATTGGATCCAACAGAGCCCCAATGGCCTGGACCACATAACCCATCAGCACAGCCATCAGATGATTGATGTTTCTGACTCCTGAACACTGCTACCCACAGCTTCCCCCTGGACCCCAGAGAGGAACTGAGGGAGGGAAAGCCCTTCGGGCTCACCCTGCCCTTCCCAGACTCCTGCACTCCCCAGATGAAAATTAATAGCTTCGTCACCATGTCACCTATACTAACTCCTTCCAGAGTTCACACAATAGCATGGTATTCGGAGGCTGCAAGGCACTTTGGGTTGGTGACCTTGGGAAAGTCACTCAGCTCCCTCAGTGCCTTGGTTTTCTCGCCTGGATTACATGATGCTCACCTCCAATGGTCTCCCTGAGGAAAATCAAATCTCATAGGAAATATCCTTCCACAGTGTGTGTGCTCAAAGTCTTGACACACTCATTTGCTCATCGTAAAGTCGCTGTTACCTTTCTTGCTCCTTAACACTGCATGGATAAAATCCTGTGTGCAGTTTCCAGATAAGAAACCAGCTCAGAAGGCTACATAAACCACCCGGCAACAGAACTGCACAGTGAGAGACAGGACCCCAAGCCGGGTCCTCAGGGCTCCCTCCCTCCCGCACCACGTCTTCCACATCCACAAGACAGCCTCTCTTTTCAAGTGGCATCGTGGGGCTTTTAAAGACCCCTGATTGTATCACTACCCTGAAACAGTCATGATAACTGGGTAGGCATCATCTCTTGGAGGACACTTCCTCTCAAAACACACAGCAGAGAAATACATAGAAATGTCATGGGTTTGCCCTGCATATCACACTTAGAAGCCTAAGCACATAAAGAGCCAAAGACATTGTGTCCATTATTTTGGATGAAATACACTTCAAAACAACACTGAATCGCTAGGAAATAGATGAAAGTGACCCTCTTCCAACAGAGTCACAGACCAGTGGCCCTCTCAGTGTCCCCAGCTTCACCTGGAAGCCCAGGTCAAACACCAGAGCGCATCTGCAACCTCCTCTGGACCCATGCAGCAGCCGGTGGGGTGCCCAGTTCCTCCAGCCTTTGCATAATTAGCCTGCAGGTATTATTAGGTGGTGATCATGTCGGGGCGCATCACGCTCCATTTACAGGCTTGTAGTTAAGGCTGTTCGTCACGCTCCATGTGACTACAACCAAATCTGTCACACGGTCTAAACTGACCAATAAATCCACGTCAAGTGGAGAGGATAATTTAAGTGATAATAAAAGGCACCCAGTTTAAATTTTGATTTTTATTGGCAGAAGTCTCCTGCTGCCGGAATGTCGTTTAACTCTCTGGGGAGCAGTGATAAGGACCCAGAAGCTCCTGGGCTTAGGTGCGACAGCGGGAATCAAGAGTGATATCAGCATCCTGAAGACAAGCTAATTGTTAGATCTGATGCTGAATTAATAAGTGCCATCCGTGGGGAAGAAGCGACTGGAAGGATCTGAGGGGCACTCAGTTGTGCATTACATGAATGTGGTTGCTATGGTGATAGGTTTGTTCTCCAGGAGACAGGAGCTGGAACACAGGATGCTTGGAACCAAGAATGCCATTGTCTGCGTAAAGCCTTTTGCCTTGGCTTACAGCCATGAATCTTCTGAGGTCACACCAGAGGTTGTTTGGGGGTCCAGCATTGTTCTGGCGGAGCCAGAGGCCTGTGGGCTAATGCCATGAAGTTTGGCTAACATTCCAACAGCAGAGCCTGGCTCACTTCCTCCCACTAGACATGGCTGTGAGTTGCCTGCCAATGCGAGCGGGAGGTAATCAGGAGCCCTGATGTCAGAAAGGGAGCTAAGATCCAGTTCCTCCTAAGATACAGAACTAATGGGAGAATTCAGCTACATCACCCAGCCCCTTCTGTGACGGTGATAGACAAGAGCCCTAGATGTGGAGTCATTTCCAAATCAATATCTGTCTCTGTCTTTGCCTCTGTCTCTCTGTCTCTGTCTCTGTCTCTGTCCTTGCCTCTGTCTCTCTGTCTCTGTCTCTGTCTCTGTCCTTGCCTCTGTCTCTCTGTCTCTGTCTCTGTCTCTCTCTCTCTTTCTCTCTCTCTCACACACACACACACATATATATGTATATATACACTGGCTGGATAGTCTTTGGAGGGGGCTGAATAGTGTTAAACTGCAAATCAAATCTCATATAGCATTCCACACATGGGTGGAGGGAGAGAGAGAGACTCGGGCGTATTTAAGTCTGAGACGGCAGAGAGGACAGGATGAATGCTCTGCTCCATACTCCCACAATCCTCTGCTCCTACTCCTCATCTCCCTCCCAGCCTCTTAGTAGCTCAGAGTCCTGAGCTCTGCTCCCAGCTGTTCTCACCTGACTCCTTCCTTGGGAAACCTAGCCCAGCCTCTCAGCGTTAACTCCACCCACCTCCAAACAGAGGCCTTAAGAGCATCTCCAGATCCAGCTACCTAGCTTCTTATCGGGTGTTCACCTGGCCTATTGTAAGACCTGGTCTTCTCTCTGACTAGTCCCATTGCACCTCCATAGCCCCGACATTGGGGTTTCTCTCACTCAAGCACCCCACATCTAATTCAAGAACAAATACCATTGAACAACCCAACAGTCTGCATCCTTAGGTCTATCAAAGTGATGTGCCTTCGCTGTTACATTATGTATGTTTATAAACAAGCAGGGTGAACCACTCACCGTCACGGCACTGCTCCACGGGCTGTCAAACTGCACACCTTCATTGCCAGCTGCTACCCTGAGTCTGCTAACGCCGTTCACAACAGCCTGCTGAAGGTGGAGAGTCTTTAGAATCTGCTCCCTCAAACCTTCAGTACTCCTAAACTTGTGTTGGTAATGTTGAGAAGAATATACTAAAAATCTAAAAATGATATCTATACTAATGAGTCATAATGCCTTTTGTGCTGCTGTATTGTTTTGAATAAAAACAGTGTGAGTCAAGCAGAGGAACCAAAGTCATGACATATTCATGATTGCACATGTGTGCTGAGCTAGAATTGGCAGGACCGAAAGTGACATGAATAATTCACGCGAGACATCAGTGGTTTTTCCTTCGCGTCAAAGGTTAAACTGTGAACATGAGGGCGGGGAACAGGCAGAAAGATGGGCTTATGTATTACACGTCCAGAGATCTCCTTGCAGTTGAGGGTTAATACAAGTTCAAGCAACAGCCACCATCAAGTCAGTTCAAGGGGATGATACTGAAATCTCTTGACGCCACACTGAGTTCTTTCTCACTCCGGCAGCTGTTGGAGAGAGTTAAGACTATATATTTGATGGCCGGTAAGTTCGAGTCTATTTTTGAGCCCAGATCTCCAAATCCTGAAGGAATGATTCCTTGGAAGAAAGGAAAGAGGAAACAACAGTGAGGGGTTTGGGTTTAATACATTCTCTGCTTATCTCCACCGTGCCAGCAACCTCACTGGAGAGTGGGGGGCTGGATCAGAAAGGATGCCCTAGGCGATGACAGCTATGAACTGGTCAGTGGTACAAACCCGTAGGGCCACTTCTTCGCTTTAATGTGATCCCCTTTGGCCTTTCCCCCTTAAACTGCTTTTGAAAGCAAAACTTTAGCATATCAGAGAAAAGTAGACTTTAAGCCAGATGTGGTGTGCACAGCTGTAACCCCAGCACTTGGAGTGCTTAGGCAGGAAGACTATAAATGTGGGGGAAGTCAAAGCTGCACAGTGAGATTCTGTCACAATAAATTAATTAACTAATTAATTGTTTATTTTATTATGTATGGGTTGTCATAGTTAATATGCAAAATCAAATTTCTACCAGATCTACATGATGTATTTATGTTATGTAGGTAGAGTATGTTGTAATATGTATAAGATTTTCAAGAAAATTGATTTAAAAATAGAAAAGAAGACCACAACTGGAGAGACGGCTCAGTGGTTAAGAGCAGTTGCTATTCCACCATGACAAACAGAGTTCAGATCCTAGCACCCACATCAGGCAACTTGTGGCCACCTGTAACTCAAGATCCAGACATTTCAAAGCCCTCCTCTGGCCTCTGTAGGCTCCTGCACATATGTGTGCACACATTCACATGTACATGGCCTCTGTAGGCACCTGCACACATGTGTGCACGCATTCACATGTCACATGGCCTCTGTAGGCTCCTGCACACGTGTGTGCACACATTCACATGTCACATGGCCTCTGTAGGCACCTGCACAGGTGTGTGCACACATTCACATAGTCACATGGCCTCTGTAGGCACCTGCACACGTGTGTGCACACATTCACATGTCACATGACCTCTGTAGGCACCTGCGCACACATATGCACACATTCACATGTTACATGGCGTCTGTAGGTAACTGTGCACATATATGCATACATTGACATATAGACACACACACCTTAAAAAATAAGAAATAAGAATAAACCTTTAAAAAATCATTTCTGCTGAACTCACATGACAAATTTTCTCTTAACAAGATGCCAGGCCTCAAAATGCATCATCTACCTCCAGGTGCTTCAATTTCCTATGCGGCATGCAGATAATAAAAGAACCCTCCTCACATGAAGTGTAAATCAAGTGATATACATATGTATGTGTGTGTGTGTGTGTGATACATACCCATCACCTAGAACAGAGACTAGGTTGCTAATAGCTGCTATATAGTAGCTATTTTCCTTGTTTGGATGTTTCCTCTAGCAGAGATAGATATATATGAACACAAATATTTCCTTCCTATTAATACTGTAATGTTATGCATTTATTTATAATATATAAGCTTTCATTTATGTGTGTATGTGTGTTTCTCTATGGCATATATGTATATTTATGTATTTACCTATAACATATAGATACCATAGCTATAAATATAATAGATGGTATAGATGATAAATGCTTTAATCATAATTTCTCACTCACAAAAAAATCAGTTATGCATTTCGACAATGTAGAGTGATACATAACATATAAGATAGAATTCCTTCAGACCTCAGTTTGACAGACCTGACACATTCTCCCTACATCTAAAATCATCAACTCATAGTGAAGAAGCTAAAAAAATTAAAGTGGACAACATCATGGATTCCATCATTTGGATTCATCTGCATTTGTGTCCTTGCTGGTTTGTTTGGTTGATTTCTTTGGTTTGGTCCTTTCACTGGAATTTGATGGAAGCAGGGGAGCCTTGCCCAGCAACCTGCAGGAAAGAAGGATGCTCCACTCTTTCCTCCCACTCAACCCAGCGTGCCCTTCTCCTGGGGCAATATCATCATCACCACATAAGAGAAGGGGCTGTGGCCAGGGTAGGCAGAGGACACAGACCCTGGACCCATTGAGTCTGTACTCACCCAATGTCACGTTTGTGTTTCTACTATTAATTATACAACAATTCGTCTCTCCCATTGATTCCTTACAAATTACGGTCTGACAAGGCTCAGAGTGACGTAAAGTGTATTAAAGCCTCCTCTGGTGCTTTTTCACAAGAGGACAATCATAGCTCATTTTGGATGCACTTCCATGTGGGACTGAAAACTTTGTCTAATGAAAACCAGCATGTTGCAAAAGTATGTATATTAACATCAACAAATTCAATACAATTTCCCTAAGTTATGGTGATTGGAGGAAACCTAGTGCCAATTACAGGAGGGAAATGGCATTCTGGAGTCTTTTGAGGGTAGCGGTTTGTTGGCTTGGCCACTTGAAATGGCGCTGCAGGGAAAGGTGCATTCAGAGGCCCACCTGCAGAGTGGAGCAAGCACGCTGAGGCTTTCAGGTGGGAGGAAGAGAGAGGTAGAAAGGGTGACAGGCAAGAGCTGAGACTAAAGAGAACCTGAATCTGAATGGGTGCTATCCTGGTGTACAAATGACTCCTGAGATACAGCTTGGAACCAGAGCAGAGGCCAGGAACTTGTGAGCAACCTAAATCCTCTATTCCATCCCTGATCTAGTGAATAAAGGCTCTGGGGTGAGCTCTGCAGTGTTCTGCAAGAGCACCCAGTGATTCAGATGCTTCGGTTCTCGTGTGCTAAGAACCAGCTGTGAAGAGCATGCTCAAAGGTACTATAAAAGCTTAACAGGTTAGCCCAGCTAAGTAACTAACTTCAACTAAGTACTGGCAGCTGAGAGTCACCCAAACCGACTAAGTTGGTGAGTGAGACACACACACATTCACGTTTTCTGAAAGCCCACCAGGTCACCTTAATGTGGGGCCACTTTTGAAAGCTTCTTGTGTAGAAAATGAGTTTGTAACAATACAACACACTGATCACAGAGAGAGAGAGTTACATGGAGAAGAACTTCTTACTAGTTTCAGCCTGATAACGTTGAACTGTAATTAACAACATTGTCTCATGGCCAATACCAATGGTCCATGAACTTGGTAACTGCTCCACAACTGTTGATATCAGAAAATTCTTCTTTTCTAAGTAGCATGAGGTCAATTTCTATTCACACAGACTAAGTCATCAATTATCCATGTGGAAAAGTCCTTCCAAAGTATGAAATTTGAAAAGTTAAAGCAGTTCTTTAAGTATGGGGGTGGGGAGTGGACAGCTATGAAACCAAATGAAATATTTGCATTTTCTCTTATGAGTTTAAAAACAGAGAAAAAAATAAGTAGCTACCCCTCCCCCCACCAACTCTTGGTTCGATGTTACCTTCATTTGCCATAAAGCCTTAGATACGTGTTATCTGGAGGACCGAATACTGACTACGTATGTGTGCTCAGGGCCCCATCTCAGAAGTAGGGACCCACGCTGGCTTATCAAGTGAAAATCCCACGGTTCGAGAATTGCCCTCGACCATTCCTCAGTGCCTGGGCCAGGAGAGCACATGAAAACCAAGCCGCCCAAAGCCAGTTGCCCACCACAGCGGGCTAACCTGCCCACCCCGTCTCCCTTCTTCCCTCATTCCATCTCTTGCTCATCAATGGATGCTGTGTACGGTGTCGCTCGACAAACACTCACAAGTACTTCAGACCCTCATATCTGTGAGACTCCATCACATCCCACAGTGCAGGAGTCGCCATTTTCCCGAGGAGCTCAGACTGGGGCATGGTGGTTGTAGCACAGCTGTATCATCCCAATGCCAGCTCCCGTTCTAGCATAATCTCCTGTACGATCAGTCCCCATCTCTCCAAGGTTGAGTTGAAGTCAAAGCCCTGGGTCTTCCCTCCTGGCACATGTCCCCCAAGCCACACTCTCTCAGAACAGCTCTTTAAGAGGCTGTATTCCATGGACAAGCATATAGTGCGAATATAAGGTTGTGTTTTTATGCATCTTTCGAGGCCATACATCTGGCCCACTTTGGGTCTCTAGAGAGTGAATACCGTGTGCATGGGACCATTCTTATAGCTGATAGGTCATGAGTAAGAGCACCCCAAAGATGTAAGGATCTGGGGGTACCTGGATTATTTCTGTCCCTCATTGATGTGAGAAAAATGTGTAGTACAAATAGCTTCTGGAAGGAAGAATTGATTCAGCTCTGTGGCAGGGAAGGCACGGTGACAAGAACGTGAGGCAGCCGACCACGCTGCACCCAGTCAGGAAGCAGATAGCAACAGACGCTGCTGCTCAGCTCACTTTTCTCCTTTCGTTCAGCACAAGGCTCCAGCCTGAAGGATGGTGGCACCCTCGTGCATGGTAACTTTTTCCACGTCAATTAACTCTGTCTTGAAAGTCCTTCTCAGACATGCCCAAGAGCTTGTCCCCTAGGTGGTTCTAAGTCCTTAATAGTTGACATCGGTATTAACCTTCACATGCCCATGTTCTGAAAAGGTGGTCAGTCCCTCCTTTCTCAGCGTCTCCGGGCTGGGCTGGAATCTTCTTTCCTTTCTCGGACTCTGAATGGGGCAGGTCTTTCACTCAGGAGGGGTTCTGGGGTGATGCCTGCTCAGATTAGCATCTCCTTGGCTCCCCAATTCCGCTCCAACTGTCACTGCTCAGCCTCCTTGCAATTCTGCAAAGAAAGTGGGGGACGCATCTTCCTCACCAACACTTTCTGGGACTCTGTGGAAGAACACACAGAATCATGCTATCTACAGAGAGAGACGGGAGCCATGGCGTAACTCCCTGTTCCACAGCCACAGCTCCTTCAAAGAGCCCCAGCTCCAGTCAGTTAATGGATGGAAAACAGAAAGTGGCGAGGAGCCCAGGGAAGCCATTGAGCTGCTTCACAGCAGACGGCACACTGAGTTAGCCCACAAATGACAAAGTGAACGTCACCCCTTGATGTCGCACAGCACGTAATTCACACGCTCATAGGAGGCAGTCCTGCTCACTGTCCTTGAGACTTCGCCACACCAAACAGAAAGCATAGTGCTATACACACACTGTTTCCAAGGCAAAGCAGTTGCTGAAGACTCTGCTCTACAGAATTTTCTAAAATGATATCAAGTCTTTTTTTTCTTTTTAAATTCTACTTTAAAATTCATATTGTCTCTGTTCAAGAAATGTCTTTCGAAGGGTTGGAGAGATAGCTCAGCAATTAAGAGCACACGCTGCTCATACAGAGAATCCAGGTTCAGTTCCCAGCATCCCTGGCAGGCAGTTGTGACATGCTTATAGCTGCAGCTTCAGGATTTCCCTTTACATAGAGCATGGTGCCCATGTCCAATGTCTTCTACTAACTCGACTTTAACTGTTGCTCCTCGAAATGAGCACCCCAGTTATTGGCTTAGCCCAATGAGGTGTCAGTCACATGTCTTTTCTGGAACCCAAGGGACCCAGCACCCTCTTCTGGCCTCCTTAAACCCCAAACATGCATGTAACACACATACATGCAGACAAAGCACTCATATACACAAAATGGCTAATAATGTTTAATAAATAAAATAATTTGAAAACCCATGGCCTCCTGGGATAGACAGTGTTGGAGAGCCAAGAGTCAGAAAAGCAAAGGCCAGTTTTATGCTGGTCCCATTTTCCCAGCAGACCCCCACACGCTTTCCAGGCAACCAATTACACAACCATAAAGCACTTGGTACCATTTAGCTTTCATTCAGTGAAAGAGAAATAAATATTGGGTGTGGTGGTGCATACCTTTAATCCCAGCACTCAGGAAGCAGAGGCAAGAGGTTATCTGTGAGTCTGAGGACAACCTGGTCTACATAGTGAGCTCCAGAACAGCCAGGACTATGTAGAGAGACCCTGCCTCCAAAGATAAAATAAATACATTTCAAATCCCATCCCTCCTCAGACACTGTGCTGGGCCTAAAGACAACGACGGGCAATTCACCATCCTATTCTCAGGACCTTGGCTGTGCAGCCCTCTCCTACTCCCTGGGGGTGTGAGAGCATCTTCTCAACCATTTCCAGACAGTTATTCAACCTACCTAAAACAACCTCTCTGTCTGGCAAGGATGTTTCCTTACTCCATCAAAGTCAGTCCCAAATCTAAACCCTCAGCAAACCCTCTGCCAGCTAACACATATGCTCGATTCGTGTGGCAAATTCACTCTCCCCCCCCCCTTCCATTCGCTTTCTATATGCACAAAATCTAATTTTCAAATGTCTGTAAAATCAGACACGCTTATGTTATGACCTAGAACAAGGCGTAATCAGTGATCTCAGTCTGAGGAGGGAAGGGTCGGGGAAGGGATACTAAGCTAAGTTGCTCTCATTGGGTGGAGAAAACCTTGGAAGCACATCCCAGGTACAGAAGTGCTCTAAAGGAACTCATTGCCCTTGTCTGTGCCTGGCACATCCAGCAGGGAACTAGACCTCAAAGTTTGCAATGCAAACATTTTTTGAAAGTTCAAGTTCAAACATTTACTTACTAAGAGACTGTTCTACACAAGGCAAGACCTTGGTCTGTTGTGTTAAATATGGACCCAAGATCCACGCATCCAGCAAGCACTCAGAAGATCTAAGCCCCGAAAAAAAGAAATGGATTTTATTTGACAATAGGCGAAAG
This sequence comes from Microtus oregoni, assembly GCF_018167655.1. Classification (NCBI taxonomy): domain Eukaryota; kingdom Metazoa; phylum Chordata; class Mammalia; order Rodentia; family Cricetidae; genus Microtus; species Microtus oregoni. The sequence continues at coordinate 12,879,091 of NW_024543069.1, read as the reverse complement.
AGGGAAGTGTAGATTACATAACAAATTCACTGATCAGCATACCAAGAAAAATACAGACCCAAGAACTAAGCCACTTCCTATTATGATATGGAGCTGGAGTACCTGGGTCCAAGGGACAAACCTCGTGAACATACGGGCCTAGCTCTAACCAGTAATGATTCATGAAGAAATAGCATCAGACCAGACGGCCCAAGAACAGAGTGCAGGACACAGGCATGAACTTGTGCTCAGAGGGTGGGAAGCAGGGCTTTCAGGTCTAGAAAGGCTGCTGTTGTGTATCTGTAGAGAAACCAGGGCAGACACGCGGACCTTCGGCTCCAACACACTTGCACCTTTCCCGACAAAGATGGGAAGACTGCAGGGCAAGCTTCTTTCTCTTCTGCAAAACCCCATGTTTGCCGTGACTAACAATAAGAAGAGGACAAAGCATACATAAATAAAGCTCCGCGGAGGAACAAAAGCCCAGCTGTGCACGCGTGCCAACGCGTCCCGAAACACTCGTGACGCTGCCAGCATGCCATCCCCAAAGGAGACAATGAGACGATTAGCTCAAGCGTGAGTCAAATTATGCTCTTTGCTTCTCACACTCTAAGAACAGTTATTGTGCACCGGAGACGCACAGCGTGCGTCACCACACAGTCTTCCGGGACTGTGCTACGCAAAGCCAGGGATCTGCTCTCTGGGCCTGCGTGAACCGGTTTGGAAGCCATAATCTGGGGCAAGACGAGATGTTTTCTCAGCTCTGGTGAGGACCACTCAGAAACAGCCCCGACTTCAGGTAGCAGTCAGTAGATGCCGGCACAAACGTTCTCCGTGGAACAGCAGGAAGAGAAGTACTTCCTACCTGGCAATAAAACCGTGTCTGCAGAGCTGTGGAGGCTGCCTGCCTTTACCCATGTCAGAAAGCGTGTAGCTGTGGCTAGGCAAAGAACAGTGTGCTGATGTTTATGATGGAAAGTTTTTCTTTGCTATGGAAGGTTCTAGAAGGATTGATCCTCTACAGTTTTTCTCCTTAAAAATATTTTTTTCCTAACAAGAATACTCTTCCTAAGCTCCCTCTGCATCGGTAGACAAGAACACTCGATTACTCATTACTAAATTATTCTGCCTATAAACAGGCCTGTTCTGCTCATGTCTTTAAATATCTCCTATTCAAGTCATAGCTAATTATTATTTAGCACATTCAATTCATCACGCACTTCAGAATGTCTGTGTCACTGTTAGAATGAATGTTTAAGCAGTTCCCCATTGTGGGGTTATTTCTCAACATAGGATATTAGCAGCCTGGCACAGAGAAACTTTTTGTTTTCTACTGATCTCGTGAACAAACAGTAAAGTTTCTCTGAAATGCCAAGTCTTCAGGTGAATATCCCTTTAGCAGGTAGACTTCCCCATTATTGCCAACTTGATTGGATTTAGAAACACGTAAGAGACAAAGTTCTGGGTGTGTCTAGGAGTGTCTGTCTACAGGTAGGTAAGGGGGGAGACACCCTAGAATTCTCTCTACTCAGTGACCTCAGCCTAATTTCTTAGCTCACAAAGGCCCTTTGTGAGCCCTACCAGTTTTCCCCAAAGTCAGACTCTGCCACGAGTATGCGCACTCAGAAGCCTAAGGAAGAATCTAGACAGAACTTGCAGGTGTAGTAGGGGATTGAGGGTGTCGACGTGCATGCTCACATAGCCCTGGGGTGCAGAAGTGAGGAGAGAAAGCAGTCTACAAGATGAATGGAGCTAGATCTTCCTCCCGGCTGCACCATGCTCTGGGGAAAATCCAAGGAGTGTCAAAATTCTAAATCTGAGCCTAATCTCCCAGATACTTATGTGTGTTAGAATATATTGGTTAAGATAAATTGTTTTTGTATCCCAGGCTAGATCCGAATTCACTATGTAGCTAAGGATGATCTAGAACTCTTGAACCTCCTGCCTCCATGCCCCAAGAGTGTATACATCAACCGTCAATAGATGGCCTAATTGACAACTTCTAGATACTTCTGCAGGCTTCACCTGACCTGGAGCTCCCCAGTGTCAGAGAAATGGGGTAGCCAGGGGACTTTCCACACCAGGAACCTGCTCCGCTGTGCTGTAGACACGCCTCCAGCTACCTCTTCTGAGCAGAGTTCTTACTGCCCATCTGTCTCTGCGTAAAAAAACCCTCAGCTTTCAGCAGACCTTTCCAGACACCTATTTCTTCCCCTAGCTATTTCACAAAACCTTGAGAGCTCTAGGAATAGGGGTGGGGACATTTTGAAGAATCTTATCAGCCTTTAACGTACAGCTCATCTCTTTGAGCATGTGGCTTACATATGCGGTTTCCTGAGTACCCAGTGATTTGACTTCACAACAGCATCCGCGCCCACACCTGAGCTCTCTCAACCTGTCCTCATCTCCCCCTTGGTACACAACTCTGTTACAAAGTCCCATTTCCACACTGAAAATTATGTCTTCCAAATGGAAGAAAAGCAATCTACGGAGTCCGATTCACACTAAAGTATGTATGATTGGCAATCACCTTCTTCATTTCAAGTATAACTGACTATTTTGTAGAGTTCTGATTGGCCAGGCATGGGGGCTCATACTTGCAGTTCCAACACTTGGGAGGCTGAGGCTGTGGGTCACAAGTTGAAGGACAGCCTAGGATATATAATGAAACTGTCTCTAAAAACACTTGGATTAAATAAAGTAATTTCAGAAGGTAGTTATTATGCATATATATTGGAAGCAAGATGGGTAAAAATATTTGATATTGAGAAAAAATATAGCTACTTTATTTACTTTTAAGACCAACATGGAAAAATGTCCCAATAAAAGAATGCAAACTAATTATAAACCTAACTGGCTATTTTATTAAGCCAGGGATACGATCTGACAAAATGCCGGAAACACTTGCACGGTAGTCAGTGCTGCCCAGAAGATGCTTTTGGTGAGCTGTTTCCTCTAATCCCCTGGCTAATTCTCAGAGTACCAGTGTAGGAAGTCGTAATAAACTTACATTACAACCCTCTCCATTCTTCAAGCCTGTGGGAAGGTGATTTTATCCCTAGAGAATTACTTTTAAACTTGAGAGCATTTATTGGCAAATATGTGTTATGAAGAGGGGAGGGATTCCCCAGGAGGGTTTCTAATACAGCCAATACTTTTGCAAAGGCCTAAGAGGATGGAAGAAGATAATTGATTTCAGCCTCGCTATACAACAGGGAGAGCCGTCCAGATTGAAGACAGCAGCAGGTATCAGGGTGGGCTTCCCCTGGCTTCGAAGGGAAGACAGACAAGATGCAAATTTTGTGACTTCACAGTTGGCCTTATTTGTCCTCAGTAACAGAGCAGTTTGCCTGTAACTAGGTAGTTGGGAGTAAGGAGACAAAGAGTTCACCCTCATTCTATCTTTCTACCTATCTGTCTGTCTATCTATCTATATACCTAGCTATTATCTATCTTTATCTCTCTCCATATACACGCACACACACACTCAACACACATAAATTTAATGTTTTAAGATGGAATATCAAGCAGCCCAGGCTGGCTTTGAACTTGCTATATAGCTGAAGCTGGTCTTGACCTCTTGACTCAAAGAACTTGGGGGGTAAGTAGTAAATGATAGATGGAAGGGTGGGTGAGTGGGTGGGTGGATGGACGGATGGATGAATGGATGCTATCTAGTTTCAAGTGCTTCGTCACCAAGCACCATTGGGTGTGGGTTCCATCTTATAGATTGAGGCTTAAGTCAAATCAGATAGTGGTTGGTTACTCCCACAAGCTTTGTGCCACTATTACACCAGCATATCTTGTAGACAGGGTTTGCAGCTGGGTTGGTGTTTACATTTCTCCTTTGGTAGTGTGCAGAATACCTTCTGGTATCAAAAACACAAGCCTGTAGGGGTAAAGGCTCTAGGTAGGCACCAGCTTGACTTCTCCATGTTCAATGAGTTGTGTAAGTGTTGTCTTCAGAAATAAAGCCTTTCCATCAGTTTACGGAGAGCAACCTATAGACTTGGCAACAGCCTGGGTTGTTTGGGGTTCTCATGGAACTACGTAGGCCAACAACTCACCAATTAGATGTAATTCATTCCCAGTACTGGAAGCTTCATTTAGTGACAAGAGATGTCCAGTTGGGGCTCTCTCTCCCTTGTTATCTGGTAATTTTATTTAGCTGACAATATATATTTAAAGCTTCTACTTGATGGAGGAAGGTCATTGGCTAATAAAGGAACTGCCCTGGCCCATTTTATTGGTTAGAGGATAGGTGGGAGGAGTAAACAGATCAGAACGCTGGGAGGAAGAGGAAGTGAGGTCAGAGACTCCACAGCTCTCTCGGGAGCAGACGCCAGAGAGAGACGCCTCAGAGAGAGACGCCATGCTCCTGGCTCCTGGGCAGACGCACGCTATGAAGCTCCGACCCAGGATGGACTAGGCTAGAATCTTCCCGGTAAGACCGGTTCTCACAGATTATTAGAGATGGGTTGATCGGGATAACAGGATTAGCCAGTAAGGGCTAGGGCTAAAGGGCCAAGCAGTGATTAAAAGAATACAGTGTCTGTGTAATTATTTTGGGCATAAGCTAGCCGGGCAGGCGGCCGGGGGTGCTGAGAACGCAGCCCTGCCGCCCCTATTACTACATCTACTCTATTAGGATTCCATACTACTTCTCAAATGCCCATTTTAGCTGTCACTCCCCATATTCTCTCCCTCATCCTCCTCTTCCCTCCCCTTCATACTTGATCCTTCCATTCCCTCCCATCAATAACTATTCAATTTCCCTTTCCTAGAGATATTTATCTGCCCCTCCCCCAAATCTTTACTCTATATCAGACCTCTGTGGCTCTAAGGATGGTAGCCTGCTTATTGTTGACTTAGTAGCGAATATGCACATATAAGTTGATTCATATTGTATTTGTCTTTCTGGATCTGGGCTAACTTACTTAGGATTTTTTTTTTCTACTTCCATCCGTTTACCATTTCATGATTTCATTCTTTTTAACATCTAAGTAAAACTGCAATGTATAAATGTACCACATTTGTCTGTTGAGGGACGTCTAGGTTGTTTCCCACTTCTGGCTATTGTGGCTATAACTGTAAAGAACATGCTTGAGCAAGTGGCTCTGTGGTAGGATGGAACATCTTTTGGGTATATGGCCAAGAGGAGAATAGATGAAGCTTAATTCCCAGCTTCCTGAGCAACTGCCACACTGATTTGCATATTGACTTGCAAGTTTGCTGTCTCACCAGCAATGGATGAGTGTTCCCCTCATCCTTCACAGAATGAGCTGTCCTTTGTTTTGTTAGTCTTTGCCATTCTGAGTGGTACAGATGAAACCTCAAAGTAGTTGACTAAAAATGTTGAAAATTTCTTTTAAGTGTTTCTCAGCCATTTGAGTTTCTTCTTTTGAGAATTCTACGTTTAGATCTTTACTCCATTTTTAATAAGGTTATTTCTTTTCACGATGTCTAGTTTTTTTTTAAGTCTTTATATATTTTGTTTATTGACCCTTGATCAGATGTGTGGTTGGCAAAATATTTTCCCATTATGCAGGATACCACTTTGTCCTAACAACGATGTCCTTTGTTATGCCTAGGTTTTTCAGTTTCATGAGGTCTCGTTTATTAATAATTTATTTTTATTTTATGTTCATTGGTGTTTTGCCTACATGTACATCCATGTGAGGGTGTCAGAAACCCTGAAACTGGAGTTACAGGCAGGTGTGATACGCCACATGGACACTGGGAACTGAATTCAGGTCATCTGGAAGAGCAGACAGTGCTCTCAACCTCTGAGCCATCTCTCCAGCCCCAGAGGTCCCATTTATGAATTGTTGTTCTTAGTGCATGTGCTATTGGTGTTCTGCTCAGAAAGACTTTTCCTGTGCCAATGAGGTCAACAATATTCTCTACTTTCTCGCCTATCATGTTCAGCATATTCAGTTTTATGTTGGGGTCTTTGGTTCATTTGGAGCTGAGTTTTGTATCTGATGATAAATATGGATCTTTTTGGATTCTTCTACATGAAGCCATGCAGTTTGACAAGCAACATTTATTAAAGATGCTTTCTCTTTTCCATTGCATATTTCTGCCTTTTTTAAATCAAAAATCGGGTGTCTTTGGTGTATGAATATATGCCTGGATCTTCAATTTGATTCCATTGATCGGTGTCTCTGTTTTGTGCCAATACCATGTTATTATTATTATTATAGCTCTGATCGCTCTGTAGTACAATTTGGGGTCAGGGATGATGATGATGATACCTTCAGCAGTTCTTTTATTATTCAGGATTTTTTTCCTTTTTTTTTTACTATCCTAGATTTTTATATTTTCCTATGAATCTAAAAATTTTCCTTTCATGAGCTCTGAAGAATTATGTTGGAATTTGACAGATATTGCATTGAATTTTTAGATTGCTTTCAGTAGTGCATTCATTTTCACGATACTAACCCTACCAATCCATGAGCATGGGCGGTCTTTCCATCTTCTTCAATTGCTTTTTTCTTAACTGTTTTACCTTACAAACCTTTCACTCGCTTGGTTAGAGTTAGCCCAAGATATTTCCTATTTCTTTCTCAGCCCATTTCTCATTTGTACATAAGAAGGCTACTGGTCTCGTGAGTCAGTTTTCTATCCAATCTCATTGCTGAAGGTGTTTATCAGCTGTAGGAGTTTACCAGTAGACCCTTTACATCATTTATATATACTGTTGCAATAGCTACAAATGAAGATACTTTGACTTCTTCCTTTCCAATTTTTATCCCCTTGATTTTCTTTAGTTGTTGCATGCATTATGTCCCTTCCGGTGAGGCCGCCATGAAGTTGTTAAGAACTCTAAGTTTAAATGGTGGATGATAAACTCAAAGAAGAAAGTGCTTAGTGCAGGTGCTAAATCTTTGAGAACTCAGAATCTTAGAAGAAAAATGGAGTTTGGGTCATAATTCTGGATGACAGGATCCCAAACACCGTAATCCTAAATGCTAAAACCCAAAAAGATCAAAATCCCAAAAATACAATAGTAGAAAAAAAACTTCATTTTTTTCTTCTTCTGTTGTGTGTGTATGTAGTATTGTTTATGTGTATGGTATGTGTACATGGTTATATGGGTGTGTGCACAGAGGAATGCAGGTGTGGGAAGGCAGAGGCAGACAGCTGGAATCTTCCTCAGTATCTCTCCATCTTATTTTTAGAGCAGGGTCTCTCCCTGAGCCCAGAGTTCTCTAGTTTAGTAAGACTGGTTGCCCAGACAGCAGGAATCTGCCTGTTTCCCCTACCTTCTCTGCTCTGGCATTGCAGGCACAGACCTCTGCACCCAGCTTTTCATGTGGCCTCCGGGGATCCAAATTCAGGTCCTCAAGCTTACACCACGAGCACCATAGGGACCAAGCCTTCTCCCCAGCCCCACTTTCATTTGTGTTTATGTTTGAAATATCATAAACATGACAAAAAAGAATTATCGACACTTGCACGCACAAACCCAGACTCAGGCATCCATTTTGCACAACTTTGAAAAATAAAATACGATGTTTTTAAATGGATGAGAATGCCATCATTAGCCAATGTGAAGAATATGCTTTTTAATTACTTTGATTTTCTGATACGATGTAGCTTTTTGCTGTTTCGTCTCAAGGCAAACAGCACTTTATGTATGAAGGGGCAGAATTATGACAACTGAATAACCATAGTGACAACTATCCTGTATACAGCCAAAAAAAAAATGCATTAACCCTGCCCACAATTAGCTTTTATATATCCCTCATATAACATTTTCCCACAGTGAAAACTACAATCAAAACTACAAAAATCTTGAGAGAATCTTAGTGTCAGGGTTTCAACACTTGGGGTTTTAATAATCCAGAATTAAGATTTTTTTAATGAAAATCTCCAGGGGTTCTCATCTTTCAACGGTTCACCTTTTGGGCTTGTGACTTTTTAGGATTAAATCTACGCAGAGGGAAACTATGTTCTTTTACCTAGAAACCCTTTGAGTGTGTTACCATAAGCATGTGTCTGGAATCAGCCCCATGATATGAGCTGCCTCTTGATCCAGGTCCAGTAACTACGGTTACTTCTGCCAATGTATTACCAAAACATTTTAACTACCAAGTTTCAAACCAAGGTTTCATTTGTATAATACTCTGGTGTCTTCGATCATAAATCTGACGCAAGCAGCAAAATTGAGACTGTTACCCTTAACATCACAGGGCTTCTTATTTCAACCCTGGGTACCAATGGAGAGACATTATCCTGAATTAGAATTAACGCCAGAGGGATGGAGAGGTGGCTCAGTAGTTTAGGGAACTAGTGCTCTGGTAGAGGCCCCAGGTTTGGTTTCCAACACTACATGGTGTCTCACAGTCATCCATAAGTCCAGCTCCAGGGACCCTTATGCCCTCATCTGACCTCTAAGAGCGTCAAAGATATATATAGTACACATGCATGCATGCAGAAAAACTACACATGCACATTAAGTAAAATAAACACATCTTTTGAAAATTGATGCCCTAAATTGACAATACAAAAATAGCTCTAATCGTCAACCAAAAAAAAAAAAAGTCAACTGAAATATTGCAGTTTCTGGTAGTCTAAAAAGTTCTCTGCGTTTCTTAGGAGGAGAAATTTTGCTACAGAACAATGCAAATTTTAAGACCTCTTTTTCCTTCGAATGTAAAGGCCACGCATAAAGAGAGAGCTGGGGAAATCTTCCAACTTTACATTTGGAAAGAAACTGAGAGAGCATTTTTCTGCCAGCAGTACTGGATATAGACCAAGTAGATACAATTATCAGAAATGGTTAATTGAATCTCAACCTTCACATAATTGAGCTGTAGCTTGGGTACCTGGTTCTTCCTGTTCTAGAGGGATGTACAGCACCTTTCCAGCTAGCGTTGAAATGCCACAAAGACAAACTGGGGAGAGCACTAGGAATAAGTGGAAACACTGAGGATTCTGTGGGCACGTTCCAGATACGCCAATAGGCAGAGTCCACATCAGGCCTGTAGAACCAGCGTTTATTTTCCACATCTGCATCCCAAGCAAGCAACAGTGATAATCCTCCTGTTGCTGCGGGGATTTAAGGTTCACCTAGAAATGAACATCACAAAAATAGGACTACAGAGTCTTTCTCTTTCATACGGTTTCAGTTAATAGGTTTTAGATATTGCTTCGGAAGTGAATCCACCCATTACTAAGCCATTTACGGAAAGTGATTGCTGAGGGCAGGTATATGGTGATTCATGTTAGATTTCCAAAGCAGCGGCCACGGTCTGCTTCAGCCTTCATTTTGGGCCTTACTCAGCCTGGGCCAGTAACCCCAGTCCCTGGTGAACACACACAGGTGAGTTCACACACACTCCACTGTGGACAAGTCCTTCTTGAGAGCAGAGGTTTTTTTTTTTTTTTATCATGTCAGGATCTACTCAACCTTAGAACGCATGGGGCCTTTTCCAGAACTGTCAAACCGCATGCAGAGTAACACAATATTTTTCTAGTGAAAATTATGAACAATAAAAATAACAAATGACCACACAGTAAAAATTACCTGAACCCCCTAGCCTTACAACAAATCCTGCCATTGGTTCAAGATACAAAAGTCTCCCCTTGGCCCACGGTTAATTCCAGAAACTGTGCTGATAGGATAAATGGATATTTCAGCTCAATTTGCCTTGAAACCTGGTCTGTGGAGTTCACGCGGCAGCCTTCAATCCCTTCCAACTGAGCTTCTCAATTGCTTTCTGATTCTCGATAAATTGGTTGAACAAGCTCAATGTGTCCGTCACACCAGGTCCCGGTGCTGGGCTGATTGCTATGTAGTACAATTAGCAGGGTGGCTTACTTAGAAAGCTGGTCCCCACCGTGAATGACAAGCTCCATCCCAACGGCATGTTCTCTTGTTTCTATGGCAAGTTTTCCTTCCAAATAAAATTGCTCTTTGCAACTTTGGTGTTGATTAACATATCCAACATTTGTAGAATGCCTGCCGTATCAAAGAAGGAGCTTTGGGGGCCCTATGCTGACCCTGTAACTAAGCAGTTCCAATGGGAATCAGGTGCACACAGCACAAAGAATAGTAACACAGGAAGTTCCTACTCATGCCAGGCCAGTCCTTAAAATGGCTTTAAAACGGTCACTGCTATGCAGTCCTCTCCCTCTGTAACATTCTTATTACATCCTAATGTTTTATCTTAAAGGCTTCCTCATGCATTCCTCTTACCCCAAAACTGCCAGTTTGCACCCCACTTGCACCCAAATCCTGCTTTTTCATCTCTAGAAAGGTGGTAGTTTTTCTAGAAGCACCCAGCTTTTCCCATCTGATGCCTAGATGCTTTGTTTGACTTGTATATTATTGTTCAGTTTGTTGGTTGTTCATGGAGGCATTTTCCTACTTTCATCTGTTTCTTTACTGAGGATTCTGAAATGTTGAAGACACAAGAGGGCATAGAGCAGAGACCTCAACTTGTGGGTCACAGCTGCCTTGGGGGTAACCTGAGACCATCAGAAAACACAGATATCAACATTATGATTTTCAGCAGAAGTAAAATTAGAGTTATGAAGTAGCAATGAAAATAATTCTATGGTTGGGGGTCACCACAACATGAGGAACCGCATTAAAGGGTCGCAGCATTAGGAAGGTTGAGAACCACTGGCCTAGCGCATCATGGAGGACTTTGAAGCTTAACGAATATGCAGAGCCAGGGTAAGACTAGCATTTGAGACCCCACAGCTACACACTGGTTTCGTGAGCTGCATGTTGAGGATCTAGACAGGGTGTGTCCCACTCCTCCAGAGGCAAAATGAAAGTCTTTGTGTATTTGGGGGGGGGTGTTTAATGCAACTCTGAGGGTCAGCGAAGGCTTCCCGTTCCCAAAGGAGGGGAGCCATCCTTTAGGTGTCAAGGGCATTTCAGGAAAGGAAAGCTGTATCCCGTGAAGGACCTAGATACGAGGGTACACTGGTAGAGGTCCATCTTCTGGGTGACAGACGCTCATTGCAAATGGAGAAATGCGGGAAATTGGCAAGACATTAGTAGGATGGAGAAGTACGGATGTTGAGTGGTGGATTCTGCAGAAGATTTGGTTAAGGTAATTAGTGCTTAAACAATGGGAAGGCTTCTGTGGTTTTTCGGATGAGGGTGACATGGTGAGACTTTCCTTTTCTGAGAGGTCCCTGTGGTTGTTTTTAAGAGAAAAAGAAACCAATTAGGACCCACCTAGAACCAAGTGCAGGATGGTGGTGGGCTGGAAAACTGAAGAACTGTGGGACTTTTCTTTACTGCTCACAAGAATTTTACTGACTTGTGGGGGGTGGGGGGAGAGCACTTGAGAATAGGCAGTGACAGAGAACTCCAACCCAAATGTCTAGATTCTGATAGTCGTAAGCACTATTTTTATAACTGGAGTGTTTGAATGAAGACCCACTATGTGACAATGGATGAAGACCCACTACGTGACAAAGATGACAACCTCAGGTCAGGACGTGCTCATGTGAAAAGCCTTTAAAACAGGAGAGTTGTCTAATATGGTTTTGAATATGCATGGATCTAGAAGTTGAAAAAAGAGAGAGAAGTAAGCCTGGAAAGTTATTGACTGTTATTAAATAGATTGCAATTAGTGCCAAGAAGATAAGAAGATCTCATTAGACTCTAGCTCTACTGAGGTAAGGACAGGAGTTATTCACCTCTGTGTCTCCAATACTCAGGTTCTACTACTGTGTCTAGAATACAGTAGATTCTTTGGGAATTTTGTTGAAATAATGAAATGTAGCAAACCATTGGCTTAAATTATAAAGCATTTTGAGTATAAGATACTGAAAACAGAATGTGTTCTTGTATTTTTATGAATCCACAAAACTTCTAGGAAAGCACTACTGGAATAAAAATTCTAAACGGGGGGGGGGGGTTGGGCAGAATAATAACTTCTTTGAAGACAAATAAAATGCATTTCACTTATACAAATTAAGGCGCAGCTACAGCCCAAAATTACCAAAGCAGATTGCAAATGCTACTTTATTATGATCATTTGTACAGAGTCTGTGACGGTGCAATTAAAATTTGATAATCGTATTTGTCTGTGTATAATAATTAGCTAGAGACAAAGAGAGTAAAGGGATAAAAAGAATCAAAAAATCTAGCAACCATTAAGCCCTAAGCTTGGCGCCTCCACCCAAGCTTGCCTTCATCAAAGGTCTGTCATGGAGGCTAGCTCGTCATCCTCCACAGTTCCCCTCACAAAGTTTAAACGTGGCAAGACAACAAAACTCCTCTGTGTATTTTTATGGTAATTTTGCAATTATTTTCAAAGGGAACCCATTGTATCTTTTTGTTCTTTATTGAAATTATGAATTCATTCTCTGGGACCAATGTCTGCCACAATAGTAACAGATATTGGCTTCAGCATTCCATGAACAGGTATGTCCCAAGTTTTTTTTAATTAATTAATTTATTTATTATTATATATACAATATTCTGTCTGTGTGTATGTCTGCAGGCCAGAAGAGGGCACCAGACATCATTACAGATGGTTGTGAGCCACCATGTGGTTGCTAGGAATTGAACTCGGAACCTTTGGAAGAGCAGGCAATGCTCTTAACCACTGAGTCATCTCTCCAGCCCCATGTCCCAAGTTTTTAAGCACGTCTCTTTTCCCTCCTCCTGGTTCTGAGGGTGTGTGTGTGAGTGTGGGTGGGTGCACACACATGCATGCATGTATATGTGTGGTATGTTTTATGTGTACGAGCTTTTGGGAGGAAGGCTTGTACCCAAAGTATGGAGGCCAGATGATAATGTCAGCTGTCCTCATCTGTCATTCCCAGCCTATTTTCCTGAGTTAGGCTCTCTCACTAGACCTGGAGCTATGCTGGCCATCGAAATGCCAACAAACTTTCAATCTCGCTTCCCACGAAGCGAGGGGTATAGGCATATTCAGCCATACCTGACTTCTTACATTGAACTCATGTCCTTGAGTTTGTTTAAGAAGCCTTACCTAATGAGTCATTTCCCTAATCCCACCCCCCTCATTAAATCATTATTTATTCATTCTCTCTATTAGAAGGCATTACTTGGAGTTTTCTTTCAGTTTTTGTATGTAACCCCATCACCCACGTGAGACTGACAGATAAGCCTCAAGTCACAATCTTAGGTGACCCTGGAGGGCATCAGATTCATGTAGCAATGGACTGTGGCGGGGAGAAAGAATTGAAGAGTGATCTGGCAGCTTGTCTGGGCCTCCCTTGTCTTGACTCTAAAATTGAGAGATTAAGTTGTCTCCTTCTAAACTCCCTTCTCGCTCTGTAATTTTACAATTCTAACCCCAGAAACATTTTATTGTGTTAAACTATCTCAGTTTTATTAACTTTGACTTTACATCATCATTTTATTATAGTTGCTCTCCATTAAATGCCAACAGCTGATAACACTGTGCCTCCATGCCCAGTGGAGTTAAAGGCCTAGAGACATAACATCAGTCTTTATGATCTAAGATGGCCTAGCTAATGATAGTGCTCCCATCCTCCAAGCATTTGCCATGATCCAAGCATCTGCATGTGCATTTACTCTGTCTCATCTTCACAAGAAGCCTACGTAGTGAATATTAACAGTATTACAAAGGATGAAACTAAGCCAGATAGTAGTGACACATACTTTAACCCCAGCACTCAGGAGGCAGAGGCAGGCAGTCTCTGAGTCCCAGGCTGGGCCTGGTCTACAGAGCTAGTTCAAGGACAGCCAGGACTACACAGAGAAACCTTGTCTTGAGAAACAAAAAGCAAAAAGAAACAAAACATATTTGTTTAACAGCTGGACAATACCTTGGCTGGGTTTTGACCCCAGGTCTACCTACTTGTAGAGCCTGATTTCTTGACTGCAATATTCTTATATATCTGATTTCTTGACAGGGTCCTGCGTCTTACTGGTGACTGACTCTCTGCCTTTCCTCTTCCCAGAATTCTCTTAATCTGGCTGCCCCACTTAGACTTCCTGCCTGACTACTAACCAATCAGCGTTTTTTTAAACCAATATGAGTGACAAATCTTGACAGTGTACAAGAGCATTCTCACACAGCATCTAGTCTCTGTGCTTTGACCAGTCATGTGTTTCTGAGTTAACCACTGTCCAGGGGATAGTGCACATTTTGATATTTCTCCTGAACATATTTCTGGACAAGACAGTGTAGTTGTGCATGGGGTGTTCATCACCTCATTATTTGCAGAGGTAGAAATACTCTTCATGCGTTGGAAAAGGTGTTACTAAGACCTAAGTTGAGACTGAGCAAGGGCACAAATTAGAGACCACAGTATGATTCAACATGGTACTGTAATCAGAAAACCTAGATTTGAATGTAAAGGCCACATCCTACTATTAGATCTGGGGTAAATTAGCTTGAGACTTTTCCTCATCTACAAACGAAGATAATTATTATTTACATCTCCTGCTATGAAATTAAATGTTAAGCACAAGGCCTGGCAGTGTAAACATTCAGCATATCCTGCGGGAATGCCTACGCAGCTTCCTAGACTGATCGCCCTCTACAGAAAGAAAACTGTGGGAGGATTTTACCCACTCTCTTTTAAATAGCCTGCTGTCATCTTTCAGGTCTAAAACCGTCAGATTCAAACGAGAGTGTTCTCTGTTGTACACCTTCAACCAGCACCTTTTCAGACTCAAGGGAAAACAAAATCTAAAAAAAAAAAAAAAAAAAATGAGAGACAGGGAGAGAGAGAGCCCACGCATATGTATCATCTTCTCCTCCAGACTTTATTTGTACAAAAGTTTCATCTGCAAAGCAACGCAAGCCAACGGTGCAGAGTTCTCACATGTCCCAGCCACATGCGTCAACCCCACATCAGCTACGGTGTACCCTCTTGAAAATGAGTTATGTAGGTGGAATCTTTACCCAAAGAAACGGATCCTTTTGTCATGAATATAATGTTCAATTGCAAACCCATCAGAAAAATGTATGTTTACAAATTTCATCTTTGAAGAATTTCTATTTGGGGCTGGTAGCCCAGTGGCAAAGTACCTGTCTAGCATGCAACGGGGTCCTAGGTTTACTCCTCAGCACTGCAAAAGAAAATATTTATATTTTCATTTCATGTGTATACTAACAATGACCACTAATTATAGATTATGTAATCTGTATGCTTTGCAGTCCTTGTTTATTTGTTGCCTATATAATCTGCATAGGTGTGGGAATACATGTGTGTTATATATGTAGGTGTGTGTAGCGGAGTGCCTGAAAATACACATGTGGAGGCCAATGATCATTGCTAAGTGTCTTCTTCTCCACCTTTTGCTTTTAGACATTGAACCTGGAACTCTCTAATTTGGCTGTCCTGTGTGGCCTGTGAGCCCATGGGAAAAAAAAAAACTGGCAAGGCCTGAGCCAAACTAAAAGGAACCCTAACTTGTGTAAAGAACAAAACATATGAGTTTATACTCATGGCTGAAAATAGGTCGCTCACAAACAGCCCACATGATACATTTATTTTTAATATTTATAATATTTTAATTTAAATAATATATTCTTATTTATTTTCTACATACTTTTATGAGTCTGGGGTTCTCTGAAAGAATCTATAAATGTAGAAGTATATATAGCCTTATGTACCCACATTCCTGCAATCAGAGATAACGAGAAAGTTGTGGTCTCCATCCCTGAGTCTGCACCAGCCCTCCCCTCTCACTCCTTGGGTTATCTTCCTGGCTGACGTTTTCAGAAAACGAGAACTCATTTAAAACCGAAAGTGCCATTGCATTCATGAGTTTCATTTTCCAGGCTTCAGCTGCACCAAGGATCACACGATTTGTACATTTAAGAACTTTAAAATACGTATTATTTTTCAGTTCAGTGTAAGGGTTATTTTTTCAAAACCAAGGCACGGCAAGAGTCCGTGATGTTAACTTTTGAAGCCAGTAGATTTGTCCATTAAAATGCACAAAGCAACCCTGCCATCTTCACTTCCGTTCCTAGACATGACAAAACCTCCTTAAATAACGGTAACTGCCATTGTCTACGCATTCACTCTGTGTGCCTCGTCCTCTCCCTAACTGAGGGAGACTCAGTTAGGAGGGGACTATTGTTGAAACCTTTGCTGATGCGTGATTTTGATTTGAGTTCAACCCAGTGACTAGAATCCAGTGCGATTCTGCAGCGTTAGTTCATTTAATCTTAACCAATAAAAGCCAGGAGTCAGATATCGGGGCAAAAACCTGGAAGGTCAGAGAAGAGGGAGCAGCCACCAGTTGCTTCCTACCTGTCTTGTCCCTGCAGTCAAGAAAGTTGAGATCCTGTCTCCACCCCCACCTTATCACTTCCTGTCTCCACCTCTGGGGTGCTGAGATTAAAGGCGTGTGCCCCCACTGCCCGGTTTCTATGGTTAATTAGTGACCACCTCCACCCTCTGATCTCCGGGCAAGCTTTATTTGTCAAAACACAAACAAAATAATATCACACAATGTGATACCTTTCTGCTTGGACTAAAGTGGAAAAGAAGGATCGGACATAAGCAAAAGATTTGAGAACTTGACTTGCAACGCAAAACACAGTTCTAGGGAATTTGGCTGAATGGATAAAAAGCATACTTCACCAGGGACTGGAAATGTAGCTCAGTTATTAAACGACTTGCTTAGCATGCTGCTTTCTATCCCCACCTCCATGTAACCTGGGTACGGTAAGGCACCTGTAATTGTAGCCCTCAAGAGTGAGGGTAGAAGGAGCAGAAGTTTGAGGTCATCATTGTCTATAGAATGAGTTTCAGGCCAGCCTGGACTATATGGGAACCAACCTAAGCACACGTGATAGAGGAAGAGTTGAGTTGATGCTTGCCAGTGAGAAAATGTACCAAAATAGCCTGAAATGGATTTCACTCCAGATTTGTAGCAAACCCGCTGTAGAAATTAGGGTAAATTGTATTACACATAAGCTGTAGAGCTGAAACAGAGGTCCCTTAGTAAAACATATCACAAGACATTAGCAAAAGTGGGTCCCTAAACCATCTCGATAGTGGAGCCAAACCCTAATGTACCTCTGCTTCCTCATACCCTGACGCATTTCTGAAACTCGGCTGCCTCCCGGCGTTATTCAGTTCAACCACACAGCAAGCACTGGGTGACACTCGCTTACCCAGCCAAGCTTCTATCAGCAGGGGAGAGAAAAAGCAGGACTTTCAGAGAACCTGAGTTCTCTACTGTGTTGAACTACGTTTGAGCAAAGGTCTTTCAACTTGGCTACACTCCATGCAGTTTGCTGTTCTCCAAATATAATCTTTATTCTCTTGCCTCTGTGTGTTGCAGTCTCAGGGGGCGGGGGGGGGGGGGGGGGGGTTCTCTGCCCTGCATTTCTTCACTTGGCAAATTCTCACTCATTTCAGCAGTTAAAGCCCAAACCTTACCTGCTCTGGGAAGCCTTTTCTGACTTCCCTTCCGGTGGCCTTCTTTGTATCAAATAACCTAAGTGTGATGAGAGTACTTACTATGTTATCTGCCCACATTCATGCTGTTTGTCTTCCCAGCTGTGTGCCGAAAGTTGAGCTGAGACTAAAGAAAACATGCTCAGTGGATAAATGTGTAAATTTTTTCACCCAAAAAAAAAGTGCTAGAAAGTTAGCTTATTAGGAGGAACTAAACAGCACATCAATTTCTGTGCTTCCCAGGTACATGCTTTTTTAATAAATAAAGTGGAAGAGCAAATCTTCTGGCACCTAAAAGTAATTTCATAAATATTTCACTAGTGGATCATTTTTTTTGAATGAAAAACTATTACTTGGTATTAGGCAGTTATATCAGCAATTAAAGTCAGAATTCCCTTAAAAGAAAATAATGTTCTCAAAAGGAAAAAAAGATCTATCCGGATTATTTAGATCCTGTTCACAGGCTAAAAGAATTAATAGCACAAGTACACACAAGACTTGCCAACCGTACAACTCTAAAAAGATGGGATCTTTAAAAATTCATCTTTGTGGTTTTCCTTTTCCAACTTTCTTTTATATGGCTACATTGCCTCAAAGAAAGGAGGGACAGTAAAGGAATCAAGGTAGAAATATTCTTTATCTTGATAATAGCAATCTTGACACGCTAGATCTGGGGTTTAGCTGTGCAATATCCCCTATTGGCCCAAATGTTTGAGTACTCGGTCCCCTGCTTGTGGTGATGTTTTGGGAGGTTGTAGAATCATTAGGGGACAGAATTTGCTGGAGGAAGGATGTCACTGGAGATGGACCTTGAGGTTTTATAGCCTGGCTCTACTTCCTGTCTGCTCTTGGCCACCCTGACTATGGTGCAATGTGATAAGCTGCATCATCTCCTGACGTCATAATGGGTTAGATACCTAATTAAACCGGGAACTAAAACCAACTCTTCCTTCCTTGAGTTGCTTCCATCAGACTTTTTGTTCCAACGAGAGGTCACTAATGCATGTTCTACGGTACTTAAACAATGTTTTTGCATGCACTACCTTTGGGCAAATAATACAAGATCTCTCATATTATTCTTCAAACTGTGTGAATTGCATCAAAATAAAATGTTTAAAAAGGAAAAACAGTTAGCAAAGGGCATAGGCTGGATGTTTCTCCTGAGAACTGTTTTGCTCCTCAGAACACAGTAATTTCCATTTATTCAGACAGAAATCTGTAGCTTCCGGGATCTTTATTAAAAGTAAAGTTAAGAGCACTGATTGCTCTTCCAGAGGACCTGGGTTCAATTCTCACCACCCACATGGCAGATCCCAGCTGTCTGTAACTCTCTTCCAGGAATCTCATACCCTTGCACAGACAGTCGCAGACAAAACACAAATGCACACTGAAATAAAAAATAAAGTTAAAAAGGAAAAAGAAGAAAAAAACTGAAAACTTTTTTTAAAGTGCAATAAAATTTCCTAAAACTGTGTGAGTTGATCCAAGGGAGGTGATGGCAGGGTAGGAAGTACCAAGAAGAAGTTCAGAGGGAGGTTGACATCTTTAACAGGTGTGAAGCCCACGACTGTAGCCTCTGGTCTCTCCTCTCCAACAGCAAAGCATCAAGGGTTGAACATCTGAGACAAAACGACGTGAAATGAGCTCCCTGCGTGTCCTCATGGAAGAGGCATTGCACTGTGCTCAACGACATCACCACCACTAGCAAACCTAGGTTCATATTTTGGTAGAAATAGCAGAGAGTCAACCAATGCCATGCAGGTGTACAGCTTTCTGGCTTTCAGTTGGGGCAACTTGGGAGAATGCTCAAAATGGGAGAATCACTTTTTTCAAGAAATCAAAAATAGTTTTTAAGATGTATTTTATTGGTTGTTGTTTGCTTTTGGTTTTTTTGAGGCAGGGTTTCTCTGTAGCTTTATAGCCTGTCCTGGAACTCACTCTGTAGACCAGGCTGGCCTCGAACTCACAGAGACCTGCCTGTCTCTGCCTCCCAAGTGCTGGGATTAAAGGTGTGCACCACCACCTCCTGACTGTATTTTATTTTTAAAGTGTGGTGTGGTGTGTGTGTGTGTGTGTGTGTGTGTGTGTGCGCGTGCGCACATGAGGGTGATGTGGGTACCTGTGGAGGTCAGAAGCTTCAGAAAATCCTTAGAGCTGAAGTTGCAGGAAATTACCAACTGCCTGAAGTGGGTGCTGGGAACTGAACTGTAGTGGAATTTTTTTGTCCAAACTGCCTGGTCCCAAATAAACACAGAGAAGCTTATATAAATTATAAATATTTGGTCAATAGCTCAGGCTTATTACTAACTAGCTCTTACAAATTAAGTTAACACATATTCCTTATTTATATTCTTTTGGGTGATGGTACACCCAAAATTATTAGCTTGGCACATTCATCTCCTGCTTCCTCTGTGTCTGGCTGTTGACCCCTGACTTTGCTCTTCTTCTTCCCATCATCCTTAGTTTGGTCGACCTGCCTATACTTCCTGCCTGGCTACTGGTCAATCGGTACTTTATTAAACCAATAGAAGTGACAAATCTTTACAGTGTCCAAGAGGAGTGTTCCTCAGCACTTAACTCTTCTAGAAGAGCAGTAAGTGTTTTTAACTTTTGAGTTGTCTCTCCAACCCTGGAAATAAAAAATAAAATAAACCTTATTTTCAACCAAGTTTGGATAAGAACCAGTAAGAATTAAACTCACTGTAGAGCATGAAGGCAAAATAATTAAGAGAAATCAAATGTCTGTCAGAATAAACTTTTAAAACACAATGAGCAAAGTGGCAGCTGATAAATTGCCTTGATTTTGGAAGCACAGTAAGGTACAGGGGAGACTCTGCCACCCAAGAGTCCCCCGCTCCTCCCCAGACACTATCTTCACAACCAAAACAGGCACCAGATGTTACCAGCTCTCATCTGTCTCCTGTGGATTACGGCTCTGTTACAGATGACAGGACTCACTCTATTTTAAGCACAAAGGGCAAAGCACATCAGTGCAGGAAATGAGGCACTTAAAATGAACTGAGACCGCGCTGCCAGAAGAGCAAGGAGGAACCAGCCAGGGAAGCTCAGAGCCATGCCTCCCTTCAGGCTGATGGGAAATCAGAAAGACCTCAACCCGAGGCAGCTCAGAAGGAACACGGAGGATTAGGAAGTGCTGCTGCAGACTCTGTTGACCCCAGAGCTGCTCGCCTGTCATGCCCACAATAGCCATCTACAGCGATAGTCACAGCTAAAAGATGCCACTGCCCCCCAGCCCCACCCCCTGACCCCACAAAGCTCATGGCAAGAATGTTGCTATAAAAATCCATTTCTGTTCCTAATAACATTGGTGTTACTGATCAGGTAGCCTACACACAAACACACACAAAAAGATTATTTTGGTTCATAGTTCCGCTCCAAGGTCAAGGGGCCACATCTGGGTTTGGCTTTCTTATTGGAGTCCTGGGAGGGTGTGGAGGGCATTCATGAGACCTAGGCTAACTAGTGTTTATATAAGACTCACTTTGGAAACAAGCTCATTGACCTATTAATCCATTAATCAGCTAAGAGTACAGACTTTCTCCTTCCTTCAGGGCTCCTTCTGATTCTCTCGTAATTTCTCATAATGGGGATTAAGTTTTAATATACATTTCGGAGTGGATATATTCAAATCAAAGCACCAGCAGTCCAATCCACTTGAAGGATAATTTGTGGGTCAGCAAAAACGTGGAAGTTGAGAAATGCAACCATCACTGGCAGAGTGTGCTTCAGGGCAAGAAGCTGGCGGGCCTCAAGCCAGACCCCAGCCTTGTGTGAACACATCCACAGAGCGCCACACAGGGATCGAAGCACTTACCGCTGCATTCTGTATTACAAAGACAGGAAGTGCTAGGTGGAATGCCGTCATAGAACACAGAAAGTGAAACGGTGGGTTTTCCCCTCTCTCTGCCCACTGCCATCCCCTAGATGTGAAAGAACTCAATTAGACTTCCTGGGTTTGAAATGGGGTCTTTTAGAAGCATCCTTTGTTTCCAGGAATGCAGCTAAGGAAGTGTAAAAGCAAAACAATGGAGCGAAAAGAGATGTCCTGCAGAATATATGGAGAAGGTTTGATTCTACTGGGTGGGTTAACCCTCCAGAATGCAGAGAAGCAGACACAACTTCTTAGAGTCAAGAAAACACATACAATTTGCTGCATCATGTATTTTATGAGTTTCGTGGTAACCTCAGATTCTGTGGTTAATGCCCACATTTCTCGCTAAAATTTGAATACCTTAAAGATGTCTCCATGAATAGTAAAAGAAAAGAGCTGCAATTTATTATATTCTAAAATGCTGTCGGCAAATGTTTGAATTTGAATAAGACCTTTGTTTCCATGGCTTGTCTCTCGGCAACATTTCTTGTTTATGGGGCTCCTGCTTTCATCAGAAATACGTATTCTGTAACCTTTTCTTTCTTATCTTGGAGATGACTCATAATGAACACTTCTCAAAGCCCTTAGGTCTTCCAGACTTCTTCAGAATCCCAAAAAGTCTAGCGATCTACAATATCATTGAAATTAAGCCAAGGCCAAATCAAGGAAGTGTTTAGGCTTAGGCTTCTAGTTTTAATGACATAACTTGTGTGTGTGTGTGTGTGTGTGTGTGTGTGTGTGTGTGTGTGTTCATACATACATATATTTATACTTGTGACATTTGTAATATATGTATTTTGTAACTAGCTAAGTTAGATGGATAGATAGATGGGGGAGATACATACAGTGTATATGTTTGCAATTTGTACAACCATCAAAAGAAGCAAATTATCTCTATCTTACTCTAGCTCAAAGAGGCTTATGGCTTCATTAAGACACTAGTGAGCCTGATTTGGGTCCTCTGTGACTGGATCCCTTATTCTTTTCCCTACTCCGCTTGGCTTCACACAGCATTCATTAAATATAGCCGAAGGGCTTGAAAGTTGTCAGAGAAAAATGGCGAGCATAAAGAGAAGCTGGGTGGCTGTGTCTTCCTGCTCACAGCACTCTGTAGCTTGTCATTGTGGCCAAGCCTGCCGTGTGCCCTCTGCTCAGGAACAGTGACAAGGGTTTGCAGCCTCTTGAGTCCCTGGCCAGCATCTCTCCACCAAGAATTGGTCTCTACTTTGTTTCCAGTCCTTTCAAAGTCAAATGACTCACACAAATTTTGTGTGTGTGTGTGAAAATGCTTTCAAATGTTACTTGTAATTAATTTAGGAAGAAACCATTTCTGAAGGGCTAGAAGTTTAAAATAAACATTTATCCCTTCACCCAGATACCTGTATCACTAGCATTTCCTATATGACATTTCTTTCTTTGAAAGCGTGTTAAAAATGTGAAGGTCAATTTTCTGTTCTCCTTTGCAGTTCTCTCTTCTCAGCCCAGGTCTACTTCCACATCCTTAGTCTTCCAGAAGCACATTTTTAGGCCTGGCATTGTGTCACATACCTTTAATCCCGGCAATCAGGAGCCAGAGGCAGGGGGATCTCTGTGAGTTTGAGGCCAGCCTGGTCTACATCAGCCTGGTCTACATAGTGAGTTCCAGGACAGCCAGGGCTACATAGTAAAACTGTGTCTGGGAAAGAAAAAAAAACAAAAAACAAAAACATCATCTCATTGCTCATTGCATGGTGCGATGTTATCACAAATTGGATTTATTTTTTTCCTCCCAAGGCAGGGTTTCTCTTTGCTTTGTAACCCTGGCTGTCCTGAGCTCACTCTGTAGACAAAGCTGGCCTTGAATTTGAAGATCCACCTGCTTCTGCCTCCCAAATCCTGGGATTAAAGGCATGCACTACCACCATCATCTAGTCCAGCATGGACTTTTAAATCAGTTCCATTCTTGATCACTATAGATATGCTAGCCTATCTCGCTTCCTGTCTTTTGCAGAAAAATTAACCCTAGCTCCACTTGGGAACGCTGAAAGGTGTAGCATCCCCATCGGATATCATTTCCCTTCTCAGATAAACAACAGCAAGCAACCTACTGGCACATAAGTCGTTAGTTCAAACTGATTAAGAATCATAGCCAAGAGAGTCAGGAAAATGCAAGAGAGGAGGCATTTCAAACATCCTTGCACCAAAGGAAACCTGACTAGAATTCACACTGTAATAAGATCTGATACTGAATCTTGCACACTTGTATTTACTTCTTTAGAAGAATTACAGGCTTGGGGTTGCCCATTCCAGTCTGCATTTCCTGAGGTTTTGATGTGCTTTGTCTAATCGCCCCTATGTTCACTGAACCATTTGTTCTCCATCCAACCACCACTCATTGACTTTCCATATGTTATTTGTTGTCTTAAATGATATCTGCATGGTCCCAGGGTAATTTTTTTTTTTTTATTTTTCGAGACAGGGTTTCTCCATAGCTTTTGGTTCCTGTCCTGGAACTAGCTCTTGTAGACCAGGCTGGCCTCGAACTCCCAGAGATCCGCCTGCCTCTGCCTCCGGAGTGCTGGGATTAAAGGCGTGCGCCACCACCTCCCGGCCCCAGGGTAATTTTTAACGTTATCTATGGGATTGGCCTATTGGAAGCTCTTCTTCGGGTAACTGCCTGTTTATAGCCTTGAGCCAGCTCTTTCTGGTAGAGTCATCATAATTTTCTCATTGACTTAAAAGGACTTCTTATATACTGCAAATTTTGATCTTGATCATAAGCCTGTTTTCTGTGAGCTAATGAGAGTCAGAGGTAAAGACAGGAAAAAATTGGCCAAGGATTTCTGGAAGGATCTAAGGCCAAGTATTTCAGGAAAAGTCTACAATCCAAAGAGGATGGCTCTACCTCCTGACTCTTGACCCCTCTTCCCTAGACCAGTGTCCCTATTGGGGGTCTAATTATTCTGGGCATCCATTCATCCATAGAGACGTTCAAAGATATGTAGACACACATAGTTTTAAGTGAATTAAAGTCCAGATATCATGTAATACATACTATCTTTAAAACCCTTTTCTGACAGCATTCTTACAGCATCTTGTGATGGGGATCCATACTGGTGCTCAACGTACACTGAGATCCAAGCCAAAAATAAATAAATAAATAAGGATAACCTGAAATATTAATTTATAAGCTTGGTAAGCGTGTTAAGAAAATGAATACCTTTAATGTCTGGGTAACAAATTCCTGTGCAAGCCAAGTGGTTGCTAAATCTTTGCCTTCAATAAAATTGATATGGGATTGAGTTCAGTTGGCAGTTGATAGATTGTTCTAAAATGTTATTGTAGATCACTGCCTACATGTAACTCTGTGAGAGCTGGGTAACGTAACCAGAACTACCTTTATTTCTATTTCCATGAACAAGATTTCTGTTTTCATTGAGTGCACTTTTAAATTGTTTTAAATTGTTTATTCCTAGTATACTTATCAGAAGTTATAATGTGCCCACAGTGCTTGGATAAATTGTGATGGGTCCCATCCTCAGGATGATGGACAGCATCCTTACGATTGTCAACACACCATAGCAGGGATTTTGTTCCGTTTTTATTTATAGATATAATTATTCCTATTTATTACCTGCTTTTGTTCTATTTTTATTAATAGTAGTAATACTATGTTGATATTTCGAGACTCTGTTTCATGTAGCCCAGGCTGAAACTCCAACTGACTACAGAGCCAAGGATGACCTTGAACTCCTAATCTTCCTGCCTTCACTTCTCCAAATAATAAGACTGTAGGTGCGTGCCACCACACCCTGCTAGAAACTGCATATACTGCCCACCACTGACCCACAAAGCCAAAACACGAAGATGAGATAGGCCACTATCTTCAACCTCCAGTCACCTTAGATTCCAAGAACAAAGCGAGTGGATATAGATCCATCCAGAGGAGAGCAATTATCCTAGAAAGTGAGGGCTACACGCCGAAACACCTCAAAAGGAACAGGATTGGTCCCACCTTAAAGGACTAGAAGAAAGAAAATGATGGGCATGATCACAGCTTGAGCAGGGACTCCTTAATTATGCACCCCCTTCCCCTCGCCCCCTGCCCCAAGCCTTCCTCTGTGGAGACTAATGCTCAACCCCAAGGACAGACTCAGGTTCTTCAGAGCCCTTCATTGCTTCCTCTTTCCAAAGTGTTGATGAAATCTCTATCCTCTAGTTTTCTTTCACTACTACTTATGCCTTTCATCAGAGCTTTGGATGGTTACCTTAGCCTAGTTTGTTGGGACTGCTGGAGATGGAAATTTCACCCTAAAAACTCTACATACACACTTAAAAGTTTAACTGCTCTTTCAGTGAAAGTTTATTGCTCAGTCGCTTCTTGGCCTGATGTGGAGTCTCCAAAGACTCCAACTAGCCCTGCCTGCATTTCATCTCTTTTGTCTCAAAGTTCAACCAATGAGAGAGAGAGAGAGAGAGAAGAAAGAAGAGAGAGAGGAGAGAAATGGGTTTGGGAGGAGGGAGAGCGATCAAAAGGAACTCAACCCAGCCTTTGCTGTTAGGATGGGAAATAGTTCTTAGTCCTGACCATATGCAAAGACTTCCAGAGTCCAGGTAGAAAGTAGAGTGTGAGGGAGAAGCCTTGTCTCTGCTGTGTTACTAACCACTGAGCCTCAACTCAGCACTGAGGAGCTGTTGTTGAGCAGAACCAATGGCTACCAGAAAGGGAAAGATGTCAATTTTCAGATTAGTTTCATTGTATTTTTATTATGCTAAGGTAAATAAATACTCTCGAACATAAAAGTACATTTTGTGGGGCGATAAAATTCTTTAAATTAATGGAAATATAAATTCAAAGGGAATAAAAAAGTTTATGAAAAGTTTCTAACTCTTAGCTAGTTTATAATGGTGAATGTTGTTATTATAATTTTCATTTACTACTACAAATATTACACTCCACTAGATATTTTACACCTATTTGAATATCATTATTCATATTAAAATGCAGTATTTACAACAGATCATATGTCATATTATATCCTTTAGGTTTCTGATCATTTTTTAACATTACATTGTAGAATTAAAAGACCATGTAAGTTTCCAAAATTTCTTGAATGAAATGGAAAGATGGTTCAGTGGCTAGGAGCACTGTTGTCCTGAGTTTGGCTACCAGAACATCCATCTGACAGTTCACAATCACCTGTAACTCCAGCTCCAGGAGATCTGATGGCCTCTTCTGGAATCCATGGGCACCTGCATACATATGACATACACTCATATGGACACACACACAATTAAATCTCCAAAATTTCTTTATAAAATATTGAACACCACTGCATTTGTGCAAGTCCTCCCTCAGTGTTATCTCATTATTAACTATCTAAATGTAGGGAGCAGGCTGAAGAGATGGCCCAGCAACTAAGAGCACACACTACTCCTAGAGAAGATCTAAGCTCAGTTCCAAGAACCCATGTCAGATGGTTCACATCTGCCTGTAATTGCAGCTCCAGGGGTAGCTGATGCCCTTGACTTTCTCTGGCACCCGCACACATGTGCACATAACCACACATACATAGAACTAAAAATAAAATAAAACTCTTTTTTAAAAAAAAAAACTAACAGACTGGAAATAGAGTTCAACTCTCAGAGTACCTGCCTAGCATCCTGAAGCCCTGGGTTCAGTCCTCTGTGCAAGTAAACTGAGAGACATCATGGAATCCTATGATTCTGGCAAAAAGATAAAGTAACAGTTAGCGGACCCACCCTACTATGGAAGACTTTGCCTCTCCATTGTCTTCAAAGCACAGGCGTTTGGAACATCAGCTTCCTGTAAATCTAGGAATAGATAGTTCCAGGTATAGAAATGGTACTCTCCTGGTTCACGTATCAAGACAACAGAGCCATAGTCTGCTACACCATAGCTTTGTGCTCAAGGTCAAGCTTCTGTAAGACTTCGGAATTCTGCACCAACATCAGTGAATTTTCTTATAGCCTTGGCCATCAGCTGGCCAGACTGAACCACTCTCCGAGCTAAATAAACAACCCACCTCTTTCCAGAAAAGCCTGTCATTTTGACTGCTGCAGACGGCAGTTTGAGACAGGGGTCCAGCTCTCCTCCCTAAAAAGGTCCATTGACCTTTATTGCAAGTGAACTAGCTTATGGGAACAGTAAATGGCTAACCTTACTGTACTATAAAACAGGGCTCCCTGTGGCCTTTCCCTGCTCAGCTCCGCTGAGAGCCCTGGTAAAAGCACTCCTCATAAAAGCCCTGTGCCATTGCCCAGGTGCAAACCTTTACAGAAATACAACCGGAGCTTCCAAAATTGCTTGAAGAGAAAATAGTCAAAGTATATTGGCAACTATTTAGCAGGTGTTTCTTGGCCGGAATTTGAGATCACTATTTTTGCATTTCTGCTTTGTTTCTGGAGCAAGTGTCAACTGACAAGATTCCAGAAGCAGGAGAGGCGCTTAGGTTAAAGCCGCACCGATAGTTCCATCTGACCCGGTCATCAAAAAGAAATCAGACTCTGAACCACAGAAACTAAAAGCCACAAAGAAAGAAACAGCAAATTGTCTTCCAAACATATTTTTAAACAAAAAGTAAGTGTATTGAAGCTAAACAATTATGATATCCTTAAGGATAATATTAAGCACAAACTTTAAAAAATAACATAAATTATACCTTCAATCCTAGCACTCAGGAGGCAGAGGCAGGCAGATCTCTATGAGTTCGAGGCCAGTGTGATCTACAGAGCGAGTGCCAGAATAGTAAGAGCTATATAATAAGGCCCTGTCTTGAAAAAACAAAACGCAAATAAGAACTTCACACATAAAATACCTGTTAGGAATATCTTTCACCGTAAAAGCTGAAAAGTGTGTCCATCAAAGGAGTAATAAACACGTGACTCACATTGATGCTTAGCTCATTCTTTATTATACTTGCTTTTTATTTTCCATGGTATATAATGTCCCTATACCACGACTGTATTGATTATTTTTCCCATTACTGTGACAAGCTGCCTCACAGAAACAACTTAAATGGGGAAGGGCTCATTGAGGCTCAGAGGGTACCTTTCCATCGCCGTGGGGAAGGCGTGATGTTTTCATGATGGTGAGAACACGTGATGTGGCTCCCTCCAATCTCCTCAAATCAGGAATTAGAAAGAGAGAGAGAGAGAGCCCTCAGGCCAGAGGTGAGGCTGGGATAGACACCCCTAAAGTGACCCATGGATTCAAGCTAGGCCCTACTAACTAAAGCTTCCACAGCCTCCCAAAACACCACCAGCACAAACTTCATCATATGAACCAGGTGGAATCTTAGTTGTGGGGTTCCATCTTCTTCTTGGAGACTACAAAAATTACTGTACGAAGATTTATTGTTCACTGTGGAAAACGTAAACATTATTTTTATCAAAATGTTAAATTTGCATTTCAATAGACATATATTCAAAGAAAGGTACCATAGAGATGAAAATAGGTATGGGGAGAAGTAAAATTTTTGAAAGCAGAGCTTTGATAACCTTGGTCCTTAGATTTTATCTTCCTTCTGTCCCACACCAGGTGGCTTCTGATATGAGACAGAAACTCTCAACTTTTTTTTAACAGCATCCTTGGATTTAGAGAAAGAGAGCCACCATTCAACTCCAAAGCCAGCTTTGATTTTTAAGTGGGTTGTTACTACCATTACACTGAAGAAGTAGGAAAATGCGTATGTTAGATAGTGAGATTTTACCCTGCAGAGAATATTGGTATCATAAGTCAGATTTCTTTTGCTTGGTGATTCTTTCTGAATAGCTATCTTTTCTTCTTTAGGCATCTAGATGACCAAGGTCTCTTGATGTTTTGAAGATGGGTATTTTCCTGCAAATACAAGAACAGAACCCTGTCCCAACCCTTACGAGGTTTTCTTACAATCTGTAGAATTGTCACTTTTGTGGGTGAGCTGACATTTCTCTTTATCAAGAGGTTTCTCTTTTTCAAACTATCTTGATTAATTTTGATGGTATTCATAGCTTTTCTTGTCCTGTGTAAACAAGAGCAAAATCCCTTCCCCAGTGTAGCTCATCTTCTGGTTTTCATCCCGAGGTGAACACATTCTTAAAATACATTGGCTGATTTAATTCAGTTTTTTTTCTATTATCCAATGTCTCTCTACAGCCGTTGTTTCTTTCTCATTAGCATTAAGAAAATTTAAGGTTAATAGAGCATTATGTAATCTATTTCTGGGGGTCTTTTTCATCCCTATCTGTTTGTTTAACATATCCTTTGTAGTTTGATTTGATCTTTCTATAAATGCCTAAACTGTAGGATTATGTGGTATACCTGTAATGTTTTATATTATAATAAGCAAAAAACTGTTTCATGTTCTTAGAGACATATGCTGGAGCATTGTCTGTGTTTATTTGTGCAGGTATACCCATGATGGCCATAACTTATAGTAAATGTGTGATTACTTAATCAGCGTTTTCTGAACTCAAAGCAGTTTCCCACTGAAACAGGAATAGCTATGAATGGTGTGCGTACATATTTTAGTTTTCCAAATTCTACAAAATGGAACATATTCATCTGCCATATTTCATTCCTTTGAGTATGCTTTGGATTACTTCCTGCAGGTAGTGGTGTTTAGTTGAATAAATAACAAGTAGGGACATCTCCTTATAATTTCCTTGGCTTATTGTCATGTAATGGAAAAGTCCTTTTTTAAACATTTGCAATTGACATGATGTCTTTTGTGAAATTCTGAGGCCTTCAGCACATTTCCAATAAATAATTGATCAATTTCTGCATTAGGCAATGCTAGAGAACCTGGCAGACCTGTATGAGATCAGATGTGTGTTATGTATATGGGATGAAGCCTATTCCTGATTATGTCTTGAACCTGAATAAATAACAAAGTTAATTCTGTGTCATCTGGTATAAATTCATCAGTTTCAATACACAAAACAACTTTCTGCATATTGGGAATTGGCAACTATGTTGAGAGGTTCTTTAAAATTCCTTAGTACCATGAGAATAGCATATAATTCTAATTTTTGGAAAAAAATCATAAGAACTTTGTTCCACTTTACTTAAATATTCTGATTTTTAACCTGTCCTTCCTGACTTGTTTGTATCACTATAGAATGTATGGTCTCCAGTTATTGGTGTGTCCCATATAATGTGAGGAAGGATCCAATTAGCTCTCTTTATAAGTCAAATTCTCTCATTTTGGGGATAGTTCTTATTCATCTCTTCCAAAATATTAGTAAAAATTCTTTGCCAGGATTCACTGTCTGTCCATAATTTGTAAATTTCTTCATTAGTAAAAGGTACTATAATTTTTGCTGTGTCTAAAATTGATGAAGTCACAATTTTCTTTATTGAGTTTGTTTATGGTCTGTTTGTGAGACTGTAGTAATGTTTATCGGGTATTCCACTATTGTAACAGATGGAGACCCCATAGACTCACTGTTATACTAGCCACATATGGCCTCAGCCTTCCTCTCTGTCCTTCTGGCCCTTTCATTCAACCCATCTTGTACTTTGTTTTACCTGAGATAGGGTTCCAATTCCTAAGAATTGAACATCTAACTCCTGAAGAGGTCAATTCAGATGCCATACTTCTGCAGTAATAATAGTCACATCTGTACCTGTGTCTAATAATCCTTCCATTATAATGTTATTTATTCAGACTCTCTTAGCTTTGGTCTTTGATTATTTATAGAAGTCTACCAAAATATACATTTTCTATTTTCTGTTGGTATTTGTGATGCATCCTCCATGATTATTCTATCATTCAGAGCAGTATGCTTTTTTATAACAGACATTAGATTTTCTAATTTTCATGGAAAGGTGTGTCCACCACGGCGACTGGGAATAACTGGGCCACATTCAACCTGGGGGTTTGCAAGAGGCTCAAGGAGTTTCCCAATGATAAGGGGTTGCCCTGTTTGTCTCGTTTTGCTCTACATTCATTGTTTCAGTGTTGGCCTTTGCCATATCTTCTACACAACCCAGAAGGCTGGGGCCTTCTATTTGGGTGATTCCCCAAAGAAACATTGTTTCTAGAATATAATATTAGTATAAATAATTTCTCCTCCCATCTTATATTTCACTCTAGTGCTAAGATTAAAGGTGTGCACCATTAGGATTAATGCACTGCCCAGTTTCTATGGCAAATAGTATCATTACTGGGATTAAAGATATGTGTTACCACTGCCTGGTCTGTAAGGCTGATCAGTGGGGCTGTTTTACTCTCTGATCTTTAGGCAAGTTTTACTTATTAAAATATGATGAAAAACCACTAAAATTCCCAAAAGATTATATTTGGCTAACATTTGGGGGAAAGAGTAAGGCCATATTCAAATGCTGTATGTTCTGAGGCCTTGTAACATTCTTATTTGAAAATATCTCTATGTAAAACGGATATTATCTCTGTGAAGGCAACTTTTGAGGTAAATGTTAATTTGCCTGGAGTTTTTTACTAAAATATAATTACATTATTTCCCCTCTTCCTGTTCCTCACTCCCTTTCAAATTCATGTCCTATTTTTCTTTATTTTTGTTACACACACTCATGCACACACAGTATGTATGTGTTTATACATTACATATTATATATAATATGTATATAAACATACATATAATATATATGATTGTATTAATACAAAAATATACCTGCTGAGTCCATTTGGTATTATTTGTATGTATATGATTTCAAGTACTGGAAGTATATGGTACTGGAAGCCAATTAGGAGGCTCATCCTTGGGGAAGACCAATTTTTCTGTGCTCCGCATTCCCTGGTTGCCTATAGTTACTTGACTGGGGGTGGAGCCTTGTGGGATTACCTCCTTCCTGTTTAGCATGTCTATTGGTATTGCCTTTCTTCTGGTTGTACTTATGCTTGGCTTGAATTATTCGCTTTGCTTGGGAGAAACTAGGTGCCATGCATGTGCAGACAAGCCCTCAGGCAGAAGTGCCTAATGGCCCGAGGATGTTAAAGGGGCCTGCATGACCCACATGTGGAATGGATTACATCACCCATATATGACTCAGCTAAGCCATTGCATGCATGTGTGAGCCCCATCATCTGCACATGACATAGCCATGTCAACCCCCTGTATGCATGCGCTATGCAGCTTTTAAAAGCTGGATGTACCATTTCCTCTCTCTCTCTGCACACTGACGTCCCCAGGCTTGTACACACTCCCTCTAATAAACTCCTAAGTGGGTTTTCTGCATGTTTCGTGTTTTCTTCTCACTTGCACCAGGTAATTTCACTCTCTGCATCGTCAGCCTGTTGATCCCTAGTGCCTACCATGATGCTCAGTGCAGAATGAAAATACCTCAATTCAAATACCAGTTGTTTAATCTCCCTACCTCTGTTTTACGGCCTAGGAAGACATATAATGGCCATCCCATTTGAGGCTTGTCCTGAGGGCTGAGCTGTCTCTAGGCAGGTCATAGAATAGTGGATGGCACCTTAAGGAACAATCATCAAGCAAGAGGTGTTATTACTGGTGCATGCAGTGACCTTGGAGCTAAGGCCTTCATTACAAATAACAAAATAAGTAACACCTTCACATAATGTGTTGTTTCTGATTGGTTAGTTCCTTGAAATCAGATTATTGGATCAAAGAGACACTAAAAGCATCAGGGACCACCCTCAACAAAAATAACTCTTGCCAGGGTAGGGGTGTGGGAATCAGAATTATAAGAGTATGAAAATGCAAAAATAATAAAACGGAAGCCATAGAATAGTACCAGGAGCAAGTTCCAGTGAATACTGAAATCGCCTGCGTTTAATTTTCCATACACTTTTATACCCTAATACAAAAGGGAGAAGTCAACAAAAGACTTCTTTAACATGATACGAAGGACAACTAGAACAGTTAATTGTTTCAACACTTTGAGTCATTGGCATTCTGTTGTTTAGGCAGTGAAGCCACCCTCAACCAAGTATCCTGAAAGCAGCCCTTCCTCAGGTTAACCCTCCTGTTACAAAAGAAGAAGCAGAAGTCTGCTTGCATATCCTGACCATCTGTCAGGGTGCAGTGGCTCTACCTGTCGGTGCCATCTAAGTGTCAAAAGAACCAAGTCACCAAATGTGTACTGATTCAGGATGTGTAGCTCCGATTGTTGTTAGCAGGACTGGGCTCCTCTAACTCTCTGACCTTCAGACAAGGTGGAAACAGGCTCACATTTTTGGGCCTCCACACAGAAGGAAAACTTGTAAAAGAATTGCCTTTGATCTCTGCCCTTGAGGAAAACCTAATGGTGTGTAAACGAAACACTAACTGAGCTACAGAGAAACAATGAGGCAGAGAGACCCAGGCCTATTTGGCAACAACCACAATAATTTAGTGAAAATTCACTTTCTTCACAAAACAGTGGACACCAAACGGCAACCCCAGGTTCCCCTCGGTTGTTTCCTGGTCTGCCCTAGGCCTGTTCCTTACTGGATGTAACCGGAGTACAGAAGAAAACCAAGTGCTCTTTGTCCTTAAACACACACTCACAAATCTGTGTAAGAAGGTAATGCAAGACTTCTAAGCAGGCGCCAAATTCCATTCTTAAAGAATCCCAGATCCACAGAGCAGGCAGATTAGCTAAGTGTAGAGTGGGTGCTAGCTAGCGCTACCTGGCAGACTCAAAAGCATTTTCAAAGGAGTACAGCCAGTTGGCTGCAAAGGAAGAAGCGTGTTACCACCCAAGTGATGACTAAATTAAACTTCACTTTTTCTTCTTAGCATCTAGCCTTTTATAATTGCCTTTAATCCACCCCCAAATGAACAGGACAGCTTTGCATTTAAATATCAGCAGCAGGTAATGCTTTCTCTGGCTGGAACACATTCCCCTGACGCTGTTGGAAGAAGACAGCTGCCAGCTTCAGCTGGAGGCTAAGTCCAAGAGGGGCTCTCAGGAGTGGTGGCCCCAAAGCAAAGACTGGGGGCTCTGGGAGAGGACGGTGTGCATCTATCTGTTCGGAAAGACGCAAAATAAACATCACTTGTTTTCAGGGTGTGTTACGGGAGATATAGGAGTTGACGGGCACCCGGTGGGATTTCTAGGTCCCTACGTCCCAGAACAAGAAATTAGACACAGACCTGAGGATGGTTGATTCGTTAAGGGGAAAAAAAAAAAACCAAACAAACCACTTTTGACAGTAGCAAAGCTAGAGATAGAAAAGGGTCCAGGCTCAATGGCTCCAGGTTGAGAACCATGGAAGCTTTCCTGAATGCCACAAAAGGGCTTCTGCCCTCTTCAGGGGTTATTTTTATTCATCTTGGTTTTTGTTTTGCTTTCTGTTCGTGCTTTATTTTGTTGCCTGTAGGCCAGAGCCTGGGGCTTCCAGCCTTTCAGCCACTGGTGGCTCTCATACACTGACCCTAATTTCTCTCAGACCTCACTCTGTCTTCTTTTTCTGCCTCCGGTATAGAGGTGTCTTAAATCACACCACAAACCTCACCAGCCTCCGGTGCCCTACACCTCCTTGTCAGGAGGAAGGAGGTGCAGTCTGCTTGCAGGGCCACTCATTTTCAGAAAGCCAAAGATGAACTAGAAGCAGAAACCCTTTCATGGCATTCAGGGAAACTTCCAAGTTGCCAGAAACTCCCTTTACAAGAAGATAAGTCCCTAGAAAGGGCTTTCTGTCCTTTAAAATGCCCACCCAAGCATTATTCTTGGGTTTTATCAAGGCTCGATTAACCTGTCTCGGGAACTCAAAGGCTCCAGATGCCCCCAGAAGGCCAGCTGCTTTGCCCCAGGGGCTGACAAGCAAAACTCTCTTCCTTATATGGTGAAAAGCGCCCTGCCCCTTTAAGGCTAAGATACTTGCTGCAGACAGTCCCTGGGAAGTTTGCAGGCAGCCCCATCCAGTGTGTGATCCTTGCTGCTGTGCAGGTGAGTCCCAAACCTTCTCTCCCCATCTATACCCCCTCCCAGAATTGTCCCCAAGATGGGTTGAAAATGCTCTTATGAAAGACTAGAGAACTTGAGGGTCAGCAGCAGAGGGGGGCTGCTTGCAGAAGTTTGAGTTGAAGGAAACAGCAAGGTTACTAGGGAAATGTGCAGTAAGGCAGCCAGCGAGGATGCCAGCAGCTAGGATGCGGCTAACTTCACCAGCTAGAGAGCAGTCAGGTTCCAGAGGCAGGAGGCATGGAGACCTTCACACAGGAAAAGTGAGAGCAGATTCTAGGCAAGGGCAACGCCCTGAGGGGTAAATTCAGACTCTTGAGCTGAATAATCTGGTGAGCTACAAGTTTAAAGCCACCGGGGACAGCAGGGAAAACAAGGCTTTTGCCAGGGCTGATGGCTTTTGTATAAGCTGGAGACCAGGACTGACGTTCACAGCAGGGAGGGCAGGAAAGGCTGCAGACTTAACCCTTTGTCTGGAGAGCTGTGAGGCTTGGCTGTCACAGACCCAAGGTGGGACTGGAGAGGGCTACCTGTGAGAAGACTCCGGGTGTGAGAAAGTATCCCTGTTGCCTCAGGAATCCTGTCCTCTGCCAGCACCAGGCTGGAAGGCTTAACAGCGCTTCAGCTGATTGCACCTCCATCATTTACTAATTCGGCTTCCAGATGTTTCTTCCCACGGTCTATAGCCTCTTCAGTTACCAACCCGAAGTCAACTAACAGAACTTGTGAATACCTAAATACTTGCTAGCCGAGTGTGTGTCTGGGAAAAGCTAAGGTGCATTCATTCATCTGGGACTGGGATTTTGTTGATAGCCTAAGGAGAAGTGGGTGTGGCAGAGGCGGAAAACACTTGATGGTCATTTCATCTCCTGTCCCAGACCTTTTAAGCAAGCCCATTCGTCAGCTACTGCCGGGAAAGAAGTCCGCCCAGGAATTTAAAAAGAGAGATGGTGTGTTGCAGGGCGTGGGTCGCCTCTCCTTTTTGCTCAGGCAGAGGCTATTCATCACTCCGAGGCCGGTTTCTGCGCAGAATTTGGTGGTAGGAAGGTTTAAAATTGGATTAAAATTGCTTACATATTCCACGTCTTGTAAAAATATTCCATATCTGAGTAGTCACTGAAGAATCCTTTATTAAGTAATGAGTGCCCCGTGCACTCGTCGGTGCTTCCTAGAGACTCCTTGGAGAAGATTCTGTTTTTATCAACAGCGCCTCCTCCATACAAGGGCTTCTCCTCTTGCCTGACTTCTGATGGGTGAGCGAGGTCTGACCCTGGCTTGCTATACTGAGCTCTGAATTCATAAAGGACCCCTCTTTAGGAATGCTAGTATCCAAGCAGGAAAGTTCATAGTCACAACATAGGCAAGACCTGAGCTTATGGGTCCAGTTCTGTCAGATGCACTGAGGCCTGATGATTTGAATTCAATCCCTGGGTCTCACAGGTGGCAGGAGAGAAGTGATTGCTGAGGGTTGTCCGGTGACTTCCACAGGCACCATGGTATAAGTCTGGACACACACAGACACACACATTCACACACACATACATAGGTACATGTGTATATACTGCTTTCAATATGCATGCAGCCAAGAAAAGCAAAGCAAAATCCTATCCTCCAGAGCTGGGCAGTCTCTCTGGGGTAGACACTGTGATCTTTTGTAAACTAAATCAAAGCATTTAAAAACCACGGCTTCTTAACCCTCTCACACCGTGACCTTCAGTCACGCACCAGCTGTGTGACTTCACAAGGCCATTTATTTGAAGCACGCTTCAGTATCCTCACTACAAACACGTGGATTGGAAGGGACTTTCCAACGACTCAGGAAGACCGATTAGAACTGAGCAGGTCTGGGATCCACGTCCAGGCCTTTCCCCCATTCTGTGACAGCAGACTCATCCCCTAACTAGCGTGCACCTCAGGGTCCTCGTTTGCAAAGTTAATGAGTAACTCATTTTTTTCTCTCCCTGCAACCTGGGGAAATACATCATCCCTGGAGGAGGAGGTGAGGCTTGGAAGTGGAAACCAGCGCTCAAGCACAAGTTCAGAACCACATTGTGTTCACTTTCCTCCCCCCAGCCCCCTTTAAACAAGGACACCCACCTCCCTGGGAAACCCACCCCTAGCCATTAACCAGGCTTACTGAGGGTGCTCTTAAAGCAAACCCACTTCCACTTATTTTGTGTTCAGAGACAAAGGATAAATGATGCTTTCTTTTGATATAAAACCATGTTCTTGGCGAGCAACCATAACCATCTGAGCATCTCTACAGAAGTAGTTCAAGCATTTTGAGGGAACTTTTTTGTTAGTATACAGCACACATGTGCTTCAATAACAGCAATTGCTGCCGTTCTATACAATCTCGTAACACATTCACCACCGTTCTAAAGAATGTGTCCCTTGTTCCCGCGTGGTCTCCATTGTTCAGGCCGCTTTGAGAGCAGGAGTGTCGTACTGTAACAGGGATGTATATGACATGACAATACTTCTGTACGGAAGGCAGGAGTGTTTTTACTGTAATAGAGATGTGTGTGACATGACATGCTTCTATATGGAAGGCAATCTCTCTGTCATCTTTTGGAGGTAGAAATGCTCCAAGCACACATCACAGCACATTCACCAGCGGGGGAAGCAGAATGATGCGCACACACACACACCGCCGCCACCACCAACAGCCAACCTCCAGTTCTGGGCTAACACCTCACGAGACTGGATTGAGAGTTTAAATTAGATGTGATACTCTGGGCTTCTTCCTTTGTGCGTCTGAGTCTCAGCACATGTGCATCAGGAATGATAATGGTACCTGAGCACACAGCTGGGGAGAGTCAAAAACACGGCCAGTGCAGGTGGCCCCGTCTGTCGCATTCCAATGCCTAACAGTTCCTAACAGAATTGCTCTAGCTCATTCATAAAACAGTGGTTCTGGGGGCTTGGCTGGCAAGAATGCACTTGCTGTGAAGTCTAAAGAACCTGAGTGCAATACCCAGCGCTCACAGACAAATCTGTCTTCCCAATATTGATACTGAAAGGCAGAGACAGGCGGATCCCAGGATGTAGCTGGCCAGCTTCTGGTTCATTGGGAGATCCTGTCATCAAAAAATAAGGTGGAAAGCAATTGAGTCAGACACCCAATGTCTTCCTCTGAATTCTGCATGCATGCACACCTGAAAAAACACATGCTAATACACCCACCCTCCCTACACACACACACACACACACACACACCACATGTGTGCATGAAAATGCAGTTTTAAGGTGGTAACTAGCCCTGGATCTTCTGACCCTTCAAACTATTTACAAGTATAAGTATATTTCTAAGAATACAAAATGAAATTTGAATTTTTTAAAATTTCATTTTATGTGTATGAATGTTTTGCCTGCACGTATGTATGTATACTGCATGCATGCCTGGAGCCTGTGGAGATAAGGAGAGAATGTTGGATCTCCAGAAACAGGAGTTACAGACAGTTGCGAACAACCATGTGGGTCCTGAGAATCAAACCTGGGTCCTCTGCAAGAGCAATAAGTACTCAGAATGATAGAGATATCTCTCCAGCCCCCATAGGCTTATGTTTAATAATAATAATAATAAATAATAATGTAAGTGGGTGCTTAAGTAGGACTGAAAAAGTCGTGGGGATGGTGGGAGATCTGTGAATGTGGCTTCAGCGGCTGGATCTCATGGGGTTTTCGACTGTGCTCTTTAAAGCCTTTAACCCCAAGGCTACGAGTAGAAAGCCTTGGAATGAAGAACAGGAAGTGGCCTTACACTAGGCAGGTGAACTGGAGACTTGGGTGGAGCTGATCTGAATCTCCTAAAACATCTTCAACTATTTGTTTTGACATCTGCCGATGACTTCATTCATTCCTGAAGCAGCCATGACGGGGAAACCTGGGGAACTGTCTTGACTCATGTCTCGCTTTCAGCTAAAGCTGCACTTGGAACAGTCAAGAATAAGGGCACTCCCCACCCCGCAGGGAAAGGGACAGTTGCTGTCTGTTGCCTACCTGCCTTGGGGCTGCCTTCAAGATGCTTTCTCCCTACCTAGTCCTGTCAATCAAGCACACACTTGTCTAGTATGCTTTGGGTCTGTTCTTTCTGCTTGTGGCAAGCGGATATCTGCCAGTGGGAAACTGTCACTAGAGGGAGGCACATGGATCTTGCCAGAGATGTGTGCTTGGCAGGACTTCCTGGCTTTCTCTCTTTTAACCATCACAGGGGCGGGGGAGCAGACATTCTTCTTCCCATTTCATCGCATCCACCCTCGCCTACTCTGACTTCCTTCTCTCTGTTGCAATAACTCCCAAACTAGAAAGAGTGTAAAACATTCCTTAAGGTTAGGTGATGGCTGCATCCCTTGTGCTACTATAGGCAGATCTGGCCTGGGACCAGAATATCTGCAATTTCTTGTCGTTGCTGACTGTCTGGGAGCCCCACTTTGGGAACAGGTCCTATAACCCACAGTAAATTTCAGCTCCAGTGCTCCCAGGCCCTATGCCTCTTCTATTTTGGTATTCTGGGGTGTGTGTGTGTGTGTGTGTGTGTGTGTGTGTGTGTGTAATACAGCCATCTCCCTGTTGAAAACAAAGAATAATCTTGGTA
The DNA here is from genome assembly GCF_018167655.1 of Microtus oregoni. Taxonomy (NCBI): domain Eukaryota; kingdom Metazoa; phylum Chordata; class Mammalia; order Rodentia; family Cricetidae; genus Microtus; species Microtus oregoni. Next base: position 12,839,350 of record NW_024543069.1, on the reverse strand, counting down.
TTACACAAGAAACACAGAACAAATTGAGAGTTGAGAGTCGCTCAGCAAGGCAATTCCTTTTGTAAAAAGACTATGCCCAAACCCAAACCAGTCTAGATAGCATCGGAGTAGGATGATTTCCACCTTTAATCCTGGATCTATATAGGTCAGGTGACAGCATCTCATCCCATTGGCCGGAGCTCAACTTCACAATCTGACCACATCAGTTAATGAACAAGAAGATAAAGGGGAAAGTTCAGGAAATCAGAGTCCCTTTCTCACACCCTCACCAAATACTTAGCATTATGTAATTGAACTCTAATCATGCAAGCATTGTGTCTTACCCATATGATCTGAAATTCTCCCAACAGCCCAATGTGCTTGGTATCCTAAAGCAAGCTGAAGGAGATTAAATAGGTAAATTCTCACTAGTAGCAAGAGGGCAATTCGATCCTCCAATCAGACGTGCCCAGAAGGTTTCCTCTTTCCACTTGTCTTGGACTAGAAAGTTAACTTGTCAACTCCATTTCCTTGGTAGTAGAGGCCTAGGTGCTGGGTTAGGTAGGAGTCACGGGTGGGCTCTGTGGCTGTTGGGAGCTCTAGACTGGCAAGCCACACCTGTGAAGACTCAGGAACAGAGCCTGTGTGCTCTTCCACATCACTTCTGCTACATCTCAGACCCAAGCAGGAAACCAAAGCTCTATTCTTTATATTTTGATGGCTGCTCAGTAAAGAACAACACAACTTGCCTTTCCCTCTCTATGCAGACGGAAGAGTCCACTTTCTTTGAGAAGGCATAGTAAACGGTAAAGAAAAGCGAGATGCAACTGAGTCATAGGCAGTGGTCACTTGTGTAGACATTCTGCTGTCACCTGGTAGGGACAAGAGAAACACGTTAAGTATAGCCTTGCATGCCAAAGCCTTCCACTATGACACAATGCAATATGATTTAATAAGGAGGTAATGATGTGCTCCATTTAGTCCCTCCCTCCATCATTCACAGACAGCGTGGGACATATTCTTCTCAGTGCTTATACAAAAAAGAACTTGATAATACCATTTTACTTCATCTTAACAGTCTGGTTGGTTGGTTGTGTTGTAATACGAGCGGCGGGGCTGCGTTCCCAGCACCCCTGCCGCCTGGCTAGCTTATGCCCAGGAATAATTACATGGAAACTGTATTCTTTTAAACAGTGCTTGGCCCATTTCTATCTAGCCTCTTCTAGGCTAACTCTCGCACCTGGACTAGCACATTTCTAATCATCTGCTGTAGCCCACGAGGTGGCTTACCAGGGAGATTGTAGCCTACATCCATCCTGGGTCGGAGCTTCATCGCATGTGCCTCAGAGAGCAGAGCTATCCCCGCATCTGCACAGGAGAGGGGAGCATGGTGTCTCTGCTCCAGAGAGCAGAGCTGTCGAGTCTGAGCTCACTTCCTTTTCCTCCCAGCATTCTGTTCTGTTTACTCCTCCCACCTATGTTTTAACCTATGAGGGCCAAGCAGTTTCTTTATTGCTTAACCAATGAAATCAACAGATTGATATATGACACTCCCACATCACTTCCCTTTTTTCTGTTTAAACAAAAAAAGGAAGGCTTTAACTTTAACATAGCAAAATTACAAATAACAAAACAGTTATCAAGAAAGAATTACAGTTACAATATTTATATCTATTTTATCTTTTATCATAACCATGGAAAACTATAACTATAACTATCTATCTATTCTGCAACTCCATCAAAGACTCCAGAAGAATACAATATTACCTAAGCAAACAAAAAGTAAGCAATTTTCAAAACTCTAGAAATGACAGAGACACCTCGCTGCCTGTACAGTCACCCAAAGTTCCTCTGTACCACTGGGGCATCAA